>NC_048579.1:48502828-48837516 GCF_013265735.2 Oncorhynchus mykiss
TTTAAGCAGAAATTTTAATCTTAATGTTTTTTTCCCCCCAGACACACAAACCCCATCGTAGAGAATGGACAGACACACCCATGTCAGAAAGTTATCCAGGAGGTAAAGCAACTGTCCGTTTTTTTCACCCTCTAGATTTTTATAGCAATTTTTTTGGTGTTTGGACAAAGCTACCATTGCATACAACCTGCTTTGTTCAACCCATTAAGTCGACTTCGTTTTAATGGGGCTCAAATGGGGCTATTCTGGCGCTCAACTACCCTGATTCTTCTCTCCCTTGCAGATTTTAACTTCAACTTGAGGCCATGATTGAGTACAGTCATTCCCGCAGCTTCTCATGCTAAATCTGCATTGGGTGTTTCCTTGGTTCTCTGTAGATCTGGCCGGTCCTATCAGAGACTCTGAACACACACCAGGCTGATAACCGCATCGTGGAGCGCTGTTGTCGCTGCCTGCGGTTTGCTGTGCGCTGCGTGGGCAAGGGCTCTGCCTCTCTACTACAGCCACTCGTCACACAGGTGCGTGTCCCTGTGTTTGGTTCACGATACGCCCCATATACAGATGGATCAATCTTGGTTGGCGTCTGTTATTTGTGTACACAAAATCCTTTGCCACCGGGTGCTTGTTGAGCCCAGGGCAGCTGGTGACTGACAGTTAGGCTGAATGTCCAGTATAGGGTTGTAACTTCTCCAAACCCCTGGGTTGATGGGATTCCCTGGCTTTCTGATTATTCTCTCTTGAATCTAGATTTCTGGGAATTTACTGGAATTTTTTACTCTAGTATAGATCCTTAATATAATGTGTGTGTTTTCAGATGGTCAGCGGAACTTAACATTAACGCTTGTCTGCTTGCTCGGGGGAAAGTTTAACAAAACAAAAACATTCGGACGAGCAGATTTAAAGTGGTCTGAATTGACGACTGCAAACAATCATCATGAAACAACTAGGTTACTTCGATCATAACTTGATTACAGTCATCCGGATACGATGTTTTGCTCACTGTCCTCCCAATCTCTGCAGAGACGTCGGAGGCCTGCACTGACAGGCGAGGTGCGTTTTTGAGGTCAAAGCGAGCCGCGTTAGAACACTTGTTGGTAATAGCTACTGAGCAATTTGCCCAGTTGTAGCAAATGTTTGGTCAGTAACAAGAATCCTGGTAAAGTAATGGTGTCTGTCAGCGGTGTGCCAGTTTCCGGATGAGGGAGGGAGGGAGAGAGCGAGACGGAGAGTGACATTTTGCGCCGCAGGTAAATAATGATATGCAAAAGACAGTCTAGATAACCAGCCAAACTACACAATGTTTTGAATTTAGATCTCGCTAGTTAACTATTAGCATGCATCAAATGTCATGTCTGGCGTCCTAAAATAACTTTCCACTATAACCGCAAATGGCCAACATGCAGTTGATGAAACCAATACTGCATTCTCCAGTTGTAAAACCGTCTCACTCGCTCAAAATTGTCTAGGATTCTCCCCTGTTCAAAACTAAGAAATATTCTTAGAATAGCCTAATTGACAAGTAACTCCTGTGCTGTCAAGATCTCCCCTGAACACTAAAATAATTTAACCTTACAAATAGATTCTAACTTCTAAATTGGCGACCTCGCCCACCATAACCATTTAATCCCTGGTTCATTGAATGAAGATAATAATTTTATAAAGACAAAGTATTTGGTTGTAATTGTAATGTTGCAGGGTGGCCAACCCTCATCTGGGAGAGCTACTGGGTGTGCAGGATTTTGCTCCTTTCCTGTTCGAACACACCACATTGCTCAACAGGTCCTTGATAAGCTGACTGGTGTGTTTTGAGCAGGGTTGTATCAAAATCCTGCACCCCCAGTAGTTCTCCAGATGGAGGGTTGACGAACCACGTGTTTTATCCAGTAGCTCATCAGTGCAGTATTTCTACGTTGTGGGGGATGCTCAAGGCCCAATGGTAGGAGATATAATACATGGGATCAGAGACCAGCAGCCTTCCATTGTCAACACCAGTGATTTACAATGAATGTTATTTTGGGAAGTGGTTCCTTGCATGATACAACACAATTTTCAGGAAACTTTTTGGCCTTGGTGTTATATATATTTTTTGTGTGGAAGGGAGGGGGGGGGCACACAGACTGAGCTTTTGGACAGGTACAAATTCAGTCACAAAAGTTCATGTCAAGCCCTGGTCAGTTTGTACCAGGTGTAAAGATGTGAAGATGTTGTGTTTCAGATGGTCAGTGTGTATCAGGTGTATCCCCACTCCTGCTTCCTGTATCTGGGCAGCATCCTGGTGGATGAGTACGGCATGGAGGAGGGCTGCAGACAAGGTCTACTGGACATGCTGCAGGTAGGGGAGGCATAGTTCACTAGAGTGGCGGTGGAACTCTGGCTGTTATTGGTTTTGAACTGACTTTGTCCCTTCTCTCTACCCGTAGGCTCTTTGTATGCCCACCTTCCAGCTATTGGAGCAGACCAACGGCCTCCGTAACCACCCAGACACAGTAGATGACCTCTTCAGACTCGCTACCAGGTATGATCAACTGGAACACAGTTTAAACTGTTGCTCCTCTCCCTCCAAAATAAATAGTTCACTTAATTTCAACGGGTCTCGTCTGAGTGGCAGGAATGAAACCTAACCATTGCTGGGGACCTGACATTGGCATTCTTGTTTTACGGCATTCAGGTTATAAAGAAGATTCTCTCTCTCTCTCTCTCTCTGACATGTCTGTCTTCCCGTGTCTCTCTCTCTCTCTCGCTTCTTCTCTCTGCAGGTTTGTCCAGCGTAGTCCCATCACCCTGCTCAGCAGTGGCATCATCGTTCACATCATCCAGTGTGCCATCGCGGCCACGACACTGGACCACCGGGATGCCAACTGCAGCGTCATGAAGTTTGTCAGAGACCTCATCCACACGGGCGTCAGCAACGACGTGAGTCCGTCCCAACAGTCAATCTATTTCAAGTCCGTTTGTTTGACGTCTCTGTTGCAGAATGCACAGAATCCCTGATCTACAAATTATATTTGTATCCCAAATTATTCCTTATGTCATCAAGATGAGCAAATCTGTGCCTCGCCTTGCTCAAACATGTCCCATCAAACACGGGGATTCACTGTTTGACGATCAATCAAGTCTCCTCTGAATAACAAGTCAGTCAGATTGTCATGTTTTTCCCCCCCCCATTGCAGCACGAGGATGACTTTGAGCTGCGGAAGCAGCTAATAGGCCAGGCCATGGGGCAGCACGGGCAGCAGTTGGTCACCCAGCTCATGCACACATGCTGCTTCTGCCTGCCACCTTACACACTCCCCGATGTGGCTGAGGTGCTCTGGGAGATCATGGTGTTCGACAGGCCGGTGAGTCTCTCACACGTACATTGACACACACACACACACACACACTTAGCTCTTTCGGTTCTGACAGTACTTGTACACATACACTGGTGTCTTCAGCAGGTGCTCGCTGTCATACCACAAGATGGCGATAAGAGAACATCTTTCAACAGGGACCACAATTCATATTCACACACACTTACAATGACATTGGCATGACAGCACTTTCACTCATGAGATAAGTGTTGGAGTGCTTCAATTGCATTGCTTTTAACGTTGCGGACATGTTTTCTAGACGTTCTGCCGCTGGCTGGAGAATGCGCTGAAGGGGCTTCCTAAAGAGACGTCAGGCGGGGCGGTGACCGTCACACACAAACAGCTCACAGACTTCCACAAGCAGGTCACCAGGTGAGCATATCACAGCCACGCCCATTCCATGCTTCTCAAGTGTAATCTGGTGCAGTTGTACCCATCAGGTGCATTCCTTCCAGAAATGATCTAATTAGCCACATGTTGTCCTCATAGGTTCAGGAGTTATGTCAGGTGAAACTCTGCGTAGTAGTTGACTCCCTGTCAGCTGTTGATGTTCTGACTCTGGGAAGAGCTCGTGTCACTGGGCGTGCTCAAACAAGCTGCTCCAGTGGAACGCTGGGAAACCGGAGTAGGGAAACCTCATGGATTCCCTGCCACAAGTTCAAGCTCGCCTAGAAGCGTCCCTTCCCTGCCCCAGTTTTCCAGCGCTCCACCCTCCCTCCCACGCAGTGTCTGAGGGAATGGGTGCTTCAGATAGATGACAGCTAAAATCCAATCTGATTTGTCACATGCGTCATATACAACGGGTGTAGACCTTACACTGAAATGCTTACTTACGACCCCTAACCGAAAGTGCAGTTTAAAATAATATGGATAAGAATAAGAGAAAAGTAACACGTAATTAAAGAGGAGAAGTAAAAACAAAATAACTATATACAGGAGGGTGCCGGTACAGAGTCAATGTGGGGGGCACCGGTTAGTTGAGGTAGTATGTACATGTACATGTAGGTAGAGTTAGTGACTATGCATAGATAATAACAGAGTGGCAGTGGAGAGAGGAGGGCAATGTGAATAGTCTGGGTAGCCATTTGACTAGATGTTCAGGAGGCTTGTGGGTAGAAGCTGTTCAGAAGCTTCTTGGACCTAGACTTGGCGCTCCGGTACCGCTTGCCGTGTGGTAGCAGAGGGAACAGTCTATGACAAGGGTGGCTAGAGTCTTTGACAATTTTCAGGGCCTTCCTTTGACACCGCCTGGTATAGAGGTCCTGGATGGCAGGAAGCTTGGCCCCAGTGATGTACTGCCCTCTGTAGTGCCTTGTGGTCGGAGGCCGAGCAGTTGCCATACCAGGCAGTGATGCTCTCGATGGTGCAGCTGGAGAACCTTTTGAGGATCTGAAGACCCATGCCAAATCTTTTCAGTCTCCTGAGGGGGAATAGGTTTTGTTGCGCTCTCTTCACGGCTGTCTTGGTGTGCTTGGACCATGTTAGTTTGATGATGTGGACACCAAGGAACTTGTAGCTCTCAACCTGCTCCACTGCAGCCCCGTTGATAAGAATGGGGGCGTGCTCGGTCCTCATTTTCCTGTAGTCTACAATCATCTCCTTTGTCTTGATCAAGTTGAAGGAGAGGTTGTCCTTGCACCACACGGCCAGGTCACTGACCTCCTCCCTATTGGCTGTCTCGTTGTCAGTGATCAGGCCTACCACTGTTGTCATCGGTAAATTTAATGATGGTGTTGGAGTCTTGCCTGGCTGTGCAGCCATGGTCAGCGCATGCTCGCAGTACACATCCTGGTAATCCGCCTGGGCCTACGGCCTTGTGAATCAAGTCTTCCGGAACAGCTGGTGCTCTCATGCATGTTTCAGTGTTATTTGCCTCGAAGCGAGCATAGAAGTAGTTTAGCTCGTCCAGTAGGCTGTGCTTCCGTTTTGTAGTCTGTAATGGTTTGCAGGCCCTGCCACATCTGACAAGTGTCAGAGACTGTGCAGAACGACCTGATCTTAGTCCTGTATTGATGCTTTGCCTGTTTCATGGTTTGTCGGAGGGCAAAGCGGGATATCTTATAAGATTCCGGTTTAGAGTCCCGCTCCTTGAATGCGGCAGCTCTAGCCTTTAGCTCAGTGCGGATGCTGTCTGTAATCCATGGTTTCTGGTTGGGGTATGCATGTACGGTCACTGTGAGGACGACGTCAACGAAGCCAATGACAGATGTGGTGTACTACTCAATGCCATTAAAGGAATTCTGGAACATATTCCAGTCTGTGCTAGCCAAACAGTCCTGTAGCTGAGCATCTGCTTCATCTGGCCTCTTTTATTGATATAGTCACTGGTGCTTCCTGCTTTAATTTGGCTTGTAAGCAGGAATCCGATTAGTATTTCTGAGGGAGCACCTTGTTCACAGTAGGAGTCTTGTGAGACAAACTGCAGGCTAGACATGGGTTCATTTCAGTTCAGATTAATATAAAGTGACCTTGACTAAATGGCGAGCCTGAATGTTCAATGACCTTTTCTTTCAAAATTTAATTTGAAAATAACCTTTAACATGTAAATGTACCAAATTAATAACGTTGCTCTTTCTCAATCTGTCCATCGATCCAGTGCAGAGGAGTGTAAGCAGGTGTGCTGGGCTATCCGGGAGTTCACCAGATTGTTCCGATAGCCACGCCCAAAGAGCTCTGCCAGAACACCAGGTACAGCATCAACCCAAACAGCCCCCACACTGGGATCGACAGACTCCTCTGGTGCCATGTCTTTAGATGGTTCCAAAAAAACCATCTGATCGTATTTACGTTGGTAGTGTCAGTAAGATCGCCTTTGTTTTTCTTCCTCAGGTTAAATATTTTGGCGAACATTCAGAGGTGACGGCAAAGAGGCTGAAGACCGCAGCAGACGAGAATCTAAAGGGATCTCCTACTGGACAGATGGGCGGGACTTGGCACTGTGGAAAGCCAATCAAGACGCATCGCAAGGATTGGAGTGACAGGGTGAACCCGTAAACGAAACGCGCCTTCGACTTTGGCCGTGTGAGAAGAGACGCCCCCCTTCCGCTCCCCTGCCTCACTGTCGCCACAGTAACAGGTGGCATGAGGGTTGAAAGGGGGCAGGGCAGGAGGGCATGTCCAAGGAGGAACGAGAATTCACCGACTCAAAGAAATGGAATGGGATTAGTTCTGGATCCATCTTCAAAAAGAACAAGGGAAGGGGAAAAAACAAAGAAAAAAAAAACAAAGGATGTGCCTGGTTGCAAATCATAATGCATCAAAAAAAGACTTGTACGTTTTTAAATTGAGAAATGATTTATTTTCATGGATGTGTCTTTAGAACTTTAACATGGTCTTGCTGTCGGTGCCATATAGAAAAATAAATAGCAAACCCACGATGCCCTTCACAAATTGGCCACCACTGCCTTGTGGAGGAATTTAGGAAATGGTTGAAGGGAATGCTGGGAGATTTGGCGTCACCTTTGACCTTTTTAAACGTGTTGGCTGGAGTTTTACTGTTCTCTATTGCCAGGGAAGGAGAGTTGTGACAGGTCGAGTGGGACTCTGGCAAATAGTATCTTTTTTTTTTTTTTTCCACCTCTGGCATCGTCCATTCTTGGATAGGCAGACACCGTCATGTTGTGAACAACAATAAAAACGACAGTGAGGAACAAACGTGCCCTTGTCTGTATCATGTTTTAGAGTTTAGACATTTGTTCATCCCAGACCCACAACCCCACTCATCCTCTGGCAGAAACCAGTTAGCCAAGGTGTAATTTGTTGCAGAGCCACTGCTGTCCGTCAGACATGCGTACACACTTTTTTTAGGTGTTGTGTTCTACTTAAATGTCCAGACAGATGCCGACATGCTTGTTGCTGTAACATATTCAGAGACATTTCCACACATGCAACCATACCGTACACATGTTAATAAGCCCCTACTTTTCAATCCCATTCACAATCAACATTTCCAGTGACTGCATGTAGAAGTCCATATGTCACTCACCACCCTTCCAAGGGTAATTTGCTGACTGGTTCACCCTCATTGCCAAGTCCATGTTTTGGATCATGTCCACAATACAACCCGGTCTGTGTTCAAGTCAAACAGGTTCCCTTCCAGCTGTAAAGTGAACATGGAGGTAGTTGTTTCACTGTTCTGGAATTCCCCCACTAGAATCTGAGGGTGAAATGACAATACCAGTAGATGCTTTCACCCATTCACAACCTTGACGTAAACCCCATTCACAGCAAAAAGTACAAAATTGTCTGGTCATGGAATAAATTACCACTTTGCTGATTAACGTAGTCGTTTATTAGTTTATAAAAAAAAAAAGTGTCCATTCTCAAGAAAGCCACGTTCTAGTACAGTAGATTAAGGTGGCTGCGAAAGAAAATTGATAGAAATTAAAGTGACAATTGAGTAATACCTGCCACCATTAAAAAAATACTGCAATGGTATTTATTGAAATTCCAAAAAATAATTTAAGGGACCAAAAAAAGAGAGCAGTTTGGGTTTTGACGATGTACAAGTAGTTCTACCCAAGATCCAGTTAAGATTAGATACAAGGCTCTGGCTGGATGAAGATTCTATAGAATGAGGGAGGCTCAGGGTTGAAAGAAGGCTAATATCCCCACACACAAAATGTTGAATAAGGTTGTTAATCCAAGTGCAGTGTGCTATTAATAGTCCATGAGCAGTCGAGGCCTTGATCCAGGACAGGCCCTGTTGAAGACCCAGCAAGAGGCCCCTGACTCAGGGTCCGTTGGTGGCCCAGGGACCCAGGCCGTGCTGACTCTGGAGAAGCCTCTGGAGCTCCTTGAACTGCTCCACCGTCTGGTCCTTCAAGTCTGGGTTGGAGATCTGCAGTCGGATGCTGTCTGTGGACCAGGACAGATCTCCAGAAAACATCTCTGTTAGGATCCGCGCCACCACCGGGACCACCTGGACACAAAATGGATGGACGGGAGGGTCAATGTGATCATTTCGTGTATGTACTGTATCTGGTCAATTCGTTCTGCTCACCTGCACAACGATGAGCTTCTTCTCCTTGGGTTTCCGTTGGTCTGGCCAGTCCTCCCCGAAGCAGAAGCAGAGCTCAAA
Source organism: Oncorhynchus mykiss (assembly GCF_013265735.2). Lineage (NCBI taxonomy): Eukaryota > Metazoa > Chordata > Actinopteri > Salmoniformes > Salmonidae > Oncorhynchus > Oncorhynchus mykiss. The sequence goes on from NC_048579.1 coordinate 48,511,259, forward strand.
CGGGGGTGGGGTGGGAGTTTCACCTTTCTGGAACAAGATGAGCCCTGTTGTTGGTGTGCACGAGAGGGAGAAAGAAAGAATCTCCTGTAATGTGATATCTGTTCTACAGCTAATCCATGTAGATGCCTGGGCTGTGCAACAATAGCAGTACAAGCAATAAGTACTACTCAAGAGCTTACTCACAGAAAGGGCCTGTGACTGAAATATTCAGGGATCAATTGAAACTCAGACAGCCTCAAGTGAACTGAAAAATCATGACAATGGAGTCCAACGTTATCTGACACTATCATTTGGTGTTGTGATTAATTGATGTCAGTTGGGGATTCAAACATGATGAAACTGCTGCCTTAGATGACTAAAATACCAAGGAATAAAATGGGTAGACTGACTCACCGTGCAGGAAGTTATTGAGGCTGAACACTTTGTACTTCCTCTCCCTCTCCATAGGGTTGGGAGGCCCCTGCTCGTCAACGCCTGGCCCAGACCAATACACCTTGCACTGACACAACCTGATAGCGTATATATCCTGCTCCCAGATCTCCAGGATCAGGCCTCGGTCCATCACATCCAGCAGGTGCTCTGTGTAGAACCGCTGCTTCTCGTTCTGGATGTCGGCCGAGCCAGGGAATAGAACTTGGTTGAGGTTGACAGGGCCGAACAGGTCCACCTGCTCCGGGGTGGGCTCCAAGTGGCCGTAGTACAGCCGGCAGCCCTGGGGGTTACTCACCGTCAGGGAGCCCATCTTGCGACCCCGATACTGGAATTTCATGTCTAGGTCAGTCACTGAAACCAGAGTCAAATAATGTAGTGTTGGAAGAATTGTAAGCACTTCAACAATAGTCAACATTTAATATAGCTCTTTCTAATCATGCCTAACAGTATTCTGACACCAAGTTATCATAAGACTGAAAAAGGAGTGTTTATCAATGAATGACACATTACCGCTTTAGCTACAAAAGGGTAAAACTCGATTTTGCCTATTCCAATTAACTACAGAACCTGTCTTACCGTCCCCCACACTCCCAGACAGCTGCCAGTGTGTTTCATTTGATGGGTGTGACAGGCAGACAGCTATTCCAGACAACTACACTAATGCCTGATTGACTCATTTGATGGATTATAGGCCATCGGAGGCAACAGTTTTGAGTGAATGGATTACAATGTTGGCATTGTGTTGCATGCAGCAAAACCAAATAAAGTTGACGCCCTGTTTTCATGGTTAGGGGAATTACAATGAATATTTTTTTTGGATAACATGCAAGGAACTATTGCAGAAGTGCCTGACTGCCAAAGTAAATCCAAAGTACATAAAGCAGTATTCTCCTCAACAAGGCATGGGTGCTACTCCACTCACATGGCAGGCTGTTCAGCAGGTCATATTTGTAGGGTGGCACCGCCTGCCCTTCTTCCTGGTTCTGGACTCCGGACATGGCCTCCATTGGGGCGGCACCTGGGTGAGGGGCAACCGGAGCCGCAGATGCAGCAGAAGGAACCATGGTGGCCATCTCAGTGACCATAGGAGGCTGCATGCTCCCTCCACCCATCCCCAGGCCGTTGGAGGGTTCTGCGTGTCCATGGTGCACAAAGACCCCATGTTCCAACTTCACCACCAATGGAACGTGGGAAGAAAACTCTGGGGGAGCCATGGTTGGCTGAGGGAGATCCGCTGCCATGGTATTGGCCCCGTTGGGATTGGAGTGCATGTTGGGACTGGGGTACATAGGGGTGTGGTGGGAGGTGCCATATCTGTCATTGAGGGGGGAGCTGAAGGGAACGTCTATCCCATGTGAGGTAGGGAATGCCTGATAACTGCGTGGGTCACTAATTCTGGGGTCTGGGAGAGACAAGAGGACAAACAAACACATAAGACCTTGCATAATGTCAATAGTGACATTTCAAAAAGGGTTTCTGCCTAATTCACAGATGGCTCAGTAGCAAAGGTGTATTGACACTTACCAATGGAGAGGTCAACAATATTCGGCATCTGAAAACAAAGACAAGATTGAATGTTTATGTAACAAAGCTGATACATGGGTATTGTTCTCAGATTGTTCTGAGATAATGGAAAAAGTAATTGTCTACTTTTCTACACTTACCTCCTCCTCCTCATCTTCATCAACGGTGTCTGAAACCAAATTAAAAAGGAATATGCCATCAACATGAAAATCTCAATAATTTCACAAAACATGAATATCTGAAGTTATTTGACAAGTTCAACAAAGCTATTCTAAAGAACTCAATTACATTTGAAGACAGACAAATCAGATAAGACTTGCAAAGCTGCCAATGAGCCTGCATGCTTATGCACGCACTTTTACCTCCATTGCAGGGCTGGTCACAGACCTCGTAGATCTTGTAGGGCTGGACGGGTGTCTCCTTGGTGCCGTCGTATTTCAGTTTGAACTCCCGGCTCTTGTTGAGGGCACAGCGCAGGTTGGCCTTCCACTTGGCAGGGTCCGGCTCATCCAGACCCTCCTGGTACTTCCCTGTCTCCAGAGCCCAGGCCTGGGGGAAGAGAGGGGGAGGCAAGGAAGAGGTTACATTTGAATGAATTAGAGAAGGAGTCACATCTGAATGGAATCAAATGGGTGAGGGTTAAATTAACTTCAAATCAATTAGTCACAACTAGGGTGCATTCAGAAAGTCCTCAGACCCTTTGAATTTTTCCACATTTTGTTACATTACAGCCTTAAATTGTTTTTTTCACCCCTCATCAATACACACACACACCATAATGACAAACCAAACAGGTGTTTAGAAACTGAAATATCACATTTTACATAAGTATTCAGACCCTACATTCTAATACTTTGTTGAAGCACCTTTGGCAGCGATTACAGCCTCAAGTCTTCTTAGGTATGACACTACAAGCTTGGCACACCTGGATTTGGGGGTGATCCTCTCAAGCTCCGTCAGGTTGGATGGTGAGTGTCGCTTCACAGCCATTTTCAGATCTCTCCAGAGGTGTTCGATCGGGTTCAAGTCCGGGCTCTGGCTGGGCCACTCAAGGACATACATAGACTTGTCCCGAAGCCACTCCTGCGCTGTCTTGGCTGTGTTCTTAGGTTCATTGTCCTGTTGGAAGGTGAACCTTTGCCTCAGTCTGAGGTGCTGAGTGCTTTGGAGCAGGTTTTCATCAAGGATCTCTATGTACCCTCAAGCCTGACTAGTCTCCCAGTCCCTGCCGCTGAAAAACATCCCTACAGCATGATGCTGCCACCACCATGCTTCACCATAGGGATAGTGCCAGGTTCCCTCCAGATGTGATACTTGGCATTCAGGTCAAAGAACTCAAACTTGTTTCTCATGGTCTGAGAGTCATTTAGGTGTCTTTTGGCAAACTCCAAGCGGGCAGTCATGTGCCTTTTACTGAGGAGTGACTTTCGTCTGGCCACTCTACCATAAAGGCCAGATTGGTGGAGTTCTGCAGAGATTGTTGTCGTCCTGGAAGGTTCTCCCATTTTCACAAAGGAACTCTGCAGCTCTGTCAGAGTGATCATTGGGTTCTTGGTCACCGCTCTAACTAAGGCCCTTCTCCCCCGATTGCTCAGTTTGGCCGGACGGACAGCTCTAGGAAGAGTCTTGGTGACTTCTTCCATTTAAGAATCATGGAGGCCAATGTGTTCTTGGGGACCTTCAATGCTGCAGACATTTTTTTGGTACACTTCCCCAGATCTGTGTCTCGGCAATCTACAGACAATTCCTTCGACCTAATGGCTTGGTTTTTACTCTGGCATGCAGTGTCAACTGTGGGATCTTATCTAGACAGGCGTGGGCCTTTCCAAATCATGTCCAATCAATTCGATTTACCACAGGTGGACTCCAACCAAGTTGAAGAAACATCTCAAGGATGATCAATGGAAATAGGATGCACCTGAGCTCAATTTAAAGTCTCATAGCAAAGGGTCTGAATACTATTGTAAATAAGGTACGTTTTTTTTTTTTTTTATTCATTTGCCCAAAAAAAAAAAAAACGTTTTTGATTTGTCATTATGGGGTACTGGTGTAGATTGACGAGGCAAAAAAGTAATTTAATACTTTTTAGAATAAAGCTGTAATGTAATAAAATGTGCAAAAAGTCAAGGGGTCTGAATACTTTCCGAATGCACGGTAAATGAAGAACAGGGTAATGGCTAATGAGGAAATGGCTAGTCAAAAGAGGCAGGGAGTAGGCTATTGCTGCAGTTAGTGCAGTGGATATCATGTGGACATCCTTACACACGAGATCAAAAAACGCAGAGAGGTTTGACACTAGAGATTCAGTGGAAATGAAACTAAGGCTATTTCAGTACACTAAAACAGTTGATACATTTATCGCTGAATGGGATAAGGAAGTGGTTGGGTGACATAGTAACTGAGTACCTTAGAAATACTCTTGAAATGTGCTACTTCCTAGAAAAAGTTGATCTAAGTACACAAAGTAAGCAGAACTTTGGTCTAACTACATTGTGATATCAGAATGACGACATAGAGTTGAAGTATCCAGATCGGTCATGCCATTCTCAATATGGATCCCCCCCTCTCACCTTGAAGATGGTGTTCTCTTCCTCAGAGGTGGGCAAGTGTCTTGTGGCGTGCCTCCAGGGGATCTGGAAGATCCGGTGGTCCGGGCTGAGCCACTGCAAGCCGGGGTACCTCCCGCTGTTCACCTGGGCTAACAGCCAGGGCTTCAGGCGGATCCTCCGAGGCTGCACACTCATCATTGGGCAGAGCACCACGCAGGGAGGAGAAAAGGGCTTCAGAGGGGGTGGGTGAGTGAATGGGCTGGAAAGGTGAAGGGAAAAGTCATGGTTAAGATGGGTGATTGGGCACTGGGGGATTGTCTTGAAGCGTGATACGATAGTAATGGTTCAGATGGGTGATGAGGCAATGGGGGTAGGGGAATGTGGGGGAGGGGGGTTGAAAGATAAGATACTCTCCCTACCATCTGCAGGAAGAAGGCTGGGGAAAATGGAGAGAGGATGGGTGGGGAAAAGAGAGGTACGAAGGTGGAGAGAGTAGTCAACAAGTCAGATTTACCGTTTTTATTTATGATGGCAACAGGCCTGTTTAGGAAATGATCTGCGAGGAAACAAAAAGTGTTCTGTGGCTGAAGAATACAGAACAAACACACTTTCAAGGCAATAAAAAAAAAAAATAATCACCACAGAGTTAAATGAATTAACATACACAACATGCAACAGTTGTAGGCTATTCCTTAATCCTTTACTCCATTTCATGACAGTCCCAAATTTGCTTTTGTCATCCTAAAATGATGGATTTGATACTAGGACAACAAGCCTAGGACCTCCGGGCACAGATGCAGAGTCCACTGTCACACAATGAGATCATATGAACACAGAGGTCTACAGGTAGCTCCTTTACGGCCAAAGACCAACTTCTGTCTCAAGCAGCACATCAGAGTCAAATATAAGGCCAACTTGTATTTGCCACTGGACGCGCTGAGACAAACTAATGCATCTAGATATAATATGTCCTCTTCCCGAGGCTGCCACAAATGTCCTTCTGAGCCCTTGTACCAACACACACACACACACACACACACGAGTTGAAAAGGGCAAGGTAACTTTAATGAGTATGCAACACAGAACAACAACTGGGTGCAGAGACATCATGGCCATAGGAGGTGCAAGGGGGCATGTGTTTATTTTTGGCAATAACTAGTCCAGATAGGTTTGCCTTTTTTCCGACCTCATAACTAGCTACCAATAAGTTATTTCAGGCTATCAATCAAGTTAGAGTAGCTAGCTTGTCTTTCTCTTAGCTGGCATGCCTGCCGGCAAGGTGGTTAAAGTTTCAAAAAGCAAGCAATTACTAAATAAGACTCACAATCCTTTTAATCTTTCATACAGATTGTTGCAGAATTCCAGAGAAGCATATTTCTTAAAATAAATAAAAACACCAGGGGGACACAGGCAGCTCAAAATACTGTACATGCTTTTTTAATTTTTACATAGAATTAAGAATAATGATTATGGCTCTAGATTGCAGGTGAAGGCTGTTTCAGGTATTTGAAAAATGCTAAATTGTCCAACTTGCGGACAAGGGGGAGGAGAGAGAGAGAGAGAGGACTAGCCCCCCCTCATTCTTCAAGCTTTGTCAAGTTGGTTGTTGATCATTGCTAGACAATCATTTTGAAGTCTTGACATAGATTTACAAGCCGATTTAAGTCAAAACGGTAACTAGGTCTCTTGGAAAAACATTTAATGTTGCCTTGATAAGCAACTCCAGTGCATATTTGGCCTTGTGTTTTAGGTTATTGTGATGCTGAAAGGTGCAATTGTCTCTCAGTGTTTGATGGAGAGCAGACTGAACCAGGTCTTCTTCCAGGATTTTGCATGTACTTAGCTCTATTCCGGGTCTTTCTATCCTAAAAAAACACTCCCTTGTCTTTGCTGATGACAAGCATACCCATACATAATGCAGCCACCACCATGCTTGAAAATATGAAGTGTGGTACTCAGTGATGTGTTGTATTTGCCCCAAACACAACACTTTCAATACATAGCTTTTTAGTGCAGTGTTATTTTAGTTCTTTATTGCAAACAGGATGCATATTTTGGATTACTTTTATTATGTACAAGCTTCCTTCTTTTCACTGTCATTTAGGTTAGTATTGTGGAGTAACTACAATGTTGGTGGGGACATGGTGTGCTTTAAAAAGGGGACTTCCCAATAATTTTAAGAACTTAACAATAATTGCACAAGCCTGGATTACATTGTCTAAACTCTATAATTACATTTTTTTAAACATATTAAAACAGGAATAGCTTCACTAGGTTTCATTCAGGGTGTGCAGAAGACAGGTTGATTTAAAAAGAAAACACATACCGACAAAAGCTGAAAATGGGCCGCCTGCCTGACACTGACATGATCATGTAAACAATCTTCAAATAACAAAAAAATTGTAATCGGTCTGAGAAAAAAAATCTCAATAGGCTACTATAGTTGTTTTAGGAAACAAGTACAACTTTAAGCGGCACCCACCTTTTAACGATATGTCTTCTCCACAAAATGATTTCGTTCCCTTGTATCGAAGAGTTCAAGAACGCTGACTGTAGTGATCCCTCCTTCCACAAACAGAAACAGGCCAGGCAGAGAGTATGCGCGCCGCCACAGGTAAGCTTTTTACTTGGTAGTCTAACTGACACAAACCTTGCCCAACACCGTCACAAGTTCAAAGGAGTGTGTGGGAGAATGACAGTCAGAAAGTCCCAGGCTTATTCAGAAAACTTTCCACAAACAGCGGCCAAACATGATTTGACTTTAAACATGAACAAACGTAGTGCCTGTGTGTTTGCTGAACCTGCCCAGATACCACCCTTCCGGTTGACAGACAGAAGTAATATGCAAACATTGTTTCATTTTCGATAGGCTACTACTACTACCCTAGTGGTTGGAAATGTATACATTTTCAGTGGTGTAAAAAGTACCCAATTGTCATACTTGAGTAAAAGTAAAAATACCTCTAATAGAAAAGTGAAAGTCACCCAGATAAAATACTATTTAAGTAAAAGTATTTGGTTTTAAATATACCTACGTTTCAAAAGTAAATGTAATTGCTAAAATATACTCAAGTATCAAAAGTAAAAGTATAAATCATTTCAAATTCCTTTATTGTAGGCAAACCAGATGGTACATTTTTTATTTTGTATTTACAGATAGCCAAGGGCACACTACACCACTCAGACATCATTTACAAATTATGTATGTTTTGTGAGTCTGCCAAATCAGAGGTCAGGTGAGAGAAAGTTCCAGACATCATTATGTTTTCCCACCAGGTAGATTATTGTTTTAGCCAAGGTCAGTGTTGTTGATATGTAAGTACATATTTAATCTTTCAGATGTTTTTTTGTATGAAGACGCACTCTGCGACAATAATGTGATATTTATGGTTAAGCTAATTATAGTTTCTACTGCAAGCTACTAGTAGTTATTGTGAGCTGGCTAGCTCTGTTTTGGTTGTCATATCATTTCGGGACATTTAACCCTGTATTTGTATAGGATGTTGTCCCCCAGTGCCTCGTTATATGCCCTGTAATTGTATAGGTGTATGTATGGTACATCAGTAGATCAGTATTACATTGTATTTCACTGTTTAGAGGTATTCAAATTCATTGTGCAATGAAGATGGTGGTGCTATCCATACTACGTACATTGTGCGTTGCTGATCCATGCCTGTGCATCTTCAGCGTAATTAAACCACCTCAACTGGAATCCTACCTGCCTGTCATCTGTGCCCTTACCAGCACACGGGAGCGAACACATAAAGTAAAACCTAATCTGAAGAATATACAGTCCACCAAGTCCTCATTTACATAGGGGTCCGTTCGAGCCGGATAAAGATGTTTACTCCCGGTTCTAGGTGCAGCATGTTACCGGTGAAGCCTGGGCCCGGTCTGATCATCAAAGGTACCAAGCCTTACCTTATCCAAGTTATACTAGCACAGCACAGTATGGCCATTGGCAAGAAGATGACCTTCAGCCTCGCATGGAGGAAGCTGCCAAGGTGACACCCCTCACTCCACCCAGTCCCTTCCTATCCAGCCAGGCCAGATGGGACACAACTCCAGATGAGTGGGAGACATTCAGAGAGTACAGGTCTGTCCTAAACCCTCATCTGACCCACGGGAGCAGAAGGGTGAGCCACAGTAAGCAGAGGAAGGAGAAACAGAGGTCTGTCCATGGTCTACAACAGTCACTGGGAACACAGGAAGCCACCTACAGAGCACGAGCTAGTGAGAGAGTACATCGAGCAAGAGATCTGGCTCGCTCAGCTACGTGAGCAACACGAAGAGATGGTACAGCTCTGTGATGCGACAGCTCACATCCCAGTCTATAGCTAGTCTCTCTCCCACTAAGCCAGCCCCTACAGAGCTCTCACCCAGAGGTACCCTTCCAGCAGATAGATGTCTGCTGGCACCACCATAGTCCGTGTCAGAGCTGGTTGAGCATACGAAGCCATCACCCAACAAAGAAGATACGGCTTGCGATGGACAGTATGACAACATTGAGTGGCCTAACCCCCCAATGTGGCCTCCAGCAAGTGATAAGTCACTACTTCTGTGTCATCGGAGTGACACTCCAAGCCTACAGCGCGGCTACCAAGACCCTCCCGCCGGAGCTATGAATCAAATCAAATTAAATGTTTGAGTTCCCTCAGTCCCGGCGCTCACTTCACCTGTCAGGAGACTACTCCTCCACCAGTGTCAGCTCCTAAACACTCCCAGTGTGAAGTACCAGCCCGCTCCCGGTGCCAGGGTGTGTCTACCCGTCCCTGCCATTGGTTCTAAATTTGCCCTCAGCATGGCTTTTCAGCCTGTTCCTGACCAGGTGTTTCAGTCTGCCGCCACAAAGGACCCATCAGCCAACAGTAGCCTGCAGCCAGCCGCTGTTCCAGAGTTTCCACCCGCTCCTGCTACAGAGCCAAAGTTAATCAACGAGGTGGACTCTTCAGCTGCTCCTGCTACAGAGCCAAAGTTAATCAACGAGGTGGACTCTTCAGCTGCTCCTGCTACAGAGCCGAAGTTAATCAACGAGGTGGACTCTTCAGCTGCTCCTGCTACAGAGACAAAGTTAATCAACAAGGTGGACTCTTCAGCTGCTCCGGCTACAGAGCATCAGCCAGCAGTAGCCCCCGTGGTGCTCCAGACCAACATGGTGCTACAGCCCTATCCAGCCACAGGGGCTCTGCCTAACTCTGTCTTGAGGCCCAGACCAGCTACCACAGATGGGGCCTCTGCCCCAAGGTCCCATCCAGTCCTTGCCAGCAAGGTCCTCTCCGACCCTGTGGGGGATCCTCCGTCTGCTCCTTGTCGGAGACCTTCAGCGACACCTCCTGAGAGGCCAGAGCTCGACCCTGACATCTGATCCCTTAAGTCCTCTGCCCTGCAACCTCCACTAGTCCCTGCCTGTGAGGTCCACCCTGGCACCATTGGGAGCCCGAACCTGCAAGTCTTCGAGAACCCTCTGTAGCTCTAGCCCAGGGTCCACAGTCACACCCTGCCTGGGGAGCTCGGCTGTCTTCTCTGGAGAACATGTCTGTCCCTGCTGTGAGACCTCAGCTCAGCCCAATTATCAGCTCGGATCAGGCTCCTGACGCTAAGATCAGGCAGGGACCTCGTCTGGAGGTCCCTGCCTGATCCGGTTGGGCAGTCTCCGCGCTTTACGCTGTCGGCCATAGAGCTACTACCTGGCCCTGCTCTATGGGACAAGCCAGCTCCTGCCAATGGATCCCAGCGTTCTCTCTCCTTCGAGTCTTAGACTGTGTCAGCCCCAGAGACTGTTTCCTCTGACCTGTTGGACCACGTAGTTGGACCTGTCTGCCAGCCTTTACTTGCCGCAGTGTCCTACCCTTAGTTATTAGTCAGGCCATGTTGCCAGGCCTTTAGGTGGCCCTGTCCTTAGCTCCCCAATCACCAGATACTCAGGTGTCCCTGGTGCCCTACTAGCTAAGCAGTCAGGTGTTCCCCCTAGTTTCCTGCCTTAGTAGTTCGGACTGTTTTCTGCTGTTGGAACAATGCAGCATTCCAACAATGATATTCACCCCTCTCCCAGGAGGACATTCTCACCACAGTGTGCCCCTGATGGACTAAGTGTTCCTGCCCGGCTGTTACGGACAGCAGCTCTTCTACTCTACTAGTACAGAGAACCCTTTCCATCGTTTAAGTACTGGACTAGAGTTTATTTGTTATTAGTGGTTATACCTAGCCAGGTCATCTGTTGATGGGGTGGCTAGACACCCCATGACATCTAGTTTCATGCCTGTTAAGTTTGGGTAAGCTATGCAAGTAAGAGTTAAGTAAGTCAAGATAGTCAAGTTAACTATTGAGCCTTTCTTAGGAGTGAATTAATATAGTGAATTCAGGGGCGGCTGTACAAAAGGCTGTGAAGACTTTGCAGTTAACCATATCAGTAATGTTAGTTCATCATATCAGAGCTGTAGCTCCGCCCAGTGGTGAAGTGGAGCAGAGCATGCTGGGCAATCTCCAGCTCAGAGAAGATCAACTCATGAGAAGTAAAGTGAGAGAAAGTTCCAGCCATCCTTGCAGCCATTCCCACTAGTCAGATTTCATAGTGTTAGCCAAGGCCAGTCTGTGTCCTTGTTGATATGTTAGTAAATATTGAATGTCTTTCAGGTATTTATGTCTGAATATGCACTTTGCAACGATAATGTCAAATGTATGGTTATGCTAATTAGTCGTTTCTACTGCGAGCTAGCTAGTATTGTGAGGTGGCTAGCTCTGCTTTGGTTGTCAAATAATTTCGGACATTTTAACCCAGTATTTGTATAGGATAATGTCCCCCCGTGCGTCATTTATATGCCCTGTAATTCTATACGTGTATGGTACATCATTATATGAGTATTACATAGTATTTTACTGTTTAGAGGTATTCAAGTTCATTGTGCATTTGTCTGAATATGCACTTTGCAACGATAATGTCAAATGTATGGTTATGCTAATTAGTCGTTTCTACTGCGAGCTAGCTAGTATTGTGAGGTGGCTAGCTCTGCTTTGGTTGTCAAATAATTTCGGACATTTTAACCCAGTATTTGTATAGGATAATGTCCCCCCGTGCGTCATGTATATGCCCTGTAATTCAATACGTGTATGGTACATCATTATATGAGTATTACATAGTATTTTACTGTTTAGAGGTATTCAAGTTCATTGTGCATTTGTAGCCCTGGAATGAAGATGGTGCAATGCTTTGTAGTACAAGTGCAGCGTTGTGAAGGGTCGTTCGCGAACGAGTTGGCTCTAAGAGCCGGCTCTTGTAAGTGAACGTTGGGAGCCGGCTCGCATATCAGAAGAGCCGAATCTATTTATAAAAATAAATAAAAAATGGAGATATGAATAATCAAAAGATTTAAATGAATAGAATGAACTAATTCAAAGAACGAAAAAATAAATTAAATAATATAGGCCTAAATGCTCAAGCGCGCACACATTCGTTCTGACTGTCTACTCAGACAAACAGCCTCACCTGTTGTTCCTGTCAATCAGACACGCAGTGTCAACCAATGAACCAAAGATGCGTGTGGGAGGGCCGAGCCAACTCACTCACACACTTAGCAGCTAAGGCGAGAGAGGAAGGACAGCTGTGAAAACAACAGCTGGAAAATGAGTCGGAAGCACAGTAGCATCTGGATGCAGTTTAATAATGTAGACAATGTTAGAGCACAGTGTAGAATTTGCCAAAACAAAATCTCATATAAAGCCGGTTCTACGCACAACCTACACCAGCATATTCGAACTGTGCACCCAACTGTGAAGCTAGCTGTAGCGGAGCTTCGAGAAACTAGCGGGCCTGCTAGTGATAGTGGTGGAGTCAGCACCTTCACACGTGGAGATGTATCCACTCAGTCAAGTAGGCCTACTCCGTGACCCACATTAACGCAGTCTTCTATGGACCAGTGTATGCCAAAGACTATGTCTGTCCCAAAATAAGGCAACATTGATATTGCATTGGCTAAAATGATTGCCACTGATTTCCAAACATTTTCGATCGTGGAGGACAGAGGTTTTAGAAATGATAGCAATAGTCTCATTCGAATGTACACAATTCCAAGCAGGAAAACCCTTTCAAAATCACCTGATTGTAAGAGATGCTCTGAAGGTGATGAAGCCAACTGTGGACAAAGTGAAAGCAGCTGTGGAATACTTCAACCACAAGAGCACAGTTGTTGCTGAAAAACTAAAAGTCTACACAATGCCAGATGGGGATGCCTGAGCTGAGGCCTAAACAAGACTGCACTACAAGGTGGAATTCAACATTTTATATGTTGAAGCGGCTTCTTGAGTCAAAGGATGCCATCATCTCTACCCTGGCCATTGTCACAATGCACCTGCTGATGCTCTGACCCAAGAGGAAAGGGAGGTGGTGGAGGAGGTGTGCAGAGTCCTGGAACCCTTTGAGCAGGTCACTGTGGAGATCAGTGGAGAGAGGTACAGTAAGCAGTTATTACTACATCATTATTTAATCCAGTATTATATATGTATATGAGCAGTAGATGAGAATGTAGTATCAGTAGACAAAACATGAACCTGAACTAATAAGTTACTGTTCTCTCTATTCAGCTATGTGACTGCCTCAAAAATTATACTCCTGTGTAAGGGTCTGCAGCGAATCACAGCCAGCCACCAGAGAGAAGCAAATGTAACCACAGGACATGTGACAAAGTTGATGGACACCCTATGTCCATCAATGGACAGAAAGTTCCACAGAATGGAATATAATCACGTGCTATCAGAAACCGCTGCACTTGACCCCAGGTTTAAGAAGTTAGCCTTCAGTGATGCCAGAGCGATTGATGAGGCTCTTCAAATAATAACCTCAGCAGCAGGGAGGGACAGCCCCAGAAGTCAGCTGGCTCAGGAACCAGGGCAACAGGAAGAAGAGGGTTCAGATGGAGCAGAAGCACCAGCAGTAGTGCCACTATCGTCTGCTGTTTGACGAGAGAGCAACTGGGGATGCAGCACAAAGCAATCCCTCAGCAGATGTCATAATGAAGGTCCGATCTTATTTGGAGGAGCCCCTCCAAATATCTGCAGATCCTCTGATCTGGTGGAAGAACAAGGCCTCTGTCTACCCATGGCTTACTAAAGTCATGACAGGGAGACTTTGCATAGTGGCCACATCCGTTCCCTCTGAGAGGGTCTTCTCGAAAACGGGACAAATAATTACTGAGAGAAGAAACCGCATCAGCCCCTCAAAAGTGAGGCAGCTTGCATTTCTGAAAGCAAATCTCTCATAAGAGCTAAATGTGGTAAGCATTGCTGTGTGCTGCTGGTTATAACATGGCAATAAAGGAGAGAGAAAAGAGGGACCAGTTTAATGTTTTAAGTGGGATGCTGCAGTTTTGCACATTGTTATCTATTTTTCTTTGATATGGTGCAATATTCTATTATTATGTTGTTCAGATTGCATTAATTAGGAATTGTTACATTTATATGCACTTTGTTTATATACATTAAAAAGTTATACTTTAAATGCAAATGTTTAATAGCATTCTTTTTCATAACAAACCAATGCATTTTTAAATACATTGTGGTTAAGGTAGAGCATGATATAATTTAATTAGAATTGTTTTAACACCAATCATAGTCAAACTATCTGACTTGAAAAAATACAAAATATTTTTTTAAAGAGTCGTTTGGGAGCCAAAAGAGACGGCTTTTTTTGGTGAGCTGAGCCAGCCGAACGAACCGACTCACTGAAAAGAGCCGGAATGCCAATCACTAGTGCAGCGGCACCACTTTAATCTTAAATTAGTGTCACATTCACGTTTGATTGCGCTGAATGGTCCTGTATATCATTAAGTCATCACAGTCATGTTATAACCATGCATATTGTTTATAGGATATTTGTTTTGTATTCTGTAATTTACTATTGTATCTTTATTTCTCTCTTTATTTGCGGACAACACACACACACACACTTTGGCTGAAGCAAGATGCCAGACCACTAAGAAAGAGCCTTATAGCCCATCGACTACATACATTGTGCGTTGCTGTTCCATGCCTGTGCATCTTCAGCGTTATTAAACCACCTCAACTGGAATCCTACCTGTATGTCATCTGTGCCTTTACCAGCACACGGGAGCAAACACATAAAGTAAAACCTAATCTGAAGAATATACAGTCCACCAACATCTGCAAGATTTGAGTAACACTAATGTAATCTGTTGTTGAATATTGCTGGCAATAATTTTGGGGGACATTTTCCACAGTCACGATACCCACCAAAGGATAGACCGAGTGATGGGATGATTGATACCGGAGTTCCGACGTAGTTTTCAAAGCACTACTGATCCAAAACAATGTACCGAAGCTGGTTTCAAAGTAACATTTTCACGCGATCAATGACATCAGAAGCTTTGTTTGATCACGTGGTTTTGCAAACTATATTTAGCAAAATGCAAGATCCCCCTGAATTCTGCTGGCGTTCCGGGGCTTTCTTCGATTCCAAATTGCTTTCAAACACCTGTGATTTTTTCATATAGTGTCACCTGAACGGTAGCTCAGCAGGTGAACAAGGGAATGGGGTTGAATACCAGTCAAGGCATATTATGTAGAAAATCGTTTTATGTGAAACCACACCAAACATTGTTTAAACAATTCGTTTTATTTAGAAAAGTATAAGCTTATGTCTTTAGCATCGTCAATAATGCCATAGATTGTTTGACAGAAAAATGATGGCTATTGTTTTGGAATTCGTTTTTTTGTCAAGAAATTAGCTCCAATTAATAATGGCAGAGATGAAAGGAATTAAGATTGAACGATCTATCATGTAGTTATTCTCAATAGTAATTAGTGAGAATAGGTGAGTATATCTGTGCAGAAATACAGTGCATTCAGAAAGTATTCAGACCCCTTGACATGTTCCACATTTTGTTACTACACAACCTTATTCCAAAATGTATTAAATATAATTTTTTACTCATCAATCTACACACGATACCATAATGACAAAGTGAAAAGATTGTGTTTTTTTGTGCAAATTTACTAAAAATAAAAAACAGAAATACCTTATTTACATAAGTATTCAGACCCTTTGCTATGAGACTCAAAATTGAGCTCAGGTGCATCCTGTTTCCATTGATCATCGTTGAGATGTTTCTATAACTTGGTTGGAGTCCACCTGTGGTAAATTCAATTGATTGGACAGGATTTGGAAAGGCACACACCTGTCTATATAAGGTCCCACAGTTGACAGTGCATGTCGAAGCAAAAATTAAGGTTGAAGTAATTGGCCGTAGAGCTCAGAGACATGATTGTGTCGAGGCACAGATCTGGGGAAGGGTACCAAAACATGTCTGCAGCATTGAAGGTCCCCAAGAACACAGTGGCCTCCATGACTCTTAAGTGGAAGAAGTTTGGAACCACCAAGACTTTTCCTAGAGCTGGCCGCCAGGCCAAAATGAGCAATCGGTGGAGAAGGGCCTTGGTGACTAAGAGCCCAATAATCACTCTGACAGAGCTCCAGAGTTCTTCTGTGGAGATGGGAGAACCTTCCATAACGACAACCATCTTTGCAGCACTCCACCAATCAGGCCTTTATGTTAGAGGGGCCAGACGGAAGCCAAAACGCACCTAAATTACTCTGACCATGAGAAACAAGATTCTCTGGTCTGATGAAACCAAGACTGAATTCTCTGGAGGAAACCTGGCACCATCCCTAAATCAAATGAAATCACATTTTATTGGTCACACATGTTTAGCAGATGTTATTGCGGGTGTGGCGAAATGCTTGTGTTTCTAGCTCCAACAGTGCAGTAATATCTAACAAGTAATATCTAACAATTTCACAACAATACACACAAATCTAAAGTAAAGAAATGGAATTAAGAATATATAAATATTTGGATGAGCAAGTCGGAGTGGCATAGACTAAAATATAGTAGAATAGAATACAGTATATACATATGAGATGAATAATGCAAGATATGTAAACATTATTAAAGTGTCCAGTGATTTCAAGTCTATGTATATAGGGCAGCAGCCTCTAAGGTGCTAGTGATGGCTATTTAACAGTATGATGGCCTTGAGATAGAAGCGTTTTTTCAAAACCAGTTTTGAACCAGTTTTTGCTTTGTCATTATTGGGGTATTGTATGTAGATTGATGAGGGAAAAAAACTATTTAATCAATTTTAGGAAAAGGATGTAACGTAATAAAATGTGGAAAAGGTAGAGAGGGGTCTTAATACTTTCTGAATGCACTTTATTTAGGTGGGCATACTGCATCTGGCCACTACTACACCTGCACCAGTGGGTGAGATTGAAGCTGGCAGTGTTGACAGTGACACTGCACAAATAGGCAGGCACAACACTTCTCCCACCCCTGCCTTGCATGATAGGGCTTTTTATATACTAGAGCCCTCAAACTACACTCTGGATCTCAAAGCCAGTTCCACCACATTTTTTCATTGTTCCCCTCTAATCAGGGACTGATTTATATCAGAGACTGATACCCCTATGACATATTTCCCTCAGTTTTTCGAGAGGGACAGACACACTGTAATTTGTGATTCACTAAAAGGACTTTGTATTTGACTCGCGTTGTGTAGAATCTTCATTGTTCCTTACATCCCCTCATATCCTACACATGTTCAGTAGAGAAGAACATCCATAGACATGGAGCTGCTGCAGCAGCTAGACCATTTCCTACAGATAACACACACACACACACACACAGGAATGGATGAACACACACATTGTCATAATTTCCACATAGAAAGGCTTAAAGTCTGCACTGAGAACCTTATGAGATGTATTTTTGTTTATTTGTGTGTGTGTGTGTGTGTGTGTAGGGAGTGAGGAGGCATACTCTCGTACCCTTTTTCCTCTCTGAAGGGGTTAGTGTACGAGAGCTCTAACCTGCTGCTTCTGATGCTGCTCCCTCTGAGGAAGAACATCCTGAAAACAATGACCTTCCTCTTCTTTCACCGGGACACACATCTTAACCTCCATATGTGAGTGTGTCCGTGTGTATTTATTATGGATCCCCATTAGCTACTCTTCCTGGGGTCCAGCAAAATAAGGCAGTTATACATTTAAAAAAAACATTACAATACATTCACAACAGATTTCACAACATATTAAGTGTGTGGCCTCAGGCCTCTACTCTACTACCACATACAGTGGGGCAAAAAAGTATTTAGTCAGCCACCAATTGTGCAAGTTCTCCCACTTAAAAAGATGAGAGAGGCCTGTAATTTTCATCATAGGTACACTTCAACTATGACAGACAAAATGAGAAAAAAAATCCAGAAAATCACATTGTAGGATTTTTAATGAATTTATTTGCAAATTATGGTGGAAAATAAGTATTTGGTCAATAACAAAAGTTTATCTCAATACTTTGTTATATACCCTTTGTTGGCAATGACAGAGGTCAAACGTTTTCTGTAAGTCTTCGCAAGGTTTTCACACACTGTTGCTGGTATTTTGCCCCCTTCCTCCATGCAGATCTCCTCTAGAGCAGTGATGTTTTGGTCATTGTCATGCTGAAACGCCCCAGCCACATTTCATCTTCAATGCCCTTGCTGATGGAAGGAGGTTTTCACTCAAAATGTCACGATACATGGCCCCATTCATTCTATCCTTTACACGGATCAGTCATCCTGGTCCCTTTGCAGAAAAACAGCTCCAAAGCATAATGTTTCTACCCCCATGCTTCACAGTAGGTATGGTGTTCTTTGGATGCAACTCAGCATTCTTTGTCCTCCAAACACAACGAGTTGAGTTTTTATCAAAAATATATATTTTGGTTTCATCTGACCATATGACATTCTCCCAATCTTCTTCTGGATCATCCAAATGCTCTCTAACAAACTTCAGACTGGCCTGGACATGTACTGGCTTAAGCAGGGGGACACGTCTGGCACTGCAGGATTTGAGTCCCTGGCGGCGTAGTGTGTTACTGATGGTAGGCTTTGTTACTTTGGTCCCAGCTCTCTGCAGGTCATTCGCTAGGTCCCCCCGTGTGGTTCTGGGATTTTTGCCCACCGTTCTTGTGATCATTTTGACCCCACGGGGTGAGATCTTGCGTGGAGCTCCAGATCGAGGGAGATTATCAGTGTCTTGTATGTCTTCCATTTCCTAATAATTGCTCCCACAGTTGATTTCTTCAAACCAAGCTGCTTACCTATTGTAGATTCAGTCTTCCCAGCCTGGTGCAGGTCTACAATTTTGTTTAAGGTGTCCTTTGACAGCTCTTTGGTCTTGGCCATAGTGGAGTTTGGAGTGTGACTGTTTGAGGTTGTGGACAGGTGTATTTTATACTGATAACAAGTTCAAACAGGTGCCATTAATACAGGTAACGAGTGGAGGGCAGAGGAGCCTCTTAAAGAAGAAGTTACAGGTTTGTGAGAGCCAGAAATCTTGAAATAAATTCATTAAAAATCCTACAATGTGATTTTCTGGATTTTTTTTTCTCATCTTGTCTGTCATAGTTGAAGTGTACCTATGATGAAAATTACAGGTCTCTCTCATCTTTTTAAGTGGGAGAACTTGCACAATCGGTGGCTGACTAAATACTTTTTTGCCCCACTATATCTACAACACAAAATCCATGTGTATGTGTGTGTATAGTGTGTATGCTATCATGTATTTGTATGCATGTGTCTGTGCCTATGTTTGTGTTGCTTCACACTCCCCGCTGTTCCATAAGGTGTATTTTTAACAGTTTTTTAAAATCTAATTTTACTGCTTGCATGAGCTACTTGATGTGGAATAATGTTCCATGTAGTCATGGCTCTATGTAGTACTGTGCACCTCCCATAGTCTGTTCTGGACTTGGGGACTGTGAAGAGACTTCTTGTGGCATGTCTTGTGGGGTATGCATGGGTGTCTGAGCTGTATGCCAGTAGTTCAAACAGACAGCTTGTTGCATTCAACATGTCAATACTTCTCACAAATACAAGTAGTGATGAAGTCAATCTCTCCTCCACTTTGAGCCAGGAGAGATTGACATGCATATTATTAATGTTATCTCTCTGTGTACATCCAAGAGCCAGCCTCGCTGCCCTGTTCTGAGCCAATTGCAATTTTCCTAAGTGCCTCTTTGTGGCACATGACCACAAGACTGAACAGGAGTCCAGGTGTGACCTGCCTTGTTGATAGTGCTGTTAAGAAGTTAGAGCAGCACTTTTTTTATGGACTGACTTCTCCCTATCCTAGCTACTGTTGTATCAACATGTTTTGACCCTGACAGTTTTCAATCCAGAGTTATTTATTGGAATATTTAGTTTAGGTTTAGGGTTTAGTGAATGATTTGTCCCAAATACAATGCTTTTAGTTTTTTGAAATACTTAGGACTAACTTATTTCTTGCCACCCATTCTGCTCTTTGTTAAGTGTTGCAGTCATCTCAGTTGCTGTGGTGGATTACATGTATAGTGTTGAGTCATCCACATACATAGACACACTGGTTTTACTCAAAGCCAGTGGCATGTCATTAGTAAAGATTGAAAAATCTTAGTTACCTGTTAGACAGGTAACTCTTTATCCACAATATAGCGGGGGGGGGGGGGTGTAAAGCCATAAACACATACGCTTTTCCAGCAACAGACTATGGTCGATAAGGTCAAAAGCCGCACTGAAGTCTTAACAAAACTTGTGTGCTTGTGTGTGTCTGTTGTTTTAGTCTGCCCTACTCATAATACTCATAAAAGTTAGTTTTTTTTGCGAGAGATGAACGTGTTCACGGTTCTATGAAGTTGATGCTGCCTCATTGCTTGCATTAGTAACGGGTCAGCGATCAAACGACCTCCACTCATCACTGTCAGACGCTCCCTGAAACACTTCAGCGAGCAGGCCTTTCTAATCGACCTGGCCCGGGTATCCTGGATCCTTAAATGCCTTCCTCACCATCTTAAATAAGCATGCCTCATTCAAGAAATTTAGAACCAGGAACAGATATAGCCATTGGTTCTCTCCAGACCTGGCTGCCCTTGACCAACAGAAAAACATCCTATGGCGTTCTGCATTAGCATCGAACAGCCCCCGTGATATGCAACTTTTCAGGGAAGTTAGAAACCAATATACACAGGCAGTTAGAAAAGCCAAGGATAGCTTTTTCAAGCAGAAATTTGCTTCCTGGAACACAAACTCTAAAAAGTTCTGGGACACTGTAATGTCCATGGAGAATAAGAACACATCCTCCCAGCTGCCCACTGCACCGAGGATAGGAAACTCTGTCACCACTGATAAATCCACTATAATTGAGAATTTCAATAAACATTTTTCTACAGCTGGCCATGCTTTCCACCTGGCTTCCCCTACCCCGGTCAACAGCACTGCACCCCCGACAGAAACTCGCCCAAGCCTTCCCCATTTCTCCTTCTCCCAAATCCAGTCAGCTGATGTTCTGAAAGAGCGGCAAAATCTGGACCCCTACAAATCAGCCGGGCTAGACAATCTGGACCCTTTCTTTCTAAAACTATCTGACGAAATTCTTGCAACCCCTATTACTAGCCTGTTCAACCTATCTTTCGTGTCGTCTGAGATTCCCAAAGATTGGAAAGCAGCTGCGGTCATCCCCCTCTTCAAAGGGGGGGACACTCTAGACCCAAACTGCTACAGACCTATATCTATCCTACCCTGCCTTTCTAAGGTCTTCGAAAGCCAAGTCAACAAACAGATTACCAACCATTTCGAATCCCACAGCACCTTCTCCGCTATGCAATCTGGTTTCTGAGCTGGTCATAGGTGCACCTCAGTCACGCTCAAGGTCCTAAACGATATCTTAACCGCCATTGATAAGAAACAATAGTGTGCAGCCGTATTCATTGACCTGGCCAAGGCTTTCGACTCTGTCAATCACCACATCTCATCGGTAGACTCGATAGCCTTGGTTTCTCAAATGATTGCCTTCCCTGGTTCACCAACTACTTCTCTGATAGAGTTCAGTGTGTCAAATCGGAGGGCCTGTTGTCCGGGCCTCTGGCAGTCACTATGGGGGTGCCACAGGGTTCAATTCTTGGGCTGACTCTCTTCTCTGTATACATCAATGATGTTGCTCTTGCTGCTGGTGAGTCTCTGATCCACCTCTACGCAGACGACACCATTCTGTATACTTCTGGCCCTTCTTTGGACACTGTGTTAACAACCCTCCAGACGAGCTTCAATGCCATAACTCTCCTTCCGTGGCCTCCAACTGCTCTTAAATACAAGTAAAACTAAATGCATGCTTTTCAACCGATCGCTGCCTGCACCTGCCCGCCCGTCCAGCATCACTACTCTGGACAGTTCTGACTTAAAATATGTGGACAACTACAGATACCTAGGTGTCTGCTTAGACTGTGAACTCTCCTTCCAGACTCACATTAAGCATCTCCAATCCAAAATTGAATCGGCTTCCTATTTCGCAACATAGCATCCTTCACTCATGTTGCCAAACAAACCCTCGTAAAACTGACCATCCTACCAATCTTCGACTTTGGCGATGTCATTTACAAAATAGCCTCCAATACCCTACTCAATAAATTGGATGCAGTCTATCACAGTGCCATCCGTTTTGTCACCAAAGCCCCATATACTACCCACCACCGCGATCTGTACGCTCTCGTTGGCTGGCCCTCGCTTCATACTCGTCGCCAAACCCACTGGCTCCAGGTCATCTACAAAACCCTGCTAGGTAAAGTCCCCCCTTATCTCAGCTCGCTGGTCACCATAGCAGCACCCACCTGTAGCACGCGCTCCAGCAGGTATATCTCTCTGGTCACCCCCAAAACCAATTCCCCCTTTGGCCGCCTCTCCTTCCAGTTCTCTGCTGCCAATGACTGGAACGAACTACAAAAATCTCTGAAACTGGAAACACTTATCTCGCTCACTAGCTTTAAGCACCAGCTGTCAGAGCAGCTCACAGATTACTGCACCTGTACATAGCCCATCTATAATGTAGCCCAAACAACTACCTCTTCCCCTACTGTATTTATTTATTTAGCTCCTTTGCACCCCATTATTTCTATTTCTTCTTTGCACATTCTTCCACTGCAAATCTACCATTCCAGTGTTTTACTTGCTATATTGTATTTACTTCGCCTCCATGGCCTTTTTTGTTGCCTTTACCTCCCTTATCTCACCTCATTTGCTCACATTGTATATAGACTTATTTTTCTATTGTATTATTGACTGTATGTTTGTTTTACTCCATGTGTAACTCTGTGTTGTTGTATGTGTCGAACTGCTTTGCTTTATCTTGGCCAGGTCGCAATTGTAAATGAGAACTTGTTCTCAACTTGCCTACCTGGTTAAATAAAGGTGAAAAAAAATAAAAAATGTGTGTTGTCAGTTCTGTTTGATTTAATCTCGTTCCCAGACACTTTCACCCAAATGTGCAAACAGTCTGGTGGTTCAATGCGACATACTGTGGTCAGAGGGGGCTGGATTTCGGTTTCGACTGTCGGATTACTTCGGGCAAAAAAAAATAATTCTAAATTCAAACAGACTCTATGTAACTGAACAAGGACGTTTTATGAGACTCCTGGTTCCACAAATTGAGGATGAAGACTTTATCGCTAAAGTTGGTTGAAAATTACCTGTGCTACACCAAACAGTACCTTTCCTGAAACTCTCAGTAATGGATACCAAAAATCTTTGGTTAAATCACAATATCTGGTGTAACAATCTGTAGCTACAGTTCTCTACACTTTACTAGACCTGGGACACACTCAGACACACTGAACTGTACTATACTGTTCATACTGTATTTAAAAATATTTTAAATACATTACCATATAATATTCTTATTGAATACCCAGTTCTCTTTTTGAGTTAGCATTAAATAGTGCATTTTAGATTTGGAGAAATAAACATAGGATATATCTGAATGTCTAACATCTGTTTGATGCTACAGAGGCCCGTACAGCTTATGTAAACATATCATGTGAATCCATAAAGGCAGGCAACTTTCGAAGACTGATTTTTATGGTGATTCTTTGGTCTTATGCACTGGCTGTGTTTACATAGGCAGCCCAATTCAGATCTTTTTTTACACTAATTGGTCTTTTGACCAATCACATCAGAAATTTTTCGGAACTGATCCGATTGGTCAGTAGACAAATTAGTAGAAATCTTAGCCCTCAGCTTGTAAATAGTTTTGCCAACTTACCTTCACCTTGTGCAGACCTAGGGGTTGAAGGCACATGCTGGTGGAATCAGATTATGTACCCCATACTTCAAAACAAACAAAAAGTGTTGATCTGACTGGCTAGATAAGCACACCTAACATTGTCATTTCAACATTGTCAGCTTGCTGTTAGCTAGCATCACTAAATTGGCAGCTGAGAACCAACTCATCAATCATAGACAATTTATACACATTAATCATTGCTACCAACACACAAACAGAGTGAGTTAGCTATATCGTCAATGCTATTTTTAGTAACTGAGTGTTTTCCAGACAAGCATGGAATAGTTTGAGATACTCTTATTTGCTTACGTTAGCTAAAATTAGTCAAAGATGGAACAAACAAACGTTTACTCTGCCGAATGTAACAGTCTAGCAGTGACTACTATGGCATCAGTTGAGGATTTAGGTATAGGGGACATGGGCAGCCGCACAAGGCGGCATCTTGCCCGGGGGCGGCACGGGGCGCCCGCACAAAAAAAATGGAATGGTGACATTTGCACGATCGGTTTTGACGTCACGTCAATGATATCATGTCGTCAATGATATCATGTCACCGTGTGGGGACTGTGGGTTAATTAACCTCGTCGGAGTGGGCGCCCTGATTCTAGTTTGTGAGCTTGGCAGATTGCTGCCAGGGAAGGTCTCCCACTCAGAAGTACGAGATGGGGAGGGGGGTGGGGTTAGGTTGACCTCAGGTCTCCCCACTGGAAGCCTGAGGTAGGGGGAGCAGAGGAATCTATCAAATAGCTCACCTCTAACTTTGTACTGCACTAATGCTCCACGTTACGCAACTTGGGTCAAGATCTATTTCTTGCATTGTGCTTAAGAATAGGACATTGAAAGGAGTGATTTCTGGAGTAGCGTTAAGTGTGCTGGTAGAGCAAATTATGTTGAAGATTCCTGATGTTTGTGACACCCTCTGTTTTGTGCGACGCATACCCGGTGGTGCATGTGGTGAAACCGAGGAGTCACTGTCAGTCCTTTTTGTTTTCAAGCATTTTACCTGACAAAGTCATGTTAGAATATCTCAGTTATCCTGTTTAGAGCTTTTGTGCCGAATCTACTGCGGTGTTTCAGGTGCAGCGTTTATGGTCATGTCGCAACAGTGTGCGGGAGGGCATGGGGCAGAGGATTGTGTAGTTTCGGTGGATAAAGTTGTGTGTGTGTGTCAACTGTAGGGGTGCCCATGTTGCTGGGGATCGGAAGTGTCCGGTATGAGAGAGGCAGGTGGAGGTGGGCAGATTCAGAGTAGTGGGTCAAGGGTGAGGGATCCTGAGAGGATCCCTGTGAGTAGTGGATTTGTGACAGCACAGAGGGATCAAGCCAAGTGGTACCGTATATGCTTCTCAGCGTTCATAGCAATGGTTATCAACTGTACTGCAGAGATGGAGTGTAAAATCACAGAAAATATATGTTGTGGTGATATGGTGCAGGAGCAGATAGGGTCAAAGTAGTGGAATGAGGTAGTGGGTTTTTAATGAGTATAGGATTAGATGGAAGGGTGCTTTTTAAATATATATTTAATATTATTATTATTATAATAAAAATATATAATTTTGTATCACAAAGTGTAATGGATTTATATTACAGTCCAGTTGGGGCCGGTAATGCAACATATTGGAGGCCAACCTCTATTAAACCCCAAAGAAGAACACTATGAGCAGCCAAATACACAGGGAGTCAAAACGTCACAATTCTTCCAGTGAAAGGAAAACGCACAAAAGCGCTTGTTCTAGCTTGTGGTTTTCATAATGGTGATGTTTACGACAGAAACGTAATGTTGTTAATAAAGTATTCACTCTGTGCCGTGACAGAACCAGGGTGAAATGTCCCTTTTAATTCAATGTTGTGGATTAACATAGAAAAATGAATTGATTATCTGTCTTCATTGTTTAAATTTGGATATTGATTGAACAAACCGTACACTGATCCACCTCAGACTACTCATTCTTGTGATTCCTATGGTCCAACTCAAGGTGAAATAAAAAAAAGAACCCCCCCCCCCCCCTCCCCAACTTTACAAATATTTTCACATGATCCTCCCCTTGTACTGTAAAATAAATGGAATACCCTCCCCCCTCATAGAATTAACTCAAAATAATTTTAGACCACAAATAACAACTGTGTTTGTGTTTAAAAAAACATACATATCAACTGTGACACTTCAGCATTCTTTTGTGGCACAGTCGGTGCCACGAAGGGCTATGGGGCAGAAGGTTGAGGCTTTGCTGACCACCACAGACAAGCTCACACTCCCTGCCTTTCTTTACTTCACGATCAGAGCCGGTTGCAGACAATGATCAGCTAGGGGCAATCAGATGTTCAAAATGTTGATGCCATGTTTATAATTATATGAAATATATGCAACACATTTTCCACCAACAGGTTTCTGTGCCAATGCACCACACAACCAATGAACAAAACATACCGACTTTGGGCACTTCAATATCATAGTTTAGTCTCTTTCCATTCATCAATTGGCCTTTGCACAGTTTGGATTGCTTGATTGATTTTACTTGTCAGTAAAAAAAAAACATACATTGTGGGGAGAACAAGTATTTGATACACTGCCGATTTTGCAGGTTTTCCTACTTACAAAGCATGTAGAGGTCTGTAATTTTTATCACAGTTACACTTCAACTGTGAGAGACGGAATTTTAAACAAAAATCCAGAAAATCACATTGTATGATTTTTAAGTAATTAATTAGCATTTTGTTGCATGACATAAGTATTTGATCACCTATCAACCAGTAAGAATTCCGGCTCTCACAGACCTGTTTGTTTTTCTTTAAGAAGCCCTCCTGTTCTCCACTCATTACCTGTATTAACTGCACCTCATACCTGTATAAAAGACACCTGTCCACACACTCAATTAAACAGACTCCAACCTCTCCACAATGGCCAAGACCAGAGAGCTGTGTAAGGACATCAGGGATAAAATTGTAGACCTGCACAAGGCTGGGATGGGCTACAGGACAATAGGCAAGCAGCTTGGTGAGAAGGCAACAACTGTTGGCGCAATTATTAGAAAATGGAAGAAGTTCAAGTTGACGGTCAATCACCCTCGGTCTGGGGCTCCATACAAGATCTCACCTCGTGGGGCATCAATGATCATGAGGAAGGTGAGGGATCAGCCCAGAACTACACGGCAGGACCTGGTCAATGACCTGAAGAGAGCTGGGACCACAGTCTCATAGAAAACCATTAGTAACACACTACGCTGTCATGGATTAAAATCCTGCAGCGCACGCAAGGTCCCCCTGCTCAATCCAGCTCATGTCCAGGCCGTCTGAAGTTTGCCAATGACCATCTGGATGATCCAGAGGAGGAATGGGAGAAGGTCATGTGGTCTGATGAGACAAAAATAGAGCTTTTTGGTCTAAACTCCACTCGCCGTGTTTGGAGCAAGAAGAAGGATGAGCACAACCCCAAGAACACCATCCCAATCGTGAAGCATGGAGGTGGAAACCTCATTCTTTGGGGATGCTTTTCTGCAAAGGGGACAGGACGACTGCACCGTATTGAGGGGAGGATGGATGGGGCCATGTATCGCAAGATCTTGGCCAACAACCTCCTTCCCTCAGTAAGAGCATTGAAGATGGGTCGTGGCTGGGACTTCCAGCATGACAGCGACCTGAAACACACAGCCAGGGCAACTAAGGAGTGGCTCCGTAAGAAGCATCTCAAGGTCCTGGAGTGGCCTAGCCAGTCTCCAGACCTGAACCCAATAGAACATCTTTGGAGGGAGCTGAAAGTCCGTATTGCCCAGCTACAGCCCCAAAACCTGAAGGATCTGGAGAAGGTCTGTATGGAGGAGTGGGCCAAAATCCCTGCTGCAATATGTGCAAACCTGGTCAAGAACTACAGGAAACGTATGATCTCTGTAATTGCAAACAAAGGTTTCTGTACCAAATATTAAGTTCTGCTTTTCTGATGTATCAAATACTTATGTCATGCAATACAATGCAAATTAATTACTTAAAAATCATACAATGTGATTTTTCTGGATATTTGTTTTAGATTCCGTCTCTCACAGTTGAAGTGTACCTATGATAAAAATTACAGACCTCTACATGCTTTGTAAGTAGGAAAACCTGCAAAATCGTCAGTGTATCAAATACTTGTTCTCCCCACTCTATATATACACAAATCATTTTAAAAGTGACCCGGGTTGCAAAATAAAGTCCATTGTGGTCCCTATACAGTACTAGTCAAAAGTTTGGACACCTACTCATTCAAGGGTTCTTCTTTATTTTGACAATTTTCTACCTTGTAGAATAATAGTGAAGACATCAAAACGATGAAATAACCAGACCCTGGTTCGATTCCAGGCTGTATCACAACCGGACGTTATTGGGAGTGTCATAGGGCGGCGCACAATTGGCCCAGCGTCGTCCGGGTTAGGGTTTGGCCGGGGTAGGCCGTCATTGTAAATAAACATTTGTTCTTAACTGACTTTCCTAGTTAAATAAAGGTTACTTAAATTAATTGTGGAAGCCAGGTAATCTGATGCATGTTGAGATGTGCCTGTTACTTTAACTCTGTGAAGCATTTATTTGGGCTGCAATTTCTGAGGCTGGTAACTCTGATGAACTTATCCTCTGCAGCAGAGGTGACTCTGAGTCTTCCTTTCCTGTGGCGGTCCTCACGAGAGCCAGTTTTATCATAGCGCTTGATGGTTTTTGCGACTGCGTTTGAAGAAATGTTCTAAGTTCTTGAAATGTTCCGGATTGACTGACCTTCAAGTCTTAAGGATCCACCCTTTTTATAATTTTCGCCTAAAATTACATACCCAAATCTAACTGCCTGTGGCTCAGGCATTGAAGTAAGGCTATGCATATTCTTGGTACCATTTGAAAATAAACACTTTGATGTTTGTGGAAATGTGAAAGGAATATAGGAGAAAAAAACCACATTAGATCTGGTAAAAGATAATATAAAAGAAAAAACCAACCGTTCTTTTATATTTTTTTGTACCATCTTTGAAATGCAAGAGAAAGGCCATAATGTATTATTCCAGCCCAGGTGCAATTTTGATTTTTGCCTCTAGATGGCAGCAGTGTATGTGCAAAGTTCTAGACTGATCCAATAAACCATTGCATTTCTGTTCAAAATGTTGTATCAAGACTGCCCAAATGTGCCTAATTTGTTTATTAATAACTCTTCATGTTCAACATTGTGCACTCTCCTCAAACAATAGCATGGTATTATTTCACTGTAATAGCTACTGTAAATTGGACAGTGCAGTTAGATTAACAAGTATTTAAGCTTTCTGCCAATATCAGATATGTCTATGTCCTGGGAAATGTTCTTGTTACTTACAACCTCATGCTAATCGCATTAGCCTACGTTAGCTCAACCGTCCCATGGATGGGACACCGATCCCAAAGAAGTAATGATGGACTGTCGTTTCTTGTTGCTTATTTGGGCTGTTCTTGCCATAATATGGACTTAGCCCTATTTGGCAATCTTCTGTATACCAACCCGACCTTGTCACAACACAACTGATTGGCTCAAGTGCATTAAGGAAAGAAATGGAACAATTCAACTGTTAACAAGGCACACTTGTTAATTGAAATTCATCCCAGTTGACTACCTCATGAAGCTGGTTGAGAGAATGCCAAGTGTGCAAAGCTGTCATCAAGGCAAAGGGTGGCTACTTTGAAGAATCTCAAATATAAAATATATTTTGATTTGTTTAACAGTTTTTTGCTTACTACATGAATCCATGTGTTATTTCATAGTTCTGATGTTTTCACTATTTTTCTACAATGTAGAAAATAGTAAAAATAAAGAAAAACCCTTGAATAAGTAGGTGTGTCCAAACTTTTGACTGGTACAGTGCATATTTTTACCCTGGATTTAGATGAATAAATGACCATTTAAATAGGTGAAAATACTAAGGGATATTGATAGTATTAAACCTCTGTGTTACTGTATCAATGACTGTCTTAACACCAACAAAGTGTCTTAATAGAGTGTTGGGCCACCACAAGCCATAATTTCTCCAATGCACCTCGGCATCGCCTCTACAGGGGTCTGGAACTCTATTTCTCTACCAAGAGAAATTCCATATTTTGGTGTTTTGTTGATGGTGGTGAA
Organism: Oncorhynchus mykiss; assembly: GCF_013265735.2. Classification (NCBI taxonomy): domain Eukaryota; kingdom Metazoa; phylum Chordata; class Actinopteri; order Salmoniformes; family Salmonidae; genus Oncorhynchus; species Oncorhynchus mykiss. The sequence continues at coordinate 48,541,002 of NC_048579.1, forward strand.
AAACGCTGTCTCAGGAGCTGCTCCAGTGCTCAATTGGGTTTAGATTTTGTGACTAGACAGCCATGGTATATGGTTTATATCATTTTCATGCTCATCAAACCATTCAGTGACCACTTGTGGATGGGGAAATTATCATCCAATGGGTGCATAGCCATGGTAGCCAAAATAATTGCCAAAATAATGGCCTGCCTAGAATGACCCTAAGCATGATGAGATGTTATTATCTTAATTAACTCAGGAACCACACCTGTGTAGAAGCACCTGCTTTCAATACACTTTCTAGCCCTTATTTACTCAAGTGTTTTCATTATTTTGGCAGTTACCTGTACATGCCAGCACTTCCAACTGGAAAAAAAAAGTTTGAAATCAACATGTAATGTCATGACATTGAATCAACGTGGAAAACTGATTGGATTTGCAAAAAGTCACCCAATTTAAACCTTAATCCAATAACATGGTGACATTTGTTGTTGATTTCACTTTGAATTCACATTAGTTGACATCTCAACATAATGTCAATCAAAACTAGACATTGAAATTAGGTCTAATCCCAGTGGGTTCCTTCCAACATAGAAACTATGGATTTCAGTTTTATTGTAACTACCTGACATCTTTCCACCACAGTATTTCCCCTCAATTATTGAATTAGCAAGTCCTTGATCTCACCAAGTATTTGGAATTATACTTTTGTCAATTATAGATCAAATTCATATTGGTTTTATATGTTAGAATATAACATAGGTAACACATGATGGATATGCAGGAGTACATCGTATTTAAAAATTTTTGGTTCAACAGATGCAAAATCCAACATACATGACCAAAAGTATGTGGACACCTGCTTATTGAACATCTCATTCCAGAATCATGGGCATTAATATGGAGTTGGTCCCCCTTTGCTGGTATAGCAGCCTTCAATCTTCTGGGAAGGCTTTCCACTAGATGTTGGAACATTGCTGCGGGGACTTGCTTCCATTCAGTCACAAGATCACTAGTGAGGTTGGGCACTGATGTTGGGCGATTACGCCTGGCTCGCAGTCGGCGCTCCAATTCATCCCAAAGGTGTTCGATGGAGTGGAGTTGGGGCTCTGTGCAGGCCAGTCAAGTTCTTCCACACCGATCTCGAAAAACCATTTCATGTCGGTATGGACTTCACTTTGTGCACGAGAGCATTGTCACGCTGAAACAGGAAAGGGCCGTCCCCAAAATGTTGCCACAATGTTGGAAGTACAGAATCGTCTAGATTGTGTGCTGTAGCGTTAAGATTTCTCTTCACTGGAACTAAGGGGCCTAGCCCGAACCATGAAAAACAGACCCAGACCATTATCACATTACACCATTCCTCTACACTACTCTATAGGCTGGTTCCCTAGCCTCACACTAACCCTAGCAGATACATTTACATTTCCTGCCATTGTGCAAGGCACTTAACCCCCCCACAATTGCTTTCCATTCAGGGGTGCTGCACTGCAGATAACCCTTTGCCTCTCAACATGTGTTCGTGTATCTGGGGGTGTTGGGAAAGGCAGAAAACAAAATGACCATTCTATCCAATGGACAACAAAGTTGGATTGTAATCTATTCTGGTTTCCCAGACTCACATTAACAATACTCCTGGATTATTAAACCTAGTCCAGGATTTACGGAGCAGTTTAAACCTAGTCCAGAGGGCCATGTCTCAAGCATCTCAGAATAGGGCTGATTTAGGATCAGTTTTTCCTTTTACATCACAATGAGTAAAATGACATGGACCGAGGGAACCTGATCCCATATCAGCACTCCTACCCTGATGCTTGATACATACGGATCCTGGACTCAGAAACACCCATCAGGCTCTGCTGCTTGACTTCTTTCCAAGATCAACTGGATCATAATCATTAGGGAACAACATAGCAAAATGTTATGGAAACGAGTTTCTTATTAGACAAGTTCATGTAGCCCCTCCCTGTTTGATGATTATTAACATTTTCAATTTGTCAAGATTAATAAAGTATTTTTAAATGGTATTGGCTTGCGGATTCCCTGAATGAATAGCTTCTAGCAGTGGAACCTTGCAGATAGAAATGGCATGAATAGAGCAACATTTTGCCATACTGAACGCACCACGGAAGGAGAGAGAAACATTTGAAGTTAAAAGCATAATTACCTATTAGTAATTTAACAGGATCTCTGTGGTTAAAATCTTGACAATAGATCAGACATATAATGATTTATTCCAGTTTATCTTTGATTACATCAACAAGGTCAGGCACACCGGCAGAGAAATAGTTTGATGAATTTATCGAGAACTGAACCTCTAACGAACAGTAGAGGAGCAGCAGCACAGATTTTAAAGGCAGGACAGACATACAGCCATGATGATGAACTCTCTTAGGTGTAGTTTGAAGGAAGTTGCTAACTAGCGTCCATTGCATTGACACAAGTTAGCAATCGCTCGTGAAACTACTTTGTACTTCCTTCAAACTTCACACAGACATACAAATGGTATCGGACTCTAAGTAGAAAAAAGGATTGCAAAAAATCACACACTATCCCTTTAAAATGTCAAGCTTAATTGCCAAAATCACTTTAAAAAGGTCATTTCTGATTGAGCCGCGAACGCGGAACATTTCCATTAAAGGCTGCATAGCCGACAAAGGGCGATGGGATTTAATCCTGGTCTCAGTCCGTGTCTGTGAGACCACATACAACACTCATAATAATAAAACTAAACACCAGCATAGACGGAGGGTACAAAGTCATTTTATAAATTCATTCACTATCCTAGAGGACTGGTCCTGAAGGATCTCATAGGAAGTTCACCTGGTATGGAGTAGGAAACTGTTGGTCCTTGTTTTGAAATGATACAATAACATTGGCCTGGTACCAAATGTTGCTTAGTGCAGTAGGACTAGGGCAGGCGCTTTCAAAGTCTGAGACAGTGGGCCTCCATTCAGAGAACATCAAGACAACCGCGCCCCAAAAGCTGGGACACCTCTTTTTAAAAACGTATTTATTCATTATTAGAGAACTGAATACAGTTTGATTTGGATTTCCTTACATGAAACTCTGGGGGGAAAGCGTGCCTCACACTTTGTCATCCCTAGTACAGAGGTTTTCAGAGGATGTTTGTAGGGAGAATTGATTCCTGATCAGTATGGTCGTTGGGTCTCCTGTACGATGTGCGTGTCTCTCACTGCTCGTTCCTCCACTCTGGTTCGATCTGCTGCTGAACCTCACTCTCCTCCGTCTCCACTGGATGTGTGTGAGAGAAACGGTTAACTTCCAAAATTAAACATTTATTTTATATTTTGAACAGTTAAAGGGGAGGTGCGTTTGTCTGTGTGTGTTACCGTGGGGATCAGCCTGTAAGCACAGGGCAGCTAGGCGTTCCACCACCTCCTCCTCTCCCTCAGCCTGGGATGAGTCAAACCCTGTCTTCCCCCCCGCCTGGGAACAGAACTGGAGGAACCTGGAGGGGGAGAGAAGGGGGAGTGAGAGAGGGGTTAGGGTTCCTTTAGGTGATTCATTCGTACAGTTTAAGAATGCGAAATGTCAGAATAATAGTAGAGAATTTCCTGTCTTAGGTCAGTTAGGTTCACCACTTTATTTTAAGAATGTGAAATGTCAAAATAATAGTAGAGAGAATGATTTATTTCAGTTTTTATTTATTTCATCACATTCCCAGTGGGACAGAAGTTTACATACTAATTGAGTGTATTTGGGAGCATTGCCTTTAAATAGTTTAACTTGAGTCAAACGTTTCGGGTAGCCTTCCACAAGCTTCCCACAATAAGTTGGGTGAATTTTGGCCCATTCCTCCTGACAGAGCTGGTGTAACGGAGTCAGGTTTGTAGGCCTCCTTGCTCGCACACGCTTTTTCAGTTCTGCCCACAAATGTTCTATAGGATTGAGGTCAGGGCTTTGTGATGGCCACTCCAATACCTTGACTTTGTTGTCCTCAAGCCATTTTGCCACAACTTTGGAAGTATGCTTGAGGTCATTGTCCATTTGGAAGACCCATTTGTGACAAAGCTTTTACTTCCTGACTGATGTCTTGAGATGTTGCTTCAAAATATCCACATAATCTCCCCTCCTCATGATGCCATCTATTTTGTGAAGTGCACCAGTCCCTCCTGCAGCAAAGCATACCCACAACATGATGCTGCCACCCCCGTGCTTCATGGTTGGGATGGTATTCTTCGGCTTGCAAGCCTCCCCCTTTTTCCTCCAAACATAACGATGGTCATTATGTCCAAACAATTCTATTTTTGTTTCATCAGACCAGAGGACACTTCTCCAAAAAGTACAATCTTTGTCCCCATGTGCAGTTGCAAACCATAGTCTGGCTTTTTTATGGCGGTTTTGGAGCTGTGGCTTCTTCCTTGCTGAGCGACCTTTCAGGTTATGTCGATATAGGGCTCATTTTACTGTGGATATAGATACTTTTATACTAGTTTCCTCCAGCATCTTCACAAAGTCCTTTGCTGTTGTTCTGGAATTGATTGGCATTTTTCGCACCAAAGTACGTTCATCTCTAGGAGACAGAACGTGTCTCCTTCCTGAGCGGTATGACTGCTGCGTGGTCCTATGGTATTTATACTTGCATACTATTGTTTTTACAGGTGAAATTGGTACCTTCAGGCGTTTGAAAATTGCTCCCAAGGATGAACCAGACTTGTGGAGGTCTACAATTTTTTTTCTGAGGTCTAGGCTGATTTCTTTTGATTTCCCCATGATGTCAAGCAAAGAGACACTGAGTTTGAAGGTAGGCCTTGAAATACATCCACAGGTACACCTCCAATTGACTCAAATTATGTCAATTAGCCTATCAGAATCATTTAAAGACGTGACATCATTTTCTGGAATTTTCCAAGCTGTTTAAAAGGCACAGTCAACTTAGTGTATGTAAACTTCTGGACCACTGGAATTGTGATACAGTGAATTAATTGGTCTATAAACAATTGTTGGAAAAATGACTTGTGTCATGCACAAAGTGCTAACAAAGCACTAACCGACTTGCCAAAACTATAGTTTGTTAACAAGACATTTGTGGAGTGGTCGAAACTGTATTTTATATTTGAGGTTCTTCAAAGTAGCCACCCTTTGCCTTGATAACCACTTTGCACACTCTTGGCAATTCTTATTTACAATGACGGCCTACTCCGGCCAAACCCGGACGACATTGGAACAATTGTGTGCCGCCCTATGGGACTCCCAATCACAACCGGATGTGATACAGCCTGGATTCGAACCAGGGACTGCCTCTTGCACTGAGATGCAGTGCCTTAGAACACTGCGCCACTTGAGCAACAGGACCTTCATTGCACATCAGTGTGTTTTATTCAATTATTTTTATTTAGAAGTTCACTTAAGAATATGTCCTCCACTTCTTCCTCTGAAGAGCCTCCACTGGTACCTACCTTCCCCAGGTGGGGTCTCTTTCAGCACTAAAGGTTAGGGTCGGTACCCACCTGCCCCAGGTGGGGTCTCCTCTCAGCATTAAGGGATAGGACATACCTGCCCCATGTGGGGTCTCCTCTCAGCATTAAGGGATAGGACATACCTGCCCCATGTGGGGTCTCCTCTCAACCCTAAGGGTTTATTTTATTTAACCTTCATTTAACTAGGCAAGTCAGTTAAGAACAACATTCTTATTTTACAATGACTGCCTACCCCAGCCAAACCCTCCCCTAACACGGATGACGCTGGGCCAATTGAGCGCCGCCCTATGGGACTCCCGATCACGGCCGTTTGTGATACAGCCCGGGATCATTCCAGGGTCTGTAGTGACGCCTCTAGCACTGAGATGCAGTGCCATAGACCGCTGCTCCACTCGGGTTAGGGTCAGTACGTACCTGCCCCAGGTGGGGTCTCCTCGCAGCACTAAGGGGTTTCCCACCACGATCAGCAGGGCTTTGGCTCTGGTCACCGCCACGTTGAACCTCTGGACACAGAGAGCAGGAGGTCAGCACTGTCACTGTGGTGTGTGTGTAGATTAAACTGTTTATGCACAAAATGTAAATCCTTAGTGAATGCTGTGTGTTCATATTCAGTCAATTTTAGGTCCTGCGGGCTGTCCCCAACACATAATAATGCCACAAAAGTGCATTCTAATAGTGTAAAAGGCCCTTAGTTGATACTAAAAGGTTATGTTCTATACCAATTTGAAGAGAGAAAAGTTTTGTTTGATAAGATTACAGATTTCCTCAGGGGATCCCATTTAGGGTCCAAACTCCAAAATTGGGAACCACTGGTTCACAACACATGTTGTGTGTGTGCGTGCTGTGTGTGCAGTACAGTATACTGTGACACTGCCACATATAACAGTGCACAAATCAAGTGATATTATGAAAAATCACCATGGAGAAATTAGTGCCTTGCGAAAGTATTCGGCCCCCTTGAACTTTGCGACCTTTTGCCACATTTCAGGCTTCAAACATAAAGATATAAAACTGTCTTTTTTTGTGAAGAATCAACAACAAGTGGGACACAATCATGAAGTGGAACGACATTTATTGGATATTTCAAACTTTTTTAACAAATCAAAAACTGAAAAATTGGGCGTGCAAAATTATTCAGCCCCCTTAAGTTAATACTTTGTAGCGCCACCTTTTGCTGCGATTACAGCTGTAAGTCGCTTGGGGTATGTCTCTATCAGTTTTGCACATCGAGACACTGACATTTTTTCCCATTCCTCCTTGCAAAACAGCTCGAGCTCAGTGAGGTTGGATGGAGAGCATTTGTGAACAGCAGTTTTCAGTTCTTTCCACAGATTCTCGATTGGATTCAGGTCTGGACTTTGACTTGGCCATTCTAACACCTGGATATGTTTATTTTTGAACCATTCCATTGTAGATTTTGCTTTATGTTTTGGATCATTGTCTTGTTGGAAGACAAATCTCCGTCCCAGTCTCAGGTCTTTTGCAGACTCCATCAGGTTTTCTTCCAGAATGGTCCTGTATTTGGCTCCATCCATCTTCCCATCAATTTTAACCATCTTCCCTGTCCCTGCTGAAGAAAAGCAGGCCCAAACCATGATGCTGCCACCACCATGTTTGACAGTGGGGATGGTGTGTTCAGCTGTGCTGCTTTTACGCCAAACATAAAGTCTTGCATTGTTGCCAAAAAGTTCAATTTTGGTTTCATCTGACCAGAGCACCTTCTTCCACATGTTTGGTGTGTCTCCCAGGTGGCTTGTGGCAAACTTTAAACAACACTTTTTATGGATATCTTTAAGAAATGGCTTTCTTCTTGCCACTCTTCCATAAAGGCCAGATTTGTGCAATATACGACTGATTGTTGTCCTATGGACAGAGTCTCCCACCTCAGCTGTAGATCTCTGCAGTTCATCCAGAGTGATCATGGGCCTCTTGGCTGCATCTCTGATCAGTCTTCTCCTTGTATGAGCTGAACGTTTAGAGGGACGGCCAGGTCTTGGTAGATTTGCAGTGGTCTGATACTCCTTCCATTTCAATATTATCGCTTGCACAGTGCTCCTTGGGATGTTTAAAGCTTGGGAAATCTTTTTGTATCCAAATCCGGATTTAAACTTCTTCACAACAGTATCTCGGACCTGCCTGGTGTGTTTCTTGTTCTTCATGATGCTCTCTGCGCTTTTAACGGACCTCTGAGACTATCACAGTGCAGGTGCATTTATACGGAGACTTGATTACACACAGGTGGATTGTATTTATCACCATTAGTCATTTAGGTCAACATTGGATCATTCAGAGATCCTCACTGAACTTCTGGAGAGAGTTTGCTGCACTGAAAGTAAAGGGGCTGAATAATTTTGCACGTCCAATTTTTCAGTTTTTGATTTGTTAAAAAAGTTTGAAATATCCAATAAATGTCGTTCCACTTCATGATTGTGTCCCACTTGTTGTTGATTCTTCACAAAAAAATACAGTTTTATATCTTTATGTTTGAAGCCTGAAATGTGGCAAAAGGTCGCAAAGTTCAAGGGGGCCGAATACTTTCGCAAGGCACTGTATATGAAATAATTCTCAGCCCTGTTTAAATAATTCCATTTTGTATGAACGATAGATGTGGCCTAAAATGAGCACTACCGCTTTAAGAAGTGCACAAAAGTATGTGTGAAAGATATTTGTGGACTCAGCTAGTTCAGCCACACCTGTTGCTGACAGGTGTGTAAAATTGAGGTTACAGCCATGCAATCTCCATAGCTTAACATTGGCAGTAGAATGGCCTTACTGAAGAGCTCTGTGACTTTCAATGTGGCACCTTCATAGGATGCCACCTTTCCAACAAGTCAGTTCATCAAACTTCTGCCCTGCTAGAGCTGATTCTTGAAGAATATCATTTTTAAATGCCTCATGAGCTTAGTTCAATTGCGTAACCCCATCAGAAACTAAAATAGAAGCTTGTTTTACTCCAATGTTTGTAAACAATGCAAATATAAACAAACACTGTATAGCCTCAAAACACGGTTCAAACTATCATTTTGATATAACGGCTGGTCAGTCCTTGCATCCATAGCTTTGTCTATGAATTTGAGCATGGTTAAATGTATCCAGGCCCATCCTGACTGATTTTTTTATTGATTCAATTGAGGATTCTTTATGGAATATTTGTGTTTGTGAAAACTATGCGTTGAATTGCATTACTTGTAGATTGATTATAGTCATTTTTGCTGAAGCATATTTTTGTCAAGAAAAGTGTTTGTTTGTGTTGGGTTTATTGAAATACATATTACTCAATTGAAAAATCACCTACTGCGTTCCCGTTGTTTTTTTAATGCTAGAAGCCCTCTTAAAATGGTATATTAAATGTGTGTATGTACCTTCTCATTTTTGACGAAACCAAGGCTGAAGTATTGGTCTGTCTGGACGTACTTGGCGCTGCTGCGGACCGTCGAGACCAGGATCACCCTCCTCTCCTGACCCTGGAACTCCTCCACTGACCCCACCTAACAGACACGCACACATAGTTTAGCTCTGTACACAGCCCCGCACACACATGCCTCACAAAACGCATGGAAGGTGCATCACAATAGCTAATCGTAAACAACATGTTATTGACATGGCAGCACTACCGTAGCTAGCAGAAGAGAGTGTAGGGGAGATTGTTACCAAACTGTAAACCACTTTAGCTAGCTGTTAGCTAAACGTCCTGGCTAACTGTGGGGTGAAACAATAGACTTATTTAGTTTTAATTAGCCACCGCAAATATCTGTAGCCCTTACACTCACAACCCGTATATGGGTTGAAAACGTCAGACTTGGTCACTGATAAGCGCCTAAATTGGAACACAGTGGCTGTACAGTAACATGCAACACATTATGTCAGACCTCAGGGTCTCCGCTTTAAAGCGCTCTATGGGATTCAACTGACAGACGCTCTAAATGTGAGCACCAAGCACAACATTAAAATGCCCCAAAATCCCTAACGCAACGTTTTTGTTGTCTGAGAAAGGGGAATGCTGTAATTCAAGAGTACTTGATAATGAACACCACTTTGGCGTCAAACAAGCAAACCACACAGTCCAAATGTGCATTTCACCTTTCCATACTTAGAAATCTCATGTCAACTACAGTATCAACATTTAGGATTGCTCGGTTATTTGTCCCGTTGTGAAGACAATTGGCAGTGGAACACGCGCCTGAATGCTCTCATGAATCCATTCTAAGCGCATCATTTTTTTTATATCCGTTTCTCTGAACTGCCTTGTGAAAGCCTAGCACTGTAAGTTGGTATTTTATAAATTAGCTCGTCATGTTGGCAATAGAACAAGCTTTCAAATGATGACCGCCTGACCCAGATTGCGACTTATAAAATGGGCCGTTTTTGGATTGCGTAAACAACAGTATTTGTGTGATGAGGATTCAGGGTTGTGTCCCAAACAAACAAATACGTGTGCCGTCTTAAGTACCGCGACGGCACAGCTAGGCGAGCTCAAAAAAAATACAAATAAACACCTAATAGTTGAAGTCTCTTTCCTTGAATCATAAGTGCATTGAAATGATTTAGTAACTGTCCACACTTGAGCAGTGTAGCCACTTGAAGACACCAGGTAAATGTCTAATTCAAACCCTTGTCATTTAAAAAAAAATACAAATAATAATCTTATTATGTTACTGAATGTATCCAGATTATTTCTCTGAATTTGTTAGACAAATGCTGGTAGGAGCGGCCTGCCAGGTAGGATCCAAGGGTGTGCAGAGACGCCCAGACCTGAGAGGGTGGAGAGGGTGGGGAGGAGAATCTGATGGTTCACGGTGTCTAAGGCAGCAGATCTGTCACAGAGGTTGCTCGCCTCTGTCAAAGAGGAGAGCAACCTCGGTTGAGTGACCTGTCTTGAAGCTTGACTGGTTAGGGTCAAGAACATCGTTCTTATAGAGATAGCGAAAGAGTCAGATGGGACGCAGCCAATTGCTACGGGATGAGTTGATGAGGGAAGTGAGAAGGTCTCCAGAGATGGGGTCGACTGGGCAGGTTGTCGGGCTGCTGTACCTCACTAGACTGGGCAGATGTTGTAAAGCTTATTTTCAAAGTGGTTGACAAAGTGGTCCACAGAGAGGGGGGGGGGGGGGGGGGGGGGGGGGGTGGTGGAGGATTAAGAAGGGAGGAGAAGGTGGAACCAAGTTTCTTAGGGTTATAGGCAGAAGCTTGAAATTCAGTTTTAGAAAGTGGCTTTAGCCGCTGATACAGAGGACGAGAAGGTATAGAGGGAGTGAAAGGATGATAGGTCCTCTGGAAGTTTAGTTTTCCTCCTGTTCTGTAAGCATGCAATCAGTCACTCAGCCATGGAGCAGGAGGAGAGGGTCGAGCCGGACAGGAGGAAAGGGGACTGTCATAGGAAGCGGAAAGAGGAGAGTAGGGTCGAAGAGGCAGAATCAGGAAACAGGAGGGAGATTTAGCAAAAGGGAGAAGAGGAGAGAGCAGTGTGGGAGAGAGAGAGAGCGACAGCGCATGAGCATCTGGGCAGGGGCTGTGTGGGTAGGGTTGGCGGAGAGGGGGACAGAAATGGAAACAAAGTAGTGATCAGAAACCTGGTGGGGGGGGTATGCATATACTTCTCATATTTATTCTGTTTGAACCATTTTAATTTTGCCCTATCAATATAGGCCTATTACCACAAATGTAAAGAGTTAAAGATAACAGAGTGACAGAGATTCAGTAGTGAGGAGAGAGAGACAGAGAGAGAAAGAGATTGGGACAATTCCACAGAGTTTGTGTATATCAAAATGTATATTAAACCAAAAAAACTATGATTGCAAAGGTAAACAAACCATACATCTTTTTGCACAAGGACAACATTTCCACAGAACATATTACAGATACACATTTACTTGAGAAACAGAATGACGGTTTGGCTGTTGAAGTCAATGTGGTTTGTTTAACTTTGCAATCATTGGTTTTTGTTTGGCATCACTCTTACCGTGGAATTGCCCAGAGAGAGAGACAGAGAAAGAAAGAGAGATGGATTTAGTAATGTCTCCATACCTTCAGGTCTTTGATGCTGGTCGATTTGAAGACTTTCTCCAGCGTCTTCAAGGCTTTACGGATCTTCTCCACCTTCACACAGAAACAAACATTCTATATGAGCTACGGGCAGGGCTTTACAACGGCTGCCTCTGTAGCCGTCAAATCCTTGTTACCTCTATCCTTATTTCCTCAATTCCACTCAAAACACATTGGAGGAGAGGATCGGAGGTCCCTTCCTTGCACCACCTCCTCCAATGGGTTTTGAAAGATGCAGCCCAGTGGCCCTGTATGGTAAAAGGTGCACTATGAAGATATTACTCCGCCATTTCCTGGTTGCTAAAATTCTAATAGTGTGCGTAATTTCAATTTGTCACAAAACAAGCAGTCATTGAATAGAGAATCAATGTACCATCTAAACCGCTGTGAAATATATTTTACCTATCCAAAAATAGCTTTTGAAGCTGGTGTACAAAACTGGAAGTACGAGACACAAAAACAAAAACGTAAGAACAGCACACAAAGTACTGATCTTCTTAGACTGGGTTTCAATGAGAATGACAGATCTACAACTCACATTTCTACAACTCCTATTATAGCTTTATGAGTTATACTCTACATATTTTATCTTATAGTGTGTGCCAGGCCATCTATAGGGTTAGGGTTGTATATATTATATATGGTAAGAGTTATATATACACTGAACAAAAATATAAACGCAACATGTAAAGTCATGGTCCCATGTTTCATGAGCTGAAATAAAAGATTGCATACGCAAATTTTGTGCACAACTTTGAGTCGTGTTGGGGAGCGGTTTGCTGATGTCAACATTGTGAACAGAGTGCCCCATTGTAGGGTCATGGTACGGGCATTCATAAGCTACGGACAACAAACACAATTGGCAATTTGAATGCACAGAAATATCCCGTGACGAGATCCTGAGGCCCATTGTCGTGCCATTCATCCACCGCAATCACCTCGTGTTTCAGCATGATAATGCACGGCCCTATGTTGCAAGGATCTGTACACAATTCCCGGAAGCTGAAAATGTCCCAGTACTTCCATGGCCTTCATACTCACCAGACATGTCACCCATTGAGCATGTTTGGGATGCTCTGGATCGACGTGTATGACCGAGTATTCCAATTCCCGCCAATATCCAGCAACTTCGCACAGCCATTGAGGAGCGGGACAACATTCCACAATCAACAGCCTGATCATCTCTATGCGAAGGAGATGTGTCACGCTGCATGAGGCAAATGGTGGTCACACCAGATACAGACTATTTTTCTGACCCACACCCCTAACTTATTTCTAAGATATCTGTGACCAACAGATGCATATATGTATTCAGTCATATGAAATCCATAGATTAGGGCCTAAAGAATTTATTTAAATTGACTGATTTCCTTTTATGAACCGTAACTCAGTAAAATCTTTGAAATTGTTGCATGTTGTGTTTATATTTCTGTCCAGTATATTATATCCTATAGGGTGTAGTCCCACCTGTTTTCTATAGGGGGCGATGATACCGATGTCTTTGGGTGAGATTGTGGCGAGGCCCCTCTTGCCCTGCCCTTGCAGCAGCTTCTTGAGGTAATCCATCAGCACCTCGATCTCCGCCACGTTAAAGAAAGATGGACTGGAAGCCTCCCGCTCATCACGACCAGCCACACCATGGAACACCACCGGGAAATTCTGGAGGTAAAACCAATGCTTAGCAGGCTATTAAGATTAAATTAATTGAATCAAGTCTTTTTTTGGCCCACAAGATGTGCATTTCGTCCCAGAGGATGACACATGTAAGCATTAATTAAAACACAAATTTCCGAAGTGGTCCTCGATGGTGCTCCTTGTTGGTTTAAAATGGTGTTGGGATTTACGCTGAGACCTCAGAGAACGTGTGTTTGTCTGTGTACCTTCTGAGGCAGGTATTCCCAGGTGCAGTAGGAGTTCCGGATCATCTCGTTAGCAAACACCTGTAGCTCCTCCTCATAGAACAACTCGTTAGGCACCTTCAGGATAGAGGGATGAGACCTGGAGAGGGAGGGAGACAATGAAAGGAAACACAGTTTCAATTAGGGATGCTAACGGTTAACAAAAAATATATTTTACTGGTCATGCTTATCGGTCTATAGGTTAATAGGTTAATTAGCATACTTTTGTGTTACTTAAATCGTTAAGTCGTCATGTATTATTTCTCACGCACACAGCATACAAAACCTAGTTCGAGGAGCGGAATAGCCCATCACCTGTCAGACAGCGTGACAGCAGCTCCTCAAACTGCTTGTACTGGAGTGAAACGTTCCATTGTAAACCCAGTCACTGCGCAACAAATAACAATTCTCAAAGCCTTCGCGTGATAAAAACTGTGACGGCCACGATTATTGAAAACAGAAGAAGTTATTTCTCAATCTCAACTCGTTATTAAAACTCGCTTCCCATTCGCCATTCGAGTGCATAGGCTATAACATTAGATTAGTTAGTCGAGAGAGTCTTACTTTTGCCTCGATTTGGCATTCTTGTCCAGATCATCAAGGCATTGGGAGTTCTTTATGATGGCCACATTAGCAGATAATTACCGTTTCATTTGGGGGGGGTAAATAAGCGAATATATTGAGAAGTCACCTTGTCCTAGAGAGATTTACATGGTTACCAAAACTGTCATGCCAGGGTAAGCCTAAACGAAACGCAGCCCTTGTTTTAAGTGTTTCTAAAATCCCCTATGGGAAAAATGAATGTTGGAAAAACTATTGGAACCATTTCCTTGTTTGACTGCTAGGTTTTATGGGTATTATGACTCATACTGTGGTACTCTATTGGTTTTCATATGAACTTTCTTTCATTGTCCAGAAGCCAAAAGGCACAATCCTACACATATCAGCAACCCATCCTACTTGTTGCTATTAGATATGTTTCTAAAGGAGATTTTCATCTCTGTCACATATGGCACCACTCGCATTAGGTGTGCTGTTTAGAATGGTGTTTTCCCCCAAGAATTCAATTTTGGCAAAATGTTTGAAAATGACGTTTTATTGCTATATTATTGCATGTTTCCATTAAGCTCTTTATGAAAAAATGTCAGTTTCTTGTATGCATACATAATATTTTCTGTTGGTCACGTCATTTTACTGTTTGGAAAAAAATGTAACCGTTTGTTGACCGGTTAATCAGGGTCGATTAGTCGGCAGCAAAATGGACCAAAATTTGCATCCCTAGTTCCAACGCTTGTCCTTTTCTCCCAAAGTGCTTGTGCTGGCCTCATTAAACCAGCCTGATCAGAAGAGCTTACATACCTGTAGTTTCTAAGTAGTTTGGTGACGTAGCAGTTGTTGAACACTCCATTCTCCTCCTCCTTCTGATACAGAGACACATCCTTCATCAGCCTCTCCAACAGAGACACACCTAAGAGATAGATAGGGAGAGAGCGAGTCCTCAGAATCATAGCAGCTTCTACAATCTGCTCTTCTATGTCAAAGGATTTTCAAGGAGTGGGGAGAGGAATAAGAGGACGAAGAATTTGGAGGAGGAAGTAGAGGAAGAAGGAGTGAAAAGAAGAGGAACTGACCCATGCCGTGTTTCAGAGCCAGAGGAGACCTGAGGATGGGTCCCAGCTGTTTAGGGTCTCCAGCTAGAACCACCTGACCCGTCTCTGGTTGGAGCAGCCCTACACACACACACACTTAAATTATTGGGCTTGTTTGACATTGCAGCCGACAGTGCAGGTGACTGCCTGATCTTCAAATCACCTTCCATCGTAAATAGATAATCATTATTATTTGTAGATCAGTCAGTCACAATTTACCCATGATGCAATAAGGCAATAGGGGGTGGGGTATTTGGCTAAGGGCTTATCTTAAGCACAACACAACGCCAAGTGCCTGGACACAGCCATTAGCCGTGGTATATTGGCCATATATCACATACCCCTGAGGTACCTTATTGCTATTATAAACTGGTTACCAACTTAATTACAGAAGTAAAAATAAATGTTTTGTAATACCTGTGTTATACGGTCTGATATACCACGGCTTTCAGCCAATCAGCATTAAGCCCCCTCCCCCCTCATCCATCCCTCTCTCACCAGCCAGTGATATGATGGTCTCCGTTTCAACGGCGTGTCCCGCCTCGTCAACAAACACGTGACTGAAATGACCTGGAGGAACACCACCTGTCACCAACCTGGAGAACACATACACGAGACAGACAGAGAGGACAAAAGTTAGCTTAGCATTAGTGTCTCGCTATGGGGATTCCCAGTACTCTATGGCAGTGGCCACCTACCGGTCGTTGACAATTGACTGGCATCTTCAAGGCACTCCTAGTCGATCAACACACCTTTCTGTAGAAAAGTCAACTATAAAGGCTTGCTGTCCTATTTTTGCTTTTTTAATTCATCTTGCGCTTTTGGCAGTAGGTGCACTTGATTCAGAAGCCATGCGTGCCGGGTAGGTAAAGTGTTCTCATGTAAACCATTTAATTTGCCTGAAGGGACAAATTCCGCCAACCGGGTGGACCTGGAGCTATGGCTAAATCAAGTGCGTCTACTGTGCTGGCCAGTCGGATAGCTCAAATCACTGTGCCTAGTACAACTTCCACGACCCCACAGCAAAATCTGATACGAGCCTACGTGAGATTTGATAATACAGCAGAGCTTCAGTGAGTTACTATTTGAAGTTTTTAATTCAGCAACTGTTTTTATTCAACAGTTACAAAACAGTAAATGCGCTTGTCCCTACTTCCCCTCGTGCTGCAGCTGCAATTCATTATTAGCTACAATGTAGCGATAGGCCTGCATTTGTATCATTAGCAGCTCGTTGTGTCTATTTTAATATCAAGGAATATTTCACTTTTTCTGGTCATAGGAACATGAATTTGTACGAGGCAGAAACATTTGCGGTGCCATCAGGTGGAAGACTGTGCCCCCCCCCCCTCTCTCTCTGGTCAGTCTCATGTGAGGAAAGGAGAGAGCAGGGACAGTGAGAGGGAGACAGTCTGCTGCTCTCTCCTTTCCTCTGCTGAAACTGACCATCAGATGCAGGTACCATCAGTCCAGTAAAATAAAAAAGCGAATTATTTCAATTTATACTCAGCTGTGCCTCGCAAGTGATGCAACAACTGATCTAGTTTGTCATCAAAGCTCGAGTTTTGAAATATAATATGGTCTGAGAAGAACAATATTGGCAGGCCAAGCATATAGCCAATATGCTGTGATAATGTATTAGGCTCATTCCTACAGAACTGTTTTTATTAGGTTAAATGTTGCATATGCTTACAGTTAAGTCATGTTTAAAAATCTAATCTGAACAGCAGATCTGGGCTTGCTTTCTGACTGCGAAAGTGATCTGGACTCAGAAAAGGTTGGTTACCACTGGTCTATGGGGAACTCAGGTGTTAGTGGCTAGTGCAGTGGTTCTTAACCTTGTTGGAGGTACTGAACCCCACCAGTTTCATATGCGCATTCACCGAACCTTTCTTAATTGGACAAATAAAATGATTTTTTCAAATTCAAAACAGGTATATATTTGACTGGTGCACAAAATGAACCGTGCATCAACATCACTGTGTTCAAAGAACAAAATCATCAAAATCTAAGTGCGTGGCAATTGCTTGCTTCAGTTCCGCGGGTACAGAAATGTCTCCGATTCCAGATACATCTTCGATCTTACTTACACAGTCGTCCAGCAGGGGAAAGTTTGCGAAGTTATCGTTCTCTGTTCGTCGTTTCCATAACGGTAGCCTTTTTTGAAAAGCCTTCAGGTTTTCCTCCGCTTCGATGATGTTGACTCCACCGCCCTGCATCTTTTGATTGAGATGATTGAGAGCTGCAAAGATATTGGCCATGTACGCTAAAATGAGAATGAACTCAGAATTTTTGAAGCAATCTGCATGACAATGTTGGTGCTCTTGCAAAAACAGGGCTAATTCCACACGCACGGCAAAAACACGATTCAGCACCTGTCCCCGGGATAACCACCGAACGTTAGAATGGTACAGAAGTACCTCGAATTCAGAGCCCATTTCTTTACACAGCTCACTGAAGATGCAATGCCGCAGAGCACTAGTTCGCACATAGTTCACGCATTCCACTACAATTTTTAATACTTCTGCCAGTTTTGGAGGCAAGGTTTTTGTTGCCAACGCATGCCTGTGCAGAATACAATGCGTAACCATGATGTGTGGTGCATCGGCTTTCACTAGCGCACCAAAACCAGACTTTCTTCCCAGCATGACTGGAGCTCCGTCCGAACAAACTGCAGAAACCATATCCCACGAAAGATTGTTGTCTTTGAAGAAGTCATCCACAAGTTTCTTCACATCGGCTGCCTTAGTTGTTGTTGTAAGAGGCTTACAAAATAAAAAAATTGTCCTTTATCACGTTGTCTTTCACATAGCGCACGAATACAGCAAGCTGGCTTAGATTGGAAACGTCTGTGGTCTCGTCGAGTTGAAGGCTGAATTTTGCCGGGCTTGAAATCAGATCTGCAACTACTTGAGCCAAGATGTCGTTGCTCATGTCCTCTATTCTGTCGCTGATGGTGTCATTTGAAAGAGGAATTTGGGATAACTTAACTTCAGCCCCTTTTCCCAGCATGATATTCGCCATCTTCAACACAGCTGGTTTTATGAGTGTTTCACCAATGGTGTGTGGTTTGCCCTGCTTTGCGATCAGGTAAGCAACTTCGTACGATGCTGTGAGGATCGGTTTGTTGATGGGTACAAAGCCGAGAACAGGCAGAGTAGCCTTTTCATCGAATCTGGCTCTCTTCACCTTGAATTCAGCGAGTGTTGTGTTCTTGTATTTTCCATCTCCATGCAGCTTAAGGAAGTGTTCTCTTAGTTTTGCCGGTGCTAGACTAGAATTGCTCAACTTGGCATTGCAAATCATGCAGTTAGGACACTGACTCCCATCACGTTCCGTTATACATGTGAATCCATATTGTACATATTCGTCCGACCACTTTATTTTTTTGCTCGACATAGTAAGTATGAAGGGATTAAAATATTAAGAAAGAAATCACAAGACGTACCATCACGACAGTCACAAGTCGACTACTGAGCGCACCAAATTCCCTGCAGCACAGATAGGCCAAGCGATGTAGCGCGATCACATGCAGCCAATGATGGCCAAGCGGAGCGTGTCATCACGAATCATATGAATCGGATGTGTGTCTTGACCGCCGCCGAACCCCTGAAACTGACTCACCGAACCCCTGGGGTTCGATCGAACCCAGGTTAAGAACCACTGGGCTAGTGTATATCCTTACTGTCCTGCATGGAGCAGAGTGGTGATTATGATCTTGCGTTACCCTAGTGTAGCATTTTCCTATGGTGATCTCCAGTGTTAGCGACTAGCGGCTATCCTTACCGTCCGGCAGTGATTAGGGTGGTGACCATGATGCTGTACTTCATCAGTTCCTCTTTACAGGGAAACACAAAGCAATCCTGACCCAGGTTACAGCAGTCCTGAAGAGAAACACACACACGAGAGAGGTGTTACACACACACACACAAAATACAAACCTCACACTGATGTACACACACTCACTCACACACACCCGTATATCATTGGGCACATCTTCAGGGTTACGGGATGCGGCGTACATCCGGAACAGCTTCCTGTGTTCCAGGTGTTCTAGAAGCTTCAGAGCCAGCAGGTCTGCCGCGCTATTGGACGGAGCGCACGCCAGGATGTGGGCGTGACTCTGTGTCTTCAGCACCTGTTTGATGGCTTCGACCACTGTCACAGTCTTACCTGGGGGGGGAACAAACACACACAGCGTTAGTAAGTAAGTCGGAACTGCTCATAAGGCATGAGACCATCTCCTGTTTCTGTAGCGCGAGGCAGCTTGATGTACAATTACACTCCCGGGACAGGAAGCAAGCCGCTGCAATAGTCTAGCTATCTCCTTAATCTATCCTTAATGCTGAGTGCCAAGCAGAGACGCATCGGGTCCCATTTTTACAGTCTTTGGTATGACTCGGCCGGGGATCAAACACCCAACCTTTCAATCTTAGGGCAGACACTAACCACAGGCAAAAATAAAATATACTGAACAAAAATATCAAATGCAACATGAAACCATTTCAAAGATTTTACTGAGTTAGTTCATTGAAGGAAATCAGTCAATTGAAATAAATTCCTTAGGTCCTAATCTATGGATTTCACATGACTGGGCAGGGGCATGTGTGGTCCTGGGAGCCATGGGTGGGCATAGGCCCACCAACTGGGGAACCAGGCCCAGCCAATCAGAATAAGTTTTTCCCCACAAAAGGGCTTTATTACAGAGAAATACTCCTCAACACCTCCCTGCCCACCTCCTCAGATGATCCTGCAGGTGAAGAAGCTGGATGTGGAGGCCCTGGGCTGGCGTGGTTACACGTGATCTGCGGTTGTGAGGCCAGTTGGAGGTACTGCCAAATTCTCTAAAATTACTTGTGGCTTATGGTAAAGAAATTAACATTCAATTATCTGACAACAGCTCTGGTGTACATTCCTGTAGTCAGCATGCCAATTGTATACTCCCTCAAAACTTGAGACATCTGTGGCTTTGTACTGTGTGACAAAACTGCATATTTTAAAGTGGCCTTTTATTGTCCTCAGCACAAGGTGCACCTGTATAATGATCACGTTGTTCAATCAGCTTCTTGATATGCTACACCTGTCAGGTGGACTGATTATCTTGGCAAAGGAGAAAAGCTCACTAACAGGGATGTAAACAAATTTATGCACAAAATCTGAGAGAAATACGCTTTTTGTGCATATGGAACATTTTTAGGATCTTTTATTTCAGCTCATGAAACATGGTACAAACTATGTGTTGCGTTTATATTTTTGTTCAGTATTAAAGATGGTGATGCTGAGGAGGGCGCACGTTTTGCCGGTTCCTGCTCGACGTAGCTTTTTTTTATGGCTATTTTTGCATGAATTATTACTTTACCCCAACCAAAAGGCCTGGATGAATGGCGATATCTGTACAATGCTGAGAGCCTGTACTGCAGCATTGAATGTCAGTAGAATGAACACTGATGAGATGGCATGCGACGCGCACAAGGCAAGCAGGTACGAGCTCTGCAAATCCATTGATGATGCAAAAAGACAATACAGACTTAAACTTGAATTGATTTCCGACAACGCAGACTCGCGTCGCGTGTGGCAAGGACTACAGACTACAAAGAAAAATCCAGCTAAGGCGGTATGCATTGAAGCCTCCCTCCCACACGAGCTTAACACATTCTATGCTCGCTTCGAGGCAGACAACACAGAGCCATCCATGAAGACTCTCGCTGCTCTGGACGACCAGGTGCTTTCGGTCTCTGAGGCTGACGCGAGGAAAACTATTAGACAGTGAATCCTCACAAAGCAGCCGGCCCAGATGGCATCTCTGGTCGTATCACCAGAGTGTGTGCTGACCAGCTGGAGGGCGTCCACAGAACATGCCATTTCCGTCGCTATTCACACATCTATCTGGACCAGAGGAACATCTTTGTGACAATGCTGTTCATTGAATACAGTTCAGCATTCAACACTATTGTTCCCCCCCAAGCTTGACACCAAGCTCAGAGTCCTGGGTCTGGACACCAATTTCTGCAACTGGATCCTGGACTTCCTGACGGACAGAACACAGGCTGTGAGGATTGGCAACAACACCTCCTCCACACTGACTCTGAACCCAGGGGCCCTGCCCATGGGTGTGCCCTCAGTCCTCTACTGTACTCCCTGTTCACCCACGACTGAGTGGCTTTGCACGACACCGACTCTATCATCAAGTTTGCTGACGACACCACGGTTGTAGGCCTGATATCCAAAAACAACGACGAGTCAGCCTATAGGAGGTGGTAAGTGAACTGCCATGGTGATGTCATGACAACAACCTCTCCCTCTATGTCAGCAAAACAAAGGAATTGATTGTTGACTTCAGGAAGCAGAGGGAACATTCCCCGATCCACATCAATTGGACTGCAGTAGAGAGAGTCACATGTTTTAAGTTCAGAGGTCTTGTCATGGACAACACCACCACTGTTGTCAAGAGGGCGCAACAGTGTCTCTAATTCCTAAGGAGGCAGACCGGTTGCATCATGGCCTGGTACAAGAATTGCTCCATCCACAAGGCCCTCCAGCGGGTGGTGAAGACGGCCCAGTACATCACTGGGACCGTGCTCCCACCCATCCAGGACATCTATGCAAGACGTTGCTTGAGGAAGGCACGCAGCATCATCGACCCCACACACACACCCAGCCACGAGCTGCTCTCTTCCTTACCATCAGCAGCCATCAGACTGCTGAACACTTGAACTGGACTGACCACCTGTTCGGATTCTCCACACCTTAGCACACATGCACACACATATATACATTCATTCTACACACACACACACACACCACAACCAGACTCTTATTATACTGCTCTATTTATATACTTGCCCACCATCCTCCCCTTCCCCAATATACATGTAAATATTGGACAATAAATCATGCCTTCCCGTGTTATCCTTATGCTAAAATGTATTATTCTATTCTACAGACTTTATGTTCATATTATTATATTTTATTATTTCTAATTCTTTTGCATTTTCTAGAAGGAACCTGCAAGTAATCATTTTGTTGTACGATGTATATACAGTACCATGTGTATCTTGAACATATGACTAATACAACTTCAACGGTGTTGGTTAACACAGTGTTAACACACACACACACACACACACACACACACACACACACACACACAGACACAGTGCCTTCGGAAAGTATTCAGACCCCTCGACTTTCACATTTTGTTACGTTACAGCCTTATTCTAAAATTGATTAAATAGTTTTTTCCTCATCAATCTACACACAGTTTACAATTGGCTCATTCATCCCCCTCTCCCCTGTAACTATTCCCCAGGTCGTTGCTGTAAATGAGAATGTGTTCTCAGTCAACTTACCTGGTAAAATAACGGATAAATAAAATACATTTAAAAAACACAATACCCCATAATGTCAAGGCAAAAACAGGTTTTTCTAAATTGCTAATGTATTAAAAAGAAAAAAACTGAAATATCACATTTACAGAAGTATTCAGAACCTTTACTACTTTGTTGACTCATCTTTGGCAGTGATTACAGCCTTGAGTCTGCTTGGCTATGACGCTACAAGTTTTACACACCCATATTTGGAGTTTCTCCCATTCTTCTCTGCAGAGCCTCTCAATCTCAGTCAGGTTGGATGGGGAGCATTGCGGTACAGGTATTGTCAGCTCTCTCCAGAGATGTTCGATCATGCTCAAGTCCGGGCTCTGGCCGAGCCACTCAAGGATATTCAGAGACAAGTCCCGAAGCCACTCATGCATTGTATTGGCTGTGTGCTTAGGGTTGTTGTCCTTTTTGGAAGGTGAACGTTCACCCCAGTCTAATACCCTGAGCGCTCTGGAGCAGGTTTTTGTCAAGGATCTCTCTGTACTTTGCCACGATCCTGACTAGCCATCAAGTCCCTGCCGCTGAAAAAAATCCCCACAGCATGATGCTGCCACCACCATGCTTCACCATAGGGATGGTGCCAGGTTTCATCCAGATGTGACATTTGGCATTCAGGCCAAAGAGTTCAATCTTGGTTTCATCAGACAAGAGAATCTTGTTTCTCATGGTCAGAGTATTTAGGTGCCTTTTGGCAAACTCCAAGTGGGCTGTCATGTGTCTTTTACTGAGGAGTGGCTTCCGTCTGGTCACTCTACCATAAAGGCCTGAATGGTGGAGTGCTGCAGAGATGGTTGTCTTTCTGTAAGGTTCTCCCATCTCCACACAGGAACTCTAGAGCTCTGTTAGCATCACCTCCCTGGCCAAAGCCCTTCTCCTCGGTTGCTCAGTTTGGCCAGGGGGCCAGGTCTAGGAGACTTGGTGGTTCCAAAATTCTTCCATTTAAGAATGATGGAGGCCACTGTGTTCTTGGGGAATTTTTTTGGTACCCTTCCCCAGTTCTGTGCCTCAACATAATCCTGTCTCTGAGCTCTACGGACAATTCCTTCAACCTCATGGCTTGGTTTTTGCTCTGACATGCACTGTCAACTGTGGGACCTTATATAGACGGGTGTGTGCCTTTCCAAATCATGTCCAATCAATTAAATGTACCACAGGTGGACTCCAACCAAGTTGTAGAAACATCTCAAGGATGATCAATGGAAACAGGATACACCTGAGCTAAATCATAGCAAAGGGTCTGAATACTCATGTAAATAAGGTATTTTTGTTTTTTAGAAATCTGCAAAAAAATTCTGTTTTCTCTTTGTCATTATGGGGTATTGTGTGTAGATTGCTGAGGACGTATTTAATCCATTTTAGTATAAGGCTGTAACATCAAATGTAGAAAAAGTCAGGGGGTCTGAATACTTTCCGAAGGCACTGTATATTAACTTAGCACACAAACACACGTGTTTTACCTGTCCCAGGTGGCCCAAACACCAGGTAAGGAGCCGGTCGGGAGGATCCAGCTACAATGTTCTGGACTGCTGTGTACTGTTCTGGGTTCTGCTCTAGAGCCCTGTCATACAACCTAGGGAGAGGGGGAAGGGGGGTTAGGGTTAGTGTGTAAGGCTCAGTGTTCAAAGGTCAAAAAGGAAGTGTGGGTCGGGCAGATGGGTGGTGTGAGCTCACAAGAGAGGTTGTTTTTTGGGTGGTTGGATAGTTGGGTCTCCAGAAGGGAACAATACGTTCCCCAGGTTGTGTCTGTCAGCCAGCTCTGTTGCTCTCTGCTGAAGCCTAGTGGTGAGACGGTTCACCGTGAACTCCACATCAAACTTCAGACCATCCACGAAGGAGGACAAAAACCTGGAGGGAGGTGGGGGGGATAGAGAGACAGAGACTACATTACGATTCTCGACCCTTCTCCCCCGAAGTGTACTTGCCAGGCTATTCAGACTCCTTAATCCGTTCAAACACAACACCACACCCACGGGCGTTTGTTTTAGACCCCTCCCTGAACGTAAACACATTTGGGCTGTCTGATTGGTTCCAGAAACCGATGGGTTGGGCCAGTGCCAGAACACATGTGGGTAAAGCTGCATTTTCCTAGTATGCAATTGGCTTTGATACTGTGATTGGTTAGAGACGATCCAATCGCTGATGACTTTGTTTTCACCACAATCGACGTCACAAAACAACTTCCAATGGATGGCAGATTCAGACTCAATTCTGTAACAAACGTTTGAGCAATTCCTTTTAGTGTGAGAGGTCAGCGTAACAGTGTACACTTGTCCACTCCACCTCATGGGTTTAAAATAAATTAACTGGTATAAGGAATAAGGTTGAAACTCTCTCCAGCCATGCTTTCACTAATCCAATGCTTGAGGGGGAGTGTACGAGTGCACACTTTTGAAGACAGTCGAGAATCGGAATGTAACCAGAGAACCATGGTAACCATGAAGAGAGCGAGCTATTGACTTATAAGATCCCTTCAGGAAGCAGCCTCCTCCAATCATGTCCTTACCTGCTGTTGAATCCCAGTTTGACGGAGTCCAGCTCCACACGGTGGACGTAACCACGGTATTTGACCACGCCCCCCTTATTAGAGTCACCTGACCTTGTCACCAGGATGGCGTCGCCCCGCAGGACAGACGGACGGCTCTCGGACACACCTGGTACCTGCAAGAGCACACAACATACTGGGCTGGAGATAAACCCTGCACCATCTAGTAGAGGATGAACTACGTTCCTAGTGTGTGTGTGTGTGTGTGTGTGTGTGTCCGGACCTGCAGCACCGTTAGTGTCTTGTTGGTCTCGTCTCTGACCGTGTGTGTGTGTACATCTGTGTTTGTGTGTACCTCTAGCACCAGTAGTTTCTTGTTGGTCTTGTCTCGGACCATGGGAGTATTGGGCTTGTTGTATCTCTTAATGTCCACCTCCATCTGTAGCTCCTCTAGATACAGCAGCAGCTGGAACCGTTTAGAGTAATTCTCTCTACTCAGACCTGACTCTAGGATAGACCTGGGGGAAGAGGGGGAGGGAGAGAGAAAGAAAGAGACCTTCACAGCACCCATATTGTACACTGGCAGAGTGGTCTAGGATTACAGAGGAGGAAGAGGAGGCACTCACTGGGCATCCAGTGAAAGAGTAGAGGAGGAGGCGTGTCCTTTGAGGAACTTGATCAGATCTCTGACATATCCTGGAACCTTGTAGTCGTAGAGACGCTCCACGGCTGCCAGGTTGTTGGCTGAGAGACTGACGGGGAGAGAGAAGGAGGGGCGGAGAGGAGGAGAGTGGTAGAACAGGGTGAACCATGGAGAGAGACAGGGTTAGTTTTTTTGTAGCAGAGAGAACAGTCAATTACTCATAACTGGTGTTGATCGCTGAGCTGTAGTCAATGAATAGCATTCTCATAGGTGTTCCTTTTGTCCAGGAGCGAAAGGGCAGTGTGGAGTGCAATTGCGTCATCTGTGGATTTGTTGGGGTGGTATGCGAATTTGAGTGGGTCCAGGGTATCCGGGATGATGGTGTTGATGTGAGCCATGACCAGCCTTTCATAGCACTTCATGGCTACCAACTTGAGTGCTACGGGACGGTAGTCATTTAGGCAGGTTACCTTTGCGTTCTTGGGCACAGGGACTATGGTGGTCTGCTTGAAACATGTAGGTATTACAGACTCAGTCAGGGACAGGTTGAAAATGTCAGTGAAGACACTTGCCAGTTGGTCCACTCATGCTCTGAGTACACATCCTGGTAATCCATCTGGCCCTGTGGCCTCGTGAATGTTGACCTGTTTAATGTGTGTGTTACCAGGTGTGTGTGTGTGACCTACCTCTCAGGTGGTTCCCCGTCCTCTACAGTGTAAGGCAGATAATCCGTAGCGCTGATGATAGCTCTAGGTCTGTAGGGCGCAGTTGGGGCCAGCTCCCTGGCCAGCCCTGTCACATACTGGGCCTCGATGAACCGCAGCAGGTGGAAGGCAGGAGAGGAGGAGGAGGAGGAGGAGGAGGAGGAGATGGAGGTTTTAAACTCAAAGACCAGAGTGGCTGGATAGAAACCCAGGAGGCTGGACTTGAACTGGAGCTGCACTTCATACTGGTCACCTGGGGAGGAGAGAGAGGGAGGGGGAGACGAGAGGGAGGGGGTTTAGTAACATATTATAGAAAGAGAGCGTGTGTGTGTGTGCACCAGCATGCGTCAGGTTCCCTGGGCCTTTCTTTTGGCCCAGACCTTTTGATGTCTGTAGATCGGTAAGGTGTTAGCAATATGGTGGAAACTTCACCACTTACATCTGTCCAGACCCTACAGAACTGTAAACATTGAAGGGTTGGGACCAAAATGAAGGCTGAGGGAGCGATTTGGGCTGTGCAACTCTTGCCTGGGCGGAGCTGTAGTAGGTCGTTGCGGGTGACTGCGGGTCTTGTTTGGTGCTAGCTGTAGAGGGTTGTTGCGGGAGACTTTGCGTGTGTGCGTGCCTATATACAGTGTATATTATATACTGTAGTTAGTATATATTTAATATATACCACAGGAAGACTTAGGAGCCCACTCTCAATGAGGGTAGATAGCCTGCTGCTGCCAGCCTGCTAATGCCACTCTGCTAATCATCAGATGGAGGAAGGATGCCCACATGGGTAGTTGGTTAAGTAACTGATTCATTAACATATTTAAATGAACTGCATAATGAATAAATGTGACTTGCCTTTTGTGTGACAAGGGCTGGCCCCAAGCCCGTAAGGGGCCCAAGAGGCAAAACAAATACAAATGTCACAGGAGCCCACTCGCAATGTTCAAAATACACCAGAGAACACAGAGTATCAATAATACAAAAAAAGTATTGTGGAATAGGTTTTATCACAAGCACATTCAGGTATCTGACAAAATTAAGGAAACAAGGTGTTGTGCCACCACGAGCTACCAGAAGCTATCAGAGCAGGTTCAATGCACCATGGCATAGTTTAGGTCCACCTGTAGAATCTATGCCAGGAAAATGCAACCCACATCGTGACATACTCTTTATATTCCTTGTTTACTCAAGTATTTCCTTTACTTGGGCAGTTAACAGAATGCCTACAGTCTGGAAGGCAGCATGTGCGCCAAATCAAGTCAAATCAAATCTTATTAGTCACATGCGCCGAATACAATACCTACAGTGAAATGCTCACTATGCAAATAGTCTGGGTAGCAATTTGACTAGATGTTCAGGAGTCTTATGGATTGGGGGTAGAAGCTGTTTAGAAGCCTCTTGGACCTAGTAGACTTGGCGTTCTGGTACCACTTGCCGTGCGGGATCTTATTAGTCACATGCGCCGAATACAATACCTACAGTGAAATGCTCACTATGCAAATAGTCTGGGTAGCAATTTGACTAGATGTTCAGGAGTCTTATGGATTGGGGGTAGAAGCTGTTTAGAAGCCTCTTGGACCTAGTAGACTTGACGTTCTGGTACCGCTTGCCGTGCGGTAGCAGAGAGAACAGTCTATGACTAGGGTGGCTGGAGTCTGACAATTTTTAGGGCCGTCCTCTGATACCGCCTGGTATAGAAGTCCTGGATGGCAGGAAGCTTGGGCCCAGTGATGTACTGGGCCGTTCGCACTACCCTCTGTAGTGCCTTGCAGTCGGAGGCTGAGCAGTTGCCACACCAGGCAGTGATGCAACCAGTCAGGATGCTCTCAATGATACAGCTGTAGAACCTTTTGAGGATCTGAGGACCCATGCCAAATATTTTCAGTCTCCTGAGGGGGAATAGGTTTTGCCGTGCTCTCTTCATAACTGTCTTAGTGTGCATGGACCATGTTAGTTTGTTGGTGAAGTGGACGCCAAGGAACTTGAAGCTCTCAACCTGCTTCAATACAGCCCCGTCGATGAGAATGGGGGCATGCTCGGTCCTCTTTTTCCTGTAGTCCACAATCATCTACCTTTGTCTTGATCACATTGAGGGAGAGGTTTTTGTAATGGCCTCCTCCCTATAGGCTGTCTCGTCGTTGTCGGTGATCATCTGCAAACTTATTGATGGTGTTGGAGTCGTGCCTGGCCGTGCAGTCATGAGTGAAAAGGGAGTACAGGAGGGGACTGAGCACGCACCCCTGAAGGACCATGTGTTGAGGATCAGCGTGGCAGATGTGTTGTTACCTGCCCTTACCACCTAGGGGCGGCCTGTCAGGAAGTCCAGGATCCAGTTGCAGAGGGAGGTGTTTAGTCCCAGGGTCCTTAGCTTATTGATGAGCTTTGAGGGCACTATGGTGTTGAACGCTGAGCTGTAGTCAATGAATAGCATTCTCACATAGGTGTTCCTTTTGTCCAGATGGGAAAGGGCAGTGTGGAGTGCACAAGAGACCACATCATCTGTGGATCTGATGGGGCGGTATGCAAATCGGAGTAGGTTTAGGGTTTCTGGGATGATGGTGTTGATGTGAGCCATGACCAGCCTTTCAAAGCACTTCATGGCTACAGACTTGAGTACTACATGTCGGTAGTCATTTAGCCAGGTTACCTTAGTGTTCTTGGGCACAGGCACTGTGGTGGTCTGCTTAAAACATGTTGGTACCACAGATTCGGACAGGGAGAGGTTGAAAATGTCAGTCAAGACACTTGCTAGTTAGTCAGCGCATTCTCGCAGTACACGTCCTGGTAATCCATCTGGCCCTGTGGCCTTGTGAATGCTGACCAAATATAGGCTACAGCTTGTTGCGTTGTGGCCATAGATATATAATCCATAGAAGGGTTTTGTAACCTCTTACCCTGGCAATTTGACTGTTAAACTCATGGGTGCATTAGCAATGGATGCCAGTCCTGATTTTAATCTGAACTGCCATCTATGGATTATATTTCTATGGTTGGTTGCAGCTGTCGGTTTGCCTTTTGCAGATTTCAAAATACAATTTTGGGGAAAACAGTTTGGAAAGCAAATGGCTACTGCTGAAAAGAGAAGACAAATCTGTCTGTAGGACCAATTAGCATCTAACGGCAGCACTCGTTTCAAAGTAGCTCATCTTGAGCTAGGCTATTGCCAAGAGAAGCACGTCGGCCATGACCAAATGGCGAAGGTGAAGCCTTTGGTGAGTAAAAGTGTGACACTGGAAATTGTATTTGCTAGTCTACTGTAGCTTATGACCTAGACACTATATATATTGCCTCCTAATATTGTACAATCTGTGTTTCGCTTCATTGGCCTGGGCTATTGTTTGTTTGAATTCAAGACTGAAATGTCTTAATCCAGCCCTGCCTGTGTGTGTGTGTGTGTGTGTGTGTCTTGCCTGGTCCCAGCTGCAGTGGGTTGTTGCGGGTGACTTTCTGCTTGTCCTGTAGGTTGAAGCAGGTCATCCGGTGCAGAGCAGAGTAGTAGGTGAAGAAGAGAGGACTGGGGGAGGAGTTCTCCAGGAACAGACGAACTACGTACACCTGGGGGGAGAGAAGGAGAGTTTGTTAGTTTCTCCTGTAAAGTCATTGAAAGAAAACGGCTACTAATTGTATCTCGGATCTGGTCTTAGAGTAAAAATAGACTTACAGATGTGCGACGACTAACTACCGTCTCTTATATGTGAATTAGAGTTCAGAGCAGTTGGACCTCGTGTCGGGAGCCTTTTGTACCCAGTCTCCCCGATCTTGCCGCCCGACCTGCTATCACTTTAGACTTGCATGCGCCGCGTCTGACCATTAATCGCACCTGTATAAATTGCACGTCGGCTTTGTGGGGAAAGTCTCTGGTGTTGGGTGCTGCGCGTTCCCCTGTGTCCCCAATTTAAATGATGCTAGGGAAATGCTGTTTTCATAACAAGTGGGAAACTCGTAAAATACTACTTGTAAACTGGGAGAAACGAGTTCTGTGCGCTCACGTGCTTTGAACTCGTCGAGAGTGGCGATTGGCTGATATGGCAAACAAGCTGCATCAACCATAAACTAAAAGTACAGCTATTATGTTGGCAAACTAATTAGTGTTCTAAAACAATATGAATAAATTATAAATAATGTTTTGTTGTTGCATTTAACTGCCAAAAATGCTGTTATCAAGGTAATTTCCTTAGTATGTGACTTCAGAGTTCAGCATGTGGGAAGAGTTCAGAGATGATAGACGAGTTTCCCATTAGTAATTACCAGTTGGAGGGGTATTTAAGTGGATTTTTCCCAGTCGTATGCTGGTATTAACAAATTTACAAGATGTTATGAAAGTAGCATTAGGGTCAGAGTTAGAGTCAGGGTTAAAGGTCAAGGTCTGGTCTTACCTCGGTCTCACTCTCCAGACTGAACTTGATCAGACCGTCTACAACAGGGTGGTCAGAAGTGATGCGTACACCGCCACGGTCAGAGATCAACTCCGCTCTGAGGAGTTAGGAGTTAGGTTAGTCACATTACAGAGGCCCAATCCCAAATGGACCCCTAGACCCTATGCACATGCCGAGATCTGAGAGGATTTGAAAGGTGTGAGCAATATGATAATAGCTTCACTTGCTTACTGAAAGGCTAGGTGGATGCTTAACCATATTGCATATACTCATCACATCCTGTCAGTCCATAGGGCATTTGGGATTGGGCCACCAAGGATCGATAAGGACCTGATGAATGAAGAATAAAGGTAAAGACAAACAGCTCCATGTCTGGACCAATCACCTGTCAGACTTGAACTTCCTGAGGATGTTATTGGCCAGTCTCCAGTCTCTCCTGGGGGTGTGTGATGTCTGGGCTGGGTCAGATGAGGGCGACACACACACCCCGCTCACACATGCCCCATTCTTCTGCCCCACTCCATTCACCTTGCCTCCATTCTGAACAGGACAAGAGCTAGATGCCCCCTGCTGCTTCTGGCCACGCCCCTTTCCCCGGGGTCCTTGCCACTGGTCCTGACAGAAATCCCTCACCTGCAGACCAACACACACACAGGGGTCAAATTCAACCCTCTGTCTCTTTAGTCTAGTGCCATGTCTATATCTGCTATCAGAGCAGAGTCATTTGGAAAACACATTTCGGTCTTCTTTTTTTGGGGGGGGGTTTGGCTTTGACAATGTTGACTTTGTAACATACGGAAACACACGCCAGAATGCGGTTGGTATCGATTGCTAGATTGCAACTGGTTGTAAAAGCTGAGCTGGAGAGGGTGTGGGCCGATCATGAACCAGGACTTTGGACACATGCACGCACAACTGGCGAGCTGTTTTAGGAACACAACAGTAACCCACTACCTACACCCTGCCCAAAGCTACCAGGCTAGGGCCATATGATAATATAAGTCTGTACCAGGCTAGTGTTGTAGGCCTACCTTTGGTTTGAAGTGCACCACTCCCGAGTAGACTTTGGCATTATTGGACAGCTTGAGAGCATACAGCATTGAACTGAAGTTAGGGTCTCTCACTCCATCCCTAAAAGAGAGACAGGTTCAAATGCAGAAGTCTTCATCAACACCTCCCATCCATTCAGACAAGTCACCAATTCTGTGCCTTTTGAGAAGTGTTGAGTTCAACTCGTTTTAACATTCCTTCGTGAAGAGCACATTTAACTTCATGAAAAAAAACGTGTTTCAAATGTTCTCTCCTAATGTGGGCTTCTGACTCCTCTCCTACGTTTAAAATGTGGATTGACCAGATTGTTGACTTTCTTCCTCTTGAAAAGCTCAATTGTGACCTCCGCAAGAGACAATCCAAGTTAGTTAGACTCGGTCTCCACTACTCAACTATATTTCAAACTGGACAGAGTGAATCTGGTGATTAAGGAAATATGTCTATATACACACACACACACACACACACACACACGTGGAAAGTGCTGTAAAACTAATTATGTTCTCGTTACCTCAGCTAAAGCTGGCAATATCTAACATGATCACTGATAGTGCTACTGCAATGTTGACTGAAAAACAAGAAAACTTGGAATAAAAAAAAAAACATGTTTTCACATCTCAAGAGGTAAAAAAATAAATAATACTATAGTAAGTGCCTATAATTAAGTGATAATGCCCTAGAAGCCGGTGTTTGGAGGATATATTGGCATGGGTGTTAGGCCCGAGACGAAGCCTCCCGACACCTTCATTAGGCTACAATGGGACAGCTGGAGGTCAAATCTGAATATTGAAACAAATGTCAAAGAGACAGACAGCAAGGTTTATACAAATCTCCGCTGTTGAAAATGAAATGTTAGGTCTAAAAGAAATATGAGATAATGTCTAGATGCTTTTTATAGTGGAGATCAAGTTTATAAAGTGCCTGGCTGGGCTGATGAGACAGCAGATTGCGCAGTCAGATGGAATAGAGCAAATAGGCATTTTAACATCATAAATTTATCCCGTGGTAACTTATGGAATAGACACCGGCTTGAAGCTATTGGTGTACAACCGGGAGTGGCAATTGAATACAAGCTTCACCCATAGGTAACCACAAAACACCAGCATATGGACAAATGATGTAAAAGCAGATGAGCTGGTTCTAGTCTAGGATTTGGTTATTTTGAAAAAAAATATATATATTTTTAAGGAATTTTCACCATATTAATACGAGAGTTCAGTTCGTGTAACAGGTTTGAACTTAAAAATGAGGGACAGATGTAAACTTAGCAATAACATAAAAACGCAACAATTTCAAAGATTTTACTATGTTACAGTTCATAAGGAAATCAGTCAATTTAAATTAATGAATTAGGCCCTAATCTATGGATTTCACATGACTGAGCTTTGGTGCAGAAGAATGGTAGGAATAGTAAGCAGAGTGAGTTGAAGACAGGAGGAGAAATGGAAGTGAATGAAGGCGAAGTATCAGAGGTGGTAGGTGTGGTGAAGTTCTCGGAGCCCGAGGCTTGCAACATGGTCAGGATAAAGATGAGTCTGACAGTAGGAGTAAGGTTTTTGGAAAAAGTGGACTCAGGGTGTGTGAAAACAGAGTTGAGTGCTGTGGAGTCGGTGAGGGTAACCAGAAGTGGTCTTGTGATAATTGTTTGTGTTTCTGCTGGTCAGAGGGAGTAGGCGCTCCATGTTAAACGAATGGGGGCAAGAGATGTGAATTGTTTTGCTCTCAAGAAAATGGGCGTCATTGAAAGGAGTGATTACTGGGGTAGTGGTAAATGTGAAAGCTGACCAACTGAAGGGGAAGATTCCCGGTGTTTGTGATGCTCGTCGCTTGGTGCGACGCAGACATTGTCTGTTCTTTTGAGTTTTGATGTTGAATATTTGCCCGACAAAGTGATGTTAGGATATATAAATAATCCTGTATGAGCTTTTGTGCCGAATACATTATGTTATTATAGGCGTCAAGCTTATGGGCATGTGGCAGCAGTGTGTAGGAGAGAGGTTCCTAGGTGTGAGAAGTGTGCAGAAGGGCATGAGATAAAGGAATGTGTAGCATTAGGGAAAGTAGTGATACAGTGGCTTGCGAAAGTATTCACCCCCTTGGCATTTTTCCTATTTTGTTGCCTTTACAACCTGGAATTGAAATATATTTTTGGGGGGATTTGTATATTTTGATTACATAACATGCCTACAACTTTGAAGATACAAAATATTTTTTATTGTGAAACAAACAAGAAACAAGACAAAAAAGCTGAAAACTTGAGCGTGCATATCTATTCACCCTCCCAAAGTCAATACTTTGTAGAGCCACCTTTTGGAGCAATTACAGCAGCAAATCTCTTGGGGTGTTCTTATCAGCTTGGCACATCTAGCCACTGAGATTTCAAGGCAAAACTGCTCCAGTTCCTTCAAGTTGGATGGGTTACGCTGGTGTACAGCAATCTTTAAGTCATACCACAGATTTTTAATTGGATTGAGGTCTGGGCTTTGACTTGGCCATTCCAAGACATTTAAATGTTTCCCCCTTAAACCACTCGAGTGTTGCTTTAGCAGTATGCTTAGGGTCATTGTCCTGCTGGAAGGTGAACCTCCGTCCCAGGCTCAAATCCCTGGAAGACTGAAACAGGTATCCCTCAAGAATTTCCCTGTATTTAGCGCCATCCATCATTCCTTCAATTCTGACCAGTTTCCCAGTCCCTGCCAATGAAAAAAATCCCCACAGCATGATGCCGCCACCACCATGCTTCACTGTGGATGGTGTTCTCAGGGTGATGAGAGGTGTTGGGTTTGCGCCAGACATAGCGTTTTCCTTGATGGCCAAAAAAATCAATTTTAGTCTCATCTGACCAGAGTACCTTCTTCCATATGTTTGGGGAGTCTCCCACATCCCTTTAAGCGAACATCAAATGTGTTAGCTTGTTTTTTTCTTTAAGCAATGGCTTTTTTTCTGGCCACTCTTCCGTAAAGCCCAGCTCTGTGGAGTGTACGGTTTAGAGTGGTTCTATGGACAGATACTCCAATCTCCGCTGTGAAGCTTTGCAGCTCCTTCTGGGTTATCTTTGGTCTCTTTGTTGCCTCTCTGATTAATGCCCTCCTTGCCTGGTCTGTGAGTTTTGGTAGGTGGCCCTCTCTTGACAGGTTTGTTGTGGTGCCATATTCTTTCCATTTTTTAATAATGGATTTAAATGGTGCTCCGTGGGATGTTCAAAGTTTCTGATATTTTTTTTTATAACCCAACCTGATCTGTACTTCTCCAGAACTTTGTCCCTGACCTGTTTGGAGAGCTCCTTGGTCTTAGTGGTGTTGCGGACTCAGGGACCTTTCAGAACAGGTGTATATATACTAAGATCATGTGGCACTTAGATTGCACACAGGTGGACTTTATTTAACTAATTTTGTGACTTCTGAAGGTAATTTGTTGCACCAGATCTTATTTAGGGGCTTCATAGCAAAGGGGATGAATACATATGCATGTACCACTTTTCCATTTTTCCCCCCCAAACAAGTCATCGTTTTGATTTCACATCACCAATTTGGACTATTTTGTGTATGTCCACTTCATGAAATCCAAATAAAAATCTATGTATATCTCAATTTATATTACATGCAACAAAATAGGAAAAATACCAAGGGGGTGAATACTTTTGCAAGGCCCTGTATGTGTTAACTGTAGGGGTGCCCATGTGGCTGGGGATCAGAAATGTCCCGTGCCAGAGAGGCAGGTTGATGTTCCCAAGATTAGAGTGGTGCAGAAGTTGTCATATGCTGAGGCAGTGAAGAAAGTAGAGGAAGATGGGTCAAGGGGGAGGGATCCTGAGATGGGTGGTGTGAGTAGTAGATCTGTACCAGTACAGAAGGATAAACCAACAAGGTACATGTTTCAGTAATAACAGATTTTTTGGCACATAGCAATGGTTATCAACTCTACTGCATGGATGGAACGTAAGTCGCAGAAAATAGAGGTTGTGGTGGCATCTGCAGAGAGGTATTTGGGTGAGCGATATTTGATGTCAGAAGAGTTACAGTGTGTCAAGTGTGTCCCATCCTTTCAGGCTGTTGGCCTGACGTAGGACTAAATATATTTAAATTGTGGAGTATGGTATTTATTTATATATTTTCTGTGAGTGTAGTGGTAGATGGTAGGTAAACATCAGCTAAATCGAGTGCTGTGTATATTATGGAACGCCGTTTGGGTCTTTGCGTGTCAAAAAAGATACAGTTCAAACAACACAAGACTATTTGACGTGTCAAATAATCTTGTTGACCAAACTGGACTTAATAATTTAACACCTAAATATATTTTTTACGTAGTTATAACAATATCACTCGTATTTCATATGTCACAAGGACTCATCGATACATATCGACGCTGGTAAAGTTTTGCCCTTCCCCAAGCTCTCGACAGTGATGGTCATAAAAAAAGCAGGCAAGCTATTATAGACCCTAGACGGATGCAAACAATGGCCTTCCCCAAAAACATAGCACAACGACAATCTGTTTCAGTAGCTATAGTTAGCTAGCTAACTTAACTACCTAGCTAGGTATCACCATCATCTAAAATATCCCTAATTTATAAGACAGTTCTTATTTGATTAACGGTGGTTGGACCCATCTATGTGAAGCTAGCGACAATAAGGATTAGCAACAACTGTGGAATTTGCGGTTAGCCTTCAGAGTAAAAGTACATTATTGACAGATACAAATAGTGGAATTATGCCATAATTGAATAGATCATGCTACAACGAGGTTAGCATGTTATATAAAATCAACAAACGTCTATGTTATTTTGACAAAAATCTGTTGAAATCACACCCAATCGCAGAAAATACTTAGAATTGCATCGGGGGTCAAACTTATTTCACTGTACAGCCTTACCTATAAATTGTGGATCAATGACATGGGTATCAGTCTACTCAGTGATCACCAGAGAACCTTAGCATCGTAGCTCTGCGGGATTCTGAAAGCACTGTGAATTGAGCCACATGTATTGTACCAGTCAACCAACAATGTGTATTGAACACTACTCCAGAGGGAAAACAATGCAACGTGGATGTTTCGGAGTCTGAGAACTTTGGGAAAAAGTACTTGGGTACTGAGTAGACTAATACCCCATTTCAGTGATCCCCAATCGAACCCTATTCAACATTAACTAGTCTAAATATGGCATGATTCCACAAATTGTAACCTTCTGCGTCTCTTTCAACAAGGGACTTTTAATTTGAAGGCGAATCGCAAATTCCACTATTGTGGCTAACTTCACAACACATACCCCGGTCGGATCAGGCCCCACTAGCCAGACGAAGCTAGGTGGCTGCTTATAATGTTAGCTTTGGGAAACAGGGTTAAGTAGCTGGATAGCTCGTTTTTTTTCTTCGTGAACTGAAGTTCAATTCCAATAGGCGAACAACAACTGGCTACCTAGTGAATACTTACTCACAAGGATTCCTAAATCATTGCTAAGAATATTGAAAATGACTGCAGTTTCTACTGGTAATTGTTTTCAGGCTGGTTGCAATTTGGTGCTAGCAACCCCAGAAGTTGCTAATAACGTCAAAGATATTTGCCTTTAAAAAAAAACAATTTAATCCGGTTTGTTTGGTGGCGGTTGGCTTGCACGTGCAAATGCAACACACACAACAACCTATAATATAAGTGTGTTATTTGACGTGTCGAATATTGTATCTTTTTGACAAGCAAAAACCTAAACGGCGTTGTTGTTGGTTTGTCGAAATATAACGTCGTGCTTGGATCAGCTGCATTTTACTTCAGGTAACATGATTGTGTTATTTGTCTAGCTAATCTGCTAGCTAGCTATATATTTGTTCCACTCAGTGTCTGGAGGCCAAGCAATGGCTGTCTATGCCAAAAAGCTAACTTTGTGCAACAGGAAAAAAATCTGATTGTGACCTCTTGCATTACATCTCTAGCTAGCCAGTAATATAAGGTAACTACCTAGCTACCGTTAGGTCGCAACTTTTGACTAGCAAATTATACTAGCTCGCTAACTTGAATAACTAATTCTGAGAGACACAATAGCTACAGCCATGCATTGTGGGTAAGTTACCATAGCTGCTTGCCCAGTTAACCCTGTAATGGACCCTAGCTAGCTAGCGAACGTTAGCTAAATAACTAAGGAGAGGGCTAGCTAGCTACATTTTATAAGGCTTAACGTTAGATACTGTATCTAGCTAGCTAGCCTACCGAAATGCCAACCAATCATAAGCCTAATGTATGAAAGTGGCATGCATCTGTCTAGTATTATATTGATGAAGACTAATAACTTGGACGATTTGGCTTAGATAATTTATTAGGTGCTGCCTAGGCTAGCAATTCATCTCGAGTGTTTGGGGGTTATAATCAAATTGAAATGTCCCATCAACATTGTGCTGATAAACAAATGACTGGAGAAGAGTTGAATGTGTTGTCCTTTCCCCCCCCCAGACAATGATGCTTGATGACAGACATTTATCCTAGGGTGGACTACAGAGTCAGCTTGTGTTGTCAGGCCTGTCTATCCCTCTCTAGATGGACAATATGCTGGATAAAGATGTGGATGACTCCATAGAATGTAATACAACTTTATAATCCATTGGTGAGAATGGAAAATGTCTTCTCCCCTTCCCAACACAAACAAATACACAAGTTGAGTCAACAGCAGTGCAGAGCCCCAGGGTGGAGGGGTGCTGCACTGCAGGGTGTTGGGAAAACCAGAAGGCACATTTCTGTTCTAATGTACAATAAAGTATCTGATCCCGCCATGTCATTGTCACAAGGTCTCCTTGCACTTCTCTACACCCACAACACTGCTTCTATTGCACCAATGTACAAGTATTCCTTGTATTGTACTACACTGCCATTACTGAATGTATGGCTACTATTTAATTGTGCTAAAGTATCCTGTATGTTCAGAACAAACGTTAGGTTTTACTATGCCCACGTAAATATGACAAAGACTAATGTCGTTATTACATTGCCTACTTTGAGTATTGTGAATTACTTGTTTATTGTGAAAGATGAATTCACATATGTTTACTTTGCCAACCAACGAGAGAGCGGAAACGAGAACTAAAATGATCACTTTGCACTTGAGATGGGTTAAATGAAGTACTAACTGAAATCTGGAAACAGACAGGCCTGTAACATCTCACTTGTAGCCTAATATGAAATTAACTCCTGCATAATTAAGTATTTATTGCAGTACAATGATGCACCAAATGTTATTTATTTTCTCTGGGGAAAAGGAGTGGAGCAATACAGTAAGTTTATTTATTTCCGTACCTCGAACAAATGCAAATATGGGTGTGTTATTGTGGTCGAACATTTACATAACAGCTCACTGTTTTTACCACGTAGAATATGCATCAATGACGAAGTTCATTCTTATCAGAAACATTTTTGTTTTAACTGCTTTTAATCTCAACATGTTTGCAAGGGAAGAATATTTAGGCTACACTGTTAAGCGCTATTGCGTTCTCCCCGGTGCCGTCGAGAGGATCAACTATGAAAGAGAACTTTACAGATGTCAGCTAGCTGGTTGCATTATTTCTGATGTATGCATTGTCATTACGTCTTCTAGTGCAAGTTAACAGAAGAGGCGTATGCTAGGCCTGCGGTTTATCTGACTAGACAAGTTGATTTCAATAGCCTATTACATTTCGGAAATTAATGTGGCTTAAGGGTCCTCCCCCCCAACACCCATGTGAAAAAAAGTTGTCCCACCGTCTCTTCCTTTCATACAATGAGGCTAGTCCGATGCACAAGGCCCGTTGCTTCTCGCCACTATCCAGGCTAAGTAGCCACGTCCTCTGAAGTATCTGGTCTGCTAGTTCTGCATTGACATCGCCATACACTAACTATAGGTTACATGTAACCCTGTTTTACGTCTTTATAAGTAGACTTTGTTTACTTTTCTTCCTGTAACATGCACTTGACATGTTAAGTTATAGGGGGCTGCTAGCAGGATGTAGTGGGGCCGCGCGTTCAAAATTCATTTATGGTTTTACGTTCCAAAAAAGGTATTCTAGAAACAATTGCCAAACTAGGGCTTTACAGTGATGGTGAACATTTCGAGAAATGTTGGGGGTTAAAATCTTACTATAAGTCACAGAAGGTGCACAAAGGGAGTTGTCAACAAGTCTCCAAGTTTGAACAAATCATCGATGAAGATAAGTTTACCTGTTTCGAAACTCTGAGTTGTAGATGTCTCGGAGGTCACTTTTAAGTTTGGTTGATGCTCGATTTGTTTCATTCAAGAATTCATAAAAATCCAGTCCAATTTGGCAACGCGTTCTTAAATTCATGGTGATATCCGATTGTGAGCAGCTGGTGAAATAGGCTACTTTGAAAAAATATAGCTATTTGAGTTTCATTGTGCAGAAAACATAAGTGATCATGGAGCCACTGAGGAGGATCTGCGGAAATCCTGTCAGACTGAAGAAACGAAACCGGACACATCACTACTCGGGGGGCGGGGAGTTTCCTATCAAAGATATTTACAACTTTATAAGGTTACACCTAATAGGGGAATAATAATCTCATACTCTGCAAAAGTTTAAAATGAAGGGAAAAGACAAATAAATCACCAATTTAGGAAAAGCCCATAAACATCTTTACAAGGTAAAGAACCAAAAATATCTGAACTTCAGCTGAAATATGATATTTTACTTTTGAAGAGAGCCAACAACTACAGGTTAAACTCAAATAATGCATATTATTCAATGGCAAATAAACCTGGTAACCTCATTGTTCTAGCTGTGCTTCTGCCTTCTTGAACTCCAACTGCGCAATAGTGAGCAATAGTTTCTCCACGGTCTAGCTAGCTTTCGTTGTGGGCTAGTTTGCGGCCCTGCAGCAGGTGTTATCAAACAGGATGTTTTTGCTCATTTGTTAGCTTCTCCCTTTTCTATAATTTATCTTTCAAAAAGAAGTTAACTTTCAAATGATCATCACCTGGTGAGTGGAAGTTTTTTTTATGGCAGTGTGCTTGCTGTTAGCCATCTCTTTGAAAATAACATATGTGTGAAACATTGTTGCATTTATAGTGGAACTGAATAACATTTTTAGCAACATGAAATCTTTGTAAAATCTGTTCATATAACGTTACACCACAGGAAGAATTATACGTTTTAGAGATGTTTCTAACAAGCGACCACATAGATACGGTAATTTTCACGTTTTCATAAATTGGAATGTTTGGGAATTACGTAGGTTTATATATTGTGTGAGTTCTAAACTGTTTTTGTTCACAAAATTTGCTAACATAATTAATGGTATACAAGGACGTACCCTTATTCCCTTGGGACGTTCATTGGGACCTCTTCATCTGCCCAAAGAGTATTTAACATCATACAACAGAATCTGTATGATTTTAAAGCTGGTTCTAAATTCAGGTAAAACAAAATGCATGGTATTTTAATATGCCAGGCGTGTTGCTAATCATATCATTGCTACATTGGCTGGACATACTATAGAGCATGTTAAAGTGTACACATATTTGGGTGTGTGGGTTGATGACAAGCTGAGCTTCACTGTGCATGTAGAGAACTTGATAAGGAAGCTCAAGCTGAGAATAGGTTTTTATTACTGGCATAAGGCTTGTTTTTCTTTTGAGGCAAGGAAGGAGCTGGTACGATGTACATTACTGGCGGTTTTAGATTTTAGTGATATATGCAGGCCTCAATCACTACCCTGAGAGCACTTGATTCAGTGTATCATGCAGCCCTCAGGTTCATTACAAATAAAAAACGTCTAACGAATCATTGTGATCTCTACAGCGCTGTTGGCTGGTCCTCATTGACCTTGCGTTGTCTTAAACACTGGTATACACTGATTTATAAGGCCATATTGGGTAAAATGCTATTTTATCTCTGTTCTTTTTTTAGTCAGGTCAGTAAACAAATATCAATTACGGTCCCATTCTCATTTGCTTCTAACAGTACCAAAAATTAGAACAGGTCATGGTATAAATAGTTTTAGTTACTTAGCTCCGGGGTCCTGGAATTCTCTTCTGAACATTTTAAAATTTGATCTAGTTTGATTATCTTTTGGAAATTGTAGAAACATTTTAAAAAATCCCTCTTCAGAAGTTCCAGCTAGGCAGGCTAACGTTAGTTATCTAATTCATTTGCTAACTATCATATGTTGATAATGATATATTTAATATAAGTATGCATGCACTCATAATTGACTGTAGCGCATATAAAGCACCCAACAAGGTACCGGTGGCTAAAAACACATCAGTGTTGACAACTCCTCTGTAATGTGGTGCGTGCTAGTGGCAGGGAAGTCAGGCGCAGGAGAATGAACTTGGTAAAAACGTTGTTTAATAAACATCAAAACCTCAGAAAACCAAAGTATACAAAATAACAAATAGAGGGTGCAAAACCCGTCGCACACCAGAATTAACAATGAACACCTACAACCAACAAACAATCTTCGACAAGGACATGAGGGGAAACAGGGTTAAATACACAACATGTAATTAATGGGATTGGGACCAGGTGTGTAGGAAGACAAGACAAAACCAATGAAAAATGGATCAATGATGGCTAGAAGGTCGGTGACGTTGACTGCCGAACACCGCCCGAACAAGGAGAGGGATCGACTTCAACGGAAGTCGTGACAGTACCCCCTTTTGACACGCATCTCCAGCGGTGACCTTGGGGACGACCCGGAGGGCGAGGCATGGGGGCGATCCGGATGGAGACGGTGGAAATCTCTCAGCATGGAAGGATCCAACATGTCCTCCACCGGAACCCAGCATCTCTCCTCCGGACCATACCCCTCCCAGTCCACGAGGTACTGAAGGCCCCTCGCTCGACGTCTCGAATCCAGTATGGAACGAACGGAGTATGCCATGGCCCCTCGATGTCCAGAGGGTGCGGAGGAACCTGGAGCGGGCCAGCCACCACCGGCCTGAGGAGAGACACTTGGAACGAGGGGTTAATAAGGTAATTGGGGGGAAGCTATAACCTATAACATACCCCATTCACTCTCCTCAGGACTTTAAATGGCCCCACAAACCGCGGACCCAGCTTCTGGCAAGGCAGGCGAAGGGGCAGGTTTCGGGTCGAGAGCCAGACCCGATCCCCTGGTGCGAACACCGGGGGCTCACTGCGGTGACGGTCTGTGCCCACTTTCTGGTGCAGCACGGCGCGCTGAAGATGGACATGAGCAGCGTCCCATGTCTCCTCGGTACGCCGGAACCAGTCGTCCACCGCAGGAGCCTCGGTCTGACTGATGCCAAGGAGCCAGAACCGGCTGATACCCCAATACACACTGAAAGGGGGTGAGGTTAGTGGAGGAGTGGCAGAGCGAGTTCTGGGCCATCTCTGCCCAGGGCACGAACGCTGCCCACTCCCCCGGCCGGTCCTGGCAATAAGACCTCAGAAACCTACCCCCATCTTGGTTTACGCTCTCCACCTGCCTGTTACTCTCGGGGGGGAAAACCTGAGGTAAGGCTAACCGAGATCCCCAGACGTTCCATGAACGCCTTCCAGACCCTTGAAGTGAACTGGGGACCTCGATCAGACACTATATCCTCAGGCACCCCGTAGTGCCGGAAGACGTGTGTAAACGAGGCCTCCGCAGTCTGTAGGGCCGTAGGGAGACCGGGCAGAGGGAGGAGACGGCAGGACTTAAGAGAAACGATCCAGAACAACCAGGATTGTGGCGTTACCCTGTGAAGGAGGAAGATCAGTCAGGAAATCCACTGACAGATGCGACCATGGCCGTTGTGGAACGGGTAAATGTTGTAACTTAC
This sequence comes from Oncorhynchus mykiss, assembly GCF_013265735.2. Lineage (NCBI taxonomy): Eukaryota > Metazoa > Chordata > Actinopteri > Salmoniformes > Salmonidae > Oncorhynchus > Oncorhynchus mykiss. The sequence goes on from NC_048579.1 coordinate 48,584,399, forward strand.
CTCTGGGCAGGTGTCTAAGAGCCTTGCACTGGACGCACACCAAGCAGGAGGTAACATAAACCCTCACGTCCTTAGGTAAAGTGGGCCACCAGTACTTCTCACTAAGACAGCGCACCGTCCGACCGATACCAGGATGATCAGAGGAGGATGACATATGGGCCCAATAGATTAGCCGGTTGCGGACAGCAGACGGAACGTACAGACGCCCAGCTGGACATTGCAGGGGAGTGGGCTCGGTACGCAACGCCTGCTCAATGTCCGCGTCCAGCTCCCACACTACCGGTGCCACCAGGCAAGAGGTCGGGAGTATGGGAGTGGGATCCAGGGGCCGCTCCTCTGTATCATACAGCCGGGACAATGCATCTGCCTTAGAGTTCTGAGAGCCTGGGCTGTATGAAAGGGTAAATACAAAACGGGTGAAAAACATGGCCCGCCTTGCGAGGGTTCAGGCTCCTCGCCGCCCGGATGTACTGCAGATTACAGTGGTCAGTCCAGATGAGAAAAAGGTTTTTAGCCCCCTCAAGCCAATGTCTCCACGCCTTCAAGGCCTTGACGACAGCCAACAGCTCCCGGTCCCTTACATCATAGTTTCGCTCCGCCGGGCTGAGCTTCTTCGAGAAGAAGGCACAGAAGCAGAGCTTCGGTGGCGTACCCGAGCACTGAGAAAGCACCGCTCCTATCCTAGCCTCGGACGCGTCCACCTCCACTATGAACGCCAAAGAGGGATCTGGATGGGCCAGCACGGGAGCCGAGGTAAACAGAGCCCTTAGGTGACTAAAAGCCCTGTCCGCCTCAGCTGACCACTGCAAGCGCACTGGGCCCCCCTTTAGCAGTGAGGTAATGGGAGCTGCCACCTGACCAAAACCCAGAATAAACCTCCGGTAGTAGTTGGCAAACCCTAAGAACCGCTGCACCTCCTTTACCGTGGTGGGAGTAGGCCAATTACGCACAGCTGCAATGCGGTCACTCCATCTCCACCCCTGAGGTGGAAATGCGATACCCTAGGAAGGAGATGGACTGTTGGAAGAACAGGCATTTCTCAGCCTTGACGTAGAGGTCATGCTCCAACAGGCGACCAAGCACTGCACACCAGGGACACATGCTCAGCGCGTGTAGTGGAGTATATCAAAATCTCATCAATATACACCACTACACCTGCCCGTGCAGGTACCCGAAAATCTCGTCTACAAAGGCTTGGAAGACTGAGGGCGCATTCTTCAACCCGTACGGCATGACAAGGTACTCATAGTGCCCTGAGGTGGTACTTGAAGCCGTCTTCCACTCGTCTCCCTCTCGGATACGCACCAGGTTGTAAGCGCTCCTGAGATCTAGTTTGGTGAAGATGTGCGCCCCGTGCATTGACTCTATCGCTGTAGCTATGAGCGCTAGGGGGTAACTATATCTAACCGTGATCTGATTCAGATGCCGATAGTCAATACACGGGCGCAGACCCCCATCCTCCTTCTTCACAAAAAAATAAACTCGAGGAGGCGGGTGAAGTGGAGGACCGAATGTACCCCTAACGCAGGGATTCAGAGACATATGTTTCCATAGCCTCCGTCTCCGCCTGTGAGAGGGGATACATTTGACTTCTGGGAAGTGCAGCATCTACCAGGAGGTCTATCACACAATCGCCCCGTCGATGAGGTGGTAATTGATTCGCCTTCTTTTTAGAGAAGGTGAGAGCCAAATTGGCTTATTCAGGGGTAATGCGCATGGTGGAGACCTGGTCTGGACTCTCCACCGTTGTAGCACCAACGGAAACCCCTAAACACCTACCTGACCCTGACCCTAATGGTTGACTATCTAAACGGGGAAGGGCACATCCATGGGAAAAATGGGGGTCCCTAAACTATGAGCTAACGCTCTATCAATGAAATTCCCAGCCGCGCCTGAATCTACGAGTGCCTTATGCTGGGAACTCAGGAAAAGTGACAGACACAAACATATGTGCAACAGAGGGTTCTGGGAGAGAATGGTGCTGGCTCACCTGGGGTGACGCCAGAGCGCCCTGCCTGCTGCCTCGATTTCCAGAGGAACCAACCCGGCACCAACCGGCAGTGTGACTTGTCCCTGTTTCCTCCGCACCAATGTGTCGGAGGAAACATCGCGCACCAGCGACCCCTGTGGCGGGCCGGGCGCAGTGCGCCCTAACCAAGGTCGCCAGGTGCACGGTGTTTCCTCCGACACATTGGTGCGGCTGGCTTCCGGGTTGGATGCGCGCTGTGTCAAGAAGCAGTGCGGCTTGGTTGGGTTGCTTTTCGGAGGACGCATGACTTTCGGCCTTCGTCTCTCCCGAGCCCGTACGGGAGTTGTAGCGATGAGACAAGATAGTAGCTATTAACAATTGTATACCATGAAATTGGGGAGAAAAAAGGGGGTCAAATAAACTAAAAACAACAACACCAAAAAACAACACAAAAAAAGATGGTGAAGCATAACTGCATGCTCCTCCACCTCAATGGCTGGGGTACCCTCCTCCTGCTGACTCCATAGTATGGTCGAAGATTCTGTAATGTGGTGCGTGCTGGTGGCAGGGAAGTCAGGCGCAGGAGAATGAACTTGGGAAAACGGAGCTGTTTAATAAACAACAAAACCTCCGAAAACTAAAAACTATACAAAATAACAAATAGAGGGTGCAAAATCCGTCGCACACCAGAATTAACAATTAACACCTACATACAACAAATAATCTCTGACAAGGACATGAGGGGAAACAGAGGGTTAAAGACACAACATGTAATTGATGGGATTGGAACCAGGTGTGATTCGAAGACAAGACAAAACCAATGGAAAATGAAAAATGGATCAATGATGGCTAGAAGGTCGGTGACGTCGACCGCCGAACAAGGAGAGGGACCGACTTCGGCGGAAGTCATGACATCATCAGTAAGGAAAGTAGCTATTGGCTGTCCTAGAAGTCGCTAAATGGCCATGTGCATGTAATTGTGATGGACGCTGTAGTAGAGAGGAATAACGTTGTGGGAGAGACAAAAAGTGAGTAAAAAACACCCAAAATTAGTTTAGAACTACAAATGAACTTTCTTCTGTTGATTCTTGTTTTTTTTAATGTCACAATTCCAACCCTCCTCCTTTATCCGGGCTTGGGACCGGCAAAAGTGACCCAAAAGAGACACCCTGACAGAGTTACTTTTACTACTTTTAGTTTTTTATTTTATTTTATTTCAGCCTCCAGTATTTATGCTGCAGTAGTTTATGTGTCGGGGGGCTAGGGTCAGTTTGTTATATCTGGAGTACTTCTCCTGTCTTATCCGGTGTCCTGTGTGAATTTAAGTATGCTCTCTCTAATTCTCTTTCTTTCTCTCTCTCGGAGGACCTGAGCCCTAGGACCATGCCTCAGGACTACCTGGCATGAGGACTCCTTGCTGTCCCCAGTCCACCTGGCCGTGCTGCTGCTCCAGTATCAAATGTTATGCTTGCGGCTATGGAATCCTGACCTGTTCACCGGACGTGTTACCTGTCCCAGACATGCTGTTTTCAACTCTCTAGAGACAGCAGGAGTGGTAGAGATACTCTTTATGATCGGCTATGAAAAGCCAACTGACATTTACTCCTGAGGTGCTGACTTGCTGCACCCTCGACAACCACTGTGATTATTATCATTTGACCATGCTGGTCATGTTCTGTTATAATCTCCACCCGGCACAGCCAGAAGATGACTGGCCACCCCTCATAGCCTGGTTCCTCTCTAGGTTTCTTCCTAGGTTTTGGCCTTTCTAGGGAGTTTTTCCCAGCCCCCATGCTTCTACACCTGCATTGCTTGCTGTTTGGGGTTTTAGGCTGGGTTTCTGTACAGCACTTTGAGATATCAGCTGATGTACAAAGGGCTATATAAATACATTTGATTTGATATATAGCTTTTGTTTTTTTGTTTTCTTTATTTGGTTTGGTTTTTAGGAAGCATGCATGCTGACTGCAGGAATGTCTACCAGCGTTGTTAACCAGATAATTGAATGACTACTATAAGCCTCCTCCAACAGCATTTTAGAGAATTTGGCAATACATCCAACCTGCCTCACAACTGCAGACCACATGTATTGCGTCGTGTGGGTGAGCGGTTTGCTGATGTCAACGTTGTGAACAAAGTGCCCCATGGTGGCGGTGGGGTTATGGTATGGGCAGGCATAAGTTTAGGGACAACGACCACAATTGCATTTTATCGATGGTAATTTGAATCCACAGAGATAGCAGCATGGAATCCTGAGGACCATTGTTGTGCAATTAATTTGCCGCCATTACCTAATGTTTCAGTATGATAATGCAGGGCTCCATGTCGCAAGGATCTGTACACAATTCCTGGAAACTGAAAATGTCCAAGTTCTTCCGTGGCCTTCATACTCAAACATGTCACCCATTAAGAATGTTTGGAATGCTCTGGATTTACATGTACGACAGCATATTCCAGTTCCCACCAATATCCAGCAACTTCGCACAGCCATTGAAGAGGAGTGGGACAACATTCTACAGGCCACAATCAACAGCCTGATCATCTCTATGCGAAGGAGTCTTTCACACCAGATACTGACTGGTTTTCTGACCCACGCCCCTACCTTATTTTTAAGGTATCTGTGACCAAAATATGCACATATGTATTCCCAGTTATGTGAAACCCATAGATTTAAGGCCTAATTAATTTACTTCAATTGACTGATTTCTTTATTTGAACTGTAACTCAGTAAAATCTTAAATTGTTGTATGTTGCGTTTATATTTTTGTTCAGTGTATTTCACGTGCTTTGTGATTGTGTAGGCTAATTTGCATGTTTTCTCTATTGTACTACCAGTGAAGGCTCATCAGAGGAAGAGGAGGACCATCATCCTCAGTGAATTTCATAAATACATTTTAATTTTTTTTTGTGATCCTTTTTAGATATTAAATATAACCACGTCCCAAAATAATTGATTTAAAACACACTATTTTGCAAAGAAGGGCTACAATAGCCTCCACAGCACTCTGTAGGGTAGCACCATGGTGTAGCCGGAAGACAGCTAGCTTCCGTCCTCCTCTGGGTACAATGACTTCAATACAAAACCTAGGAGGCTCATGGTTCTCACCCCCTTCCGTAGACTTGCACAGTAATTATGACAGCTTCCGGAGGACGTCCTCCAAACGTATCAGAGCTCTTGCTGCATAAACTGACATGCTCTCCGTCTAATCAAAGGATAAGAGAATGAGTTTAGTACTGAAAGCATAAGCTACAGCTAGCAAGCACTGCAGTGCATAAAATGTGGTGAGTAGTTGACTCAGAAAGACAATAGTTTTGAACAAATTTATTTTCTTACAAAATGAAGGAGAAGCAAGAGAAATAGAGATTTTTTTCCCCCCAGTTTCAGTTTCACTTAGCTAGCAAATGCAGCTAGCTAGTTCAGTCTACTAAAACTCCCTGCTCAAACAGAGGGATGCTATGTTAGCTAGCTGGCTATGACTATCGAACACAACACTGGAACTCTTCCAAGTCAAGGTAAGCTTCTGGTTCTACTAATTTATTGCCACCGGGGCCCGCCGGTGTAACTGCTTACAGACTGTACAAAACATGCATAAACATACTTGAATTTGTCCAATAGAAACTCTTGTTTGCAACTGTTGGACTAAAAATTACACCCTGTATCAGGTGCCTGTCACCTCTAAATTTGTCTCTCGAGCTGTGTGCACCTACATTGTAAACTTTCATTCATAGGCTAGGTTGTAGCAACCTCATGATGGGTATAGTGAAAATGTTTATCATGTAGTAAGCCTAAACCTATCGATGTTACATTGAACTGTGTGAGTGGAATATGAATGAGAGTCATCCAATATGCTGTAATAGAAATAAGGCCATGCTCATGAAAACAACTGGCACTTAAATGGCACTGACCACCACTGTGTACTACATAATGAGTTGCATACCTCCACTACACTACTTTGATATGCATCAGTAGAGATTAAGAAGTGAGTATACACAATGCCCACTGGGTATAGGGTTTATACCTGCGTATACCCTCCTCTACACCACTGGTGCTTCTGTGTTTTTTACAGAAAGTGCACTCTCCTAAATGAGTGCGCTGGTATTTCGGTTTCTTTCCTTTCATATTCACAAACCTGTCACACACTGAAGGCCTGCAGGTTCACCACTGCACAAACATATCTATTATCGACGAGGCTGTTAAGATATGAATGTTTCAAGAAAGGAGTGCATAGTGCATTCTGAAACTATTCAGACCCCTTGACCCTTTCCATATTTTGTTACGGCCTTATTCTAAAATGGATTAAATAGTCCCCCCCCCCCCCCTCAATCTACACACTACCGCCATAATGACAATGCAAAAACAGGTTTTTAGAAGTTTTAGGACATTTATTAAAAAACAAACAACTGAAATATCACATTTACATAAGAATTCAGAATACAGTCTTGAGTTTTCTTGGGATAATGCTACAAGCTTGGCACACCTGTATTTGGGGAGTTTCTCTCATTCTTCTCTGCAGATCTTCTCAAGCTCTGTCAGGTTGAATGGAGAGCGTCGCTGCACAGCTATTTTCAGGTCTCTCCAGAGATGTTTGATCGGGTTCAAGTCCGGGCTCTGGCTGGGCCACTCAAGGACATTCATAGACTTGTCCCGAAGGCACTCCTGCGTTGTCTTGGCTGTGTGCTTAGGGTCGTTGTCCTGTTGGAAGGTGGACCTTTGCCTCAGTCTGAGGTCCTCCTCTGGAGGAGGTTTTCGTCAAGGATCTCTCTGTACTCTGCACCGGTCATCTTTGCCTCGATCCTCACTAGTCTCCCAGTCCCTGCCGCTGAATAACATCCCCACAGCATGATGCCTGCCACTACCATGCTTCACTGTAGGGTGGTGACAGGTTTCCTGGCATTCAGGCTAAAGGGTTCAATCTTCTTTCATCCCCAGCCTGTTTGCACTGGCAATTTACCTGCTTGCTGACAAAAATGATACAGAACCATAACTTAACGGGTATTGGTAAACATGAATACAAATGAAACCTATTTGCCAACAATCTCCTGATATACCTGGCTAATATTGAAAACTCAATGCCCCCGTTGTTAAAAATATTTTCGGAATACTCTAAAACCTCAGAATATAAAATTAACGTGGAAAATAATAATAACTCATGATCTACAGCAATACTTTAAATTATGACTAAAGACTTAAAATAGTCCAAACACACACGCAGAGTGAAGGCGCAACAGAGCCTCTTCCTTCTCAGGAGGTTGAACAAATTTGACATGGGCCCTCAAATCCTCAAGGTTCTACAGCTTTACCATTGAGAGCATCTTGAGTGGCTGCATCACTGATTGGTACGGCAATAGCACTGCCCGTGATCACATGTCGCTACAGAGGGTTGTGCGGACTGCCCAGTACATCATTGGGCCCGAGCTCCCTTCCGTCAAGGACCTCTATATCAGGCGGTGTGAAAGGAAGGCCCAGAAAATCGTTAAAGACTCCAACCATAGACTATTCTCTCTGCTGCCTCACACCAAGAGGTACTTGTGCTTCAAGTCTGACACCAACAGGCTCTTGAATAGCTTCTATCCTCAAGCAAAACAACAGATAAAGAGCTACACAGACTATCGGAGTTATCCTTGTGTCTTTATTTACCTTTTTTTATATATATTTTTTGCACTGTCTATGTTCACTCACAGGGCCATACACACTCACACACACTCACTCCAACACATACACACATACACAAATTCACTCATAGGCGATCGAATAAACCCCCACTTCCCTCCATTCTGCTAGCAAACATGCAATCTTTGGAGAATAAAATCGACGAGCTACACGGAAGATTAAACTACCAATGGGACATTCAAAACTATGACATCTTATGCTTCACGGAGTCGTAGCTGAACGATGACACTATCAACATACAGCTGGCTGGTTACACGCTATACCGGCAGGATAGAACAGCGGCATCTGGTAAGACAAGGGGCGGCGGACTATGAATGTTTGTAAATAACAGCTGGTGCATGATATTTAAGGAAGTCTCGAGCAATATCTCACCTGAGGTAGAGTATCTCATGATAAGCTGTAGACCACACTGTCTACCTAGAGTTTTCATCTGTATTTTTCATTTTTCTAAGCTGTTTACATAGTGCCAGCCTCTGACTGTGGGGGTAAGACAGCATTGAATGAGCCATAAGCAAACAAGAAAATGCTCACCCAGAGGCTGCGCTCCTAGTAGCCGGGGACTTTAATGCAGGGGAACTTAAATATGTTTTAACATTTCTATCAGCATGTTAAATATGCAACCAGAGGGGGAAAAAACTCTGGACCACCTATACTCCACACACAGAGACTGACCATAATTATATCCTCCTGATTCCTGCTTACAAGTAAAAATGAAAGGAGGCAGCAGCAGTGACTAGATCAATAAAAAAGTGGGTAGATGAAGCAGATGATAAGCTACAGGACTGTTTTGCTAGCACAGACTGGAATATGCTCCGAGATTCCTCCGATGGCATTGAGGAGTACACCACATCAGTCATTGTCTTCATCGATGATGTCGTCCCCACAGTGACTGTACGTACAGTATATACCCCAACCAGAAGCCATGGAATACAGACAGCATCCGCACTGAGCTAAAGGCTAGAGCTGCCGCTTTCAAGGAGCGGGACTCTAATCCGGAAGCTTATATGAAATAGCGCTATGCCCTCAGACCAAACATCAAACAGGCAAAGCGTCAATACAGAACTAAGATCGAATCGTACTACACCGGCTCTGATGCTCGTCGGCTGTGGCAGGGCTTGCAAACCATTACATTACAGGGAAGCACAGCCGAGAGCTTCCCAGTGACACGAGCCTACCAGACGAGCTGAACTACTTCTATACTCGTTTCGAGGCAAGTAACACTGAAACATGCATGAGAGCACCAGCTGTTCCGGAAGACCGTGTGATCACGCTCTCCAAAGCCGATGTGAGTAAGACCTTTAAACAGGTCAACATTCACAAGGCTGCAGGGCCAGATGGATTACCAGGATGTGTACTGAGAGCATGCGCTGACCAACTGGCAAGTGTCTTCACTGACATTTTCAACCTCTCCCTCTCCGAGTCTATAATACCATGTTTTAAGCAGACCACCATTGTGCCTGTGCCCAAGAACACTAAGGTAACCTGCCTAAATGACTACCGACCCGTAGCACTCATTTCTGTAACCCTAGACACTCTCCAATTTGCATACCGCACCAACAGATCCACAGATGATGCAATCTCTAGTGCACTCCACACTGCCATTTCCCACATGGACAAAAGGAACACCTATTTGAGAATGCTATTAATTGACCACAGCTCAGCTTTCAACTCCATAGTGCCCTCAAAGCTCATCACTAAGGACCCAGGGACTAAACACCTCCCTCTGCAACTGGATCCTTGACTTCTTGACAGGCCACCTTCATGTAGTGAGGGTAGGTAACAACACATCCGCCACGCTGATCCTCAACACGGGGCCCCTCAGAGGTGCGTGCTCAGTCCCCTCCTGTACTCCCTGTTCTTTCATTACTACACGGCCAGACACAACTCCAGCACCATCATTCAATTTGCCGATGACAAAACAGTGGTAGGCCTGATCACCGACAACAATGAGACAGCCTATAGGGAGGAGGTCAGAGACCTGGCCATGTGGTGCCAGGACAACAACCTCTCCCTCAACATGATCAAGATAAAGGAGATTTTGGACAACAGGAAAAAGAGGACAGAACACACCCCCATTCTCATCGAAGGGGCTACAGTGGAGCAGGTTGAGAGCTTCAAATTCCTTGGTGTCCACATCACCAACAAACTAACATGGTCCAAGCACACCAAGACAGCCGTGAAGAGGGCACAAGAAAACCTATTCGACCTCAGGAGACTGAAAATATTTGGCATGGGTCCTCAGATCCTCAAAGGTTCTACAGCTGCACCGTCGAGGGCATCCTGACGGGTTGCATCACTGCCTGGTGTCGTGTCTTTGGCATCATTAAAGTGAAGACTTATTTTATCCAATTCTCTGTAATTATTATTACGTGATTAAACTAATCATGTAAATGTAATTAACTAGGAAGTCGAGGCACCAAGGAATCTTCAGATTGCAAAGTTATAATTTTCCTACTATAACTTATTATTTACCTCGCGTTAGTCTCATTCCAAACGTCCTAAATTGTTGGTTATCTGCATGAACCCAGCCTTCACTATGAATCATCCATACATCAATTGTCTTAATCATTTATTTACTAACTAAATAATCACAGAAATGCATAAACTAACAACAATGTAGATATAGTTACAATAAAATTATAGGGGGATGTACCCTAGTGGGCTAAACCGATATGGCGGCTTGGTAGACTAAGGGACTGAGAAGGGCGCGAAAGACAAAAGACACTACACAGTTGACAATTATTATAATTTAAATGCTAATCCCTTTGCACATGAACGCTCACTCATTCGGGAATAACTGCAATCAATACATATATTTACGTTCTGTGAGGTAGAAGAAGTTCCTTTGTTCTTTGAACCCTCTCTCTATACCGCATGGCCGAGAGAGTCTCCTCCAGGAATTTACGACCTGAGAACAGAACCTGGGTTTAAGAGGGAGAAAGAGGGGGAAGGCCCCTAAAATTGTCAAAGACTCTAGCCACCCTAGTCATAGACTTCTCTCTGCTACCGCACGGCAAGCGGTACCAGAGCGCCAAGTCTACTAGGTCCAAGAAGCTTCTAAACAGCTTCCATCCCCAAGCCATAAGATTCCTGAACATCAAATCAAAAGATTACCCAGACTATTTGCATTGCCCCCGTCTTTACACTGCTTCTACTCTCTGTTGTCATCTATGCATAGTCACTTCAATTACTCTACTTACATGTACATACTAATTTACCTCAACTACCCCCCGCATTGACTTTGTACCGGTACCCCCCTGTATATAATCTGTCTTTTGTTGTTTTACTGCTGCTTTTTAATTGCATGTTACTTTTATCTCTTATTCATGTCCGTATTTTTTAAACTGCATTGTTGGTTGGGGCCTCGTAAGTAAGCATTTCATTGTAAGGTTTTATTCGGCGCATGAGACGAATAGAATTTGATATGATTTTCTGACTCACACATAATTTTCACAGATGCTTGCTCTATTGTGTTCATATTTCTTTTTTTTCTTAATACGTTATTGATTTTTTAATTGTTGGGTTTTGAGTTTGCAAGAAATGCTTTTTGCATGTGACATTAAAACAAAAAATATGAAATACTTAAGTGACAAAAAACATTACTCAACAACCTGAAATCAGATCTTATGAAATTGAATCATCTCGCCGTAAATCTTCCAGATAGATTAAACCTCTCTTAGAATGACTCCCAAAGCATTTATATTTATTTTCAGTAATACCAATTACCCCACCGGAGACATTCTTTAGGAAAGTATACTCTGCCATAACAAACTTCATATGGGCAAAGGAAACTCATAGATTTAGGGACTTTCCTATTTATTCTAAGGGTGGTTTTAACCTTCCAGATGTAGAAATGTATCAACTCGCCACCCAAGGCTTTTACTTGCAACATATTGTTAAATTCACTAAAGAGGAACAATAGGTACATACTGAAGATGCATAGCCCCAGAATCTTCATGTTGTTTTTTTTCAAAGGATAGAATTAAGAACGTTAACGACTTCATAGTTAAGAACACTATAACAACATGGAAGAAAATGAAAGAGATTTTTACAAGACTCTTCCTAGAGCTGGCCGCTCGGCCAAACTGAGCAATCGGGGGAGAAGGGCCTTGGTCAGGAAGGTGACCAAGAACCCGATGAGCACTCTGACAGAGCTCCAGAGTTCCTCTGTGGCGATGGGAGAACCTTCCAGCAGGACAACAGTCTCTGCAGCATCACCAATCAGGCCTTTATGGTAGTGGCAAGACTGAAGCCACTTCTCAGTTAAAGGTACATGTTATATAGCGTTCCACTCCCTAACGTAAAAGGCACGCTTGACACTATTTTCAAGTAAATGATTACAAAGGGAGATGCACCACGCACATGCAGTGTATGTGCAGCAGGACTCAGTAGACAAACAATTTGGACCAGCACTCCAGATATTCCTGTACTTTTGTTTCTTTTGTAAGGTCAAAACTGTAATGCGAAACCCTGTATCCTCATCTCGCTTTATTGATCTTCCAGCTGTTGGCAATGAGAGGTTGACCTACAGATTGAGCTCCGTAATCTGTCATTCAGGGATATACGCCCATAAAACGACACTACTGGTCACAGTTTATATTTGACTCTCTTAAGATCAAGGCTAATGACCATCAAATCTCTATAGAATCTAAAACGTTGAGGACATAGCAGGAGTTCTATATTTTTATGAATTATTTAATGAGGGCCCTCACAAACTCTCATATCAGTGACCAAGTGCAGTCTTGTGAGTCAGATTTCAGATATTGATGTTATTACAACATGTAACTATTTCCCCAATCGTCTTTAGGGTAAAGCCTTAACTGTTTTGACATTTCTGAAGAAAATGTCTGCTTTCAAAGATTGATTAAAGCAAACCGTATGAGTCCAAATCAGCAATTCAGCAGTCATTTCACAGTTGAATGCAGGGAAAGCAAAACAGACTACACAACCATTGCTTCGACAGAGGATTCAAACAACGATCTGTGTTACATTTGATAATATAAGGAAATGCTACCTGCAAACTTCTTAGCCAATTATCTCCTCCACATTTACACTTTATGCTCTGAAAATTGCAGTCCGTGCAAGAAAGCCATGTATAGCCGTTGTAAAAAAACAAAGTTGAACCAAGTCATATTTCATCAAATAATTCCTTTCACGGCAAGCATCCCAAGAAACCAAGATTTACACTACTGTTCAAAAGTTTGGAGTCACTTAGAAATGTCCTTGTTTTTGAAAGAAAAGCTATAAAAAAAAGTACATTAAAATAACATCAAATTGATCAGAAATACAGTGTAGACATTGTTAATGTTGTAAATGTAATTATTTTTTATTTCACCTTTTATTTAACCAGGTAGGCTAGTTGAGAAAAGGTTCTCATTTACAACTGCGACCTGGCCAAGATAAAGCAAAGCAGTGCGACACAAACAACGACAGAGTTACACATGGAATAAAAAAACATACAGTCAATAATACAATAGTCTATATACAGTGTGTGCAAATGAGGTAGGATAAGGGAGGTAAGGCAATAAATAGGCCATAGTGGCAAAATAATTACCATATAGCAATTAGACACTGGAGTGATAGATGTGTAGAAGATGAATGTAAAGTAGAGATGCTGGAGTGCGAAGGAGCTAAATAAATAACAGTATGGGGATGAAGTAGTTGGATGGGCTATTTACAGATGGGCTATGTACAGGTGCACTGATCTGTAAGCTGCTCTGACAGCTGGTGCTTAACGTTAGTGAAGGAGATATGAGTCTCCAGCTTCAGTGATTTTTTTTGTTGTTGTTGCAGTTTGTTCTAGTCATTCGCAGCAGAGAACTGTAAGGAGAGGCGGCCAAATGAAGAATTGGTTTTGGGGGTGACCAGTGAAATATACCTGCTGGAGTGCGTGCTGCTATGGTAACCAGTAAGCTGAGATAAGGCGGGGATTTACCTAGCAAAGACATATAGATGACCTGGAGCCAGTGGGTTTGGCAACGAATATGAAGCGAGGGCCACCCAACGAGAGCATACAGGTCGCAGTGGTGGGTAGTATATGGGGCTTTGGTGACAACGGATGGTACTGTGATAGACTGCATCCAATTTGCTGAGTAGAGTGTTGGAGGCTATTTTGTAAATTACATCGCCGAAGTCAAGGACCGGTAGGATAGTCAGTTTTACGAGGGTATGTTTGGCAACATGAGTGAAGGATGCTATGTTGCGAAATAGGAAGCCGATTCAATTTTGGATTGGAGATGCTTAATGTGAGTCTGGAAGGAGAGTTCACAGTCTAAGCAGACACCTAGAACATTTGGACAACTACAAATACATCATTCAGAACCGTCCAGAGTTGTGATGCTGGACGGGCGGGCAGCTACGGGCAGAGATCGGTTGAAGAGCATGCATTTAGTTTTACTTGCATTTAAGAGCAGTTGAAGGCCACGGAAGGAGAGTTGTATGGCATTAAAGCTCTTCTGGAGGTTAGTTAACACCGTGTCCAAAGAAGGGCCAGAAGTATACAGAATGGTGTCGTCTGCGTAGAGGTGGATCAGAGGATCACCAGCAGCAAGAGCGACATCATTGATGTATACAGAGAAAAGAGTCGGCCTGAGAATTGAACCATGTGGCACCCCCATAGACTGCCAGAGGTACGAACCACAGGCCCTCTGATTTGACACACTGAACTCTGTCTGAGAAGTAGTTGGCAGTCATTTGAGAAACCAAGGCTATTGAGTCTGCCGATAAGAATGTGGTGATTGACAGAGTCGAAAGCCTTGGCCAGGTCGATGAATACAGCTGCACAGTATTGTCTCTTATCGATGGCGGTTATTATGATATCGTCTAGGACATTGAGCGTGGCTGAGGTGCACCCATGACCCGTTCGGAAACCAGATTGCATAGCGGAGAATGTACGGTGGGATTCGAAATGGTCGGTGATCTGTTTAACTTGGCTTTCGAAGACCTTAGAAAGACAGGGTAGGATAGATATAGGTCTGTAGCAGTTTGGGTCTAGAGTGTCACCCTCTTTTTGAAGAGTGGGATGACCGCAGCAGCTTTCCAATCTTTGGGGATCTCAGACGATACGGAAGAGAGGTTGAACAGGCTAGTAATAGGGGTTGCAACAATTTCGTCTGATAATTTTAGATTGAGGGTCCAGATTTTGTAGGGGTCCAGATTTTGCCGCTCTTTCAGAACATCAGCTATCTGGATTTGGGTGAAGGAGAAATGGGGAAGGCTTGGGCAAGTTGCTGTAGTGGGTGCAGGGCTGTTGACCAGGGCAGGGGTGGCCAGGTAGAAAGCATGGCCAGCCGTAGAAAAATGCTTATTTAATGAAATTCTCAATTTATCTGTGGTGACTGTGTTTCCTAGCCTCAGTGCAGTGGGTAGCTGGGAGGAGGTGCACTTGTTCTCCATGGACTTTAGTGTCCCAAAACTGTTTGGAGTTTGCAAATTTCTGTTAGGAAAGTGAAGGCTAGCTATTTCAAACTGCCTGTGTATATTGGTTCCTAACTCAAACTCAAAAGTTGCATATCGCGGGGGCTATTCGATGCTAATGCTGTACGCCACAGGATGTTTTTGTGCTGGTCAAGGGCAGTCAGGTCTGGAGTGAACCAAGGACTATATCTGTTCCTGGTTCTACATTTTTTGAATGGGGCATGCTTATTTAAGATTGTGAGGAAAGCACTTTTAAAGAATAACCAGGCATCTTCTACTGACGGAATGAGGTCAATATCCTTGTAAATGACTATTGTAGCTGGAAATGGCAGATTTTTAATGGAATATCTACGTAGACGTTCGGAGGCCCATTATCAGCAACCATCACTCCTGTGTTCCAATGGCACGTTGTACTAGCTAATCCAAGTTTATCATTTTAAAAGGCTAATTGATCATTAGAAAACCATTTTGCAATTATGTTGGCACAGCTGAAAACTGTGGTGCCGATTGAAGGGGTACGGGACTATAAAAAGTTTGGGAACAACTGCTCTAATGCAATCTTATTAGAGGGCAATGAGAATACGCCTTGTCACAATCCCATACCAGAGTATGTTTTGTATCAGTTATCCGAGATACATTTTAAACTCTACAGAAAATGCCTTTGCTGACCTTGATAGATAATCAACATATGTCTCTGTATTATATCTTTTCCAATCTTGTCTCTGTTATTGGTTTTGGAAACGTGTTTAATAGGCCTTTACTGTAGTATACTGCTAACAGCGATAGGAAATCAACACATAACACGTACCCCTTCAATCGGCACCACAGTTTTCAGCTGTGCCAACATAATTGCAAAATGGTTTTCTAATGATCAATTAGCCTTTTAAAATAGGCCTGTAACTTGTAAATCATGTTCTCCATTGTTGTTCTGAAAGCCTGTATGTGTACTGTTAGCCTTGTAGCCTTATGTAATACATTTTAAACTCTGCAAAAAGTGCCTTTGCTGACCTTGATAATCATGACAATAGACGTTGTAAATAATCTTGTCTTTGTTGTTTCTTATTTTTAATTAGGTAGTAGGCCTTTACTGTGTACTGCAACCCTTGATAGATAAGAAACACATATCGGCCTACAACTTGTAAATCATTTTCTCAATTTCTGTTCAGAAAGTATGATTATACTGTGTCCTAATAGCCTGGTTAATATTGTTTACATTTACATTTTGTTTCTATTTTATTTTTTAAATAGCTTTTGTGTTTCGTTGTTGTTGCTTGTGTATTGATTTCAGGACCATGGATAGTAGGCCACCAGGTCATTTAGGGCTGTGATGCTGGATATGTGTGAAACTACACACATTTGTTTGGTAGAGACCCTTCCAACCCCACTTTAGCTTAGAAAAGTTATTTCTACAAAACAATATGTATCACATGTAAAGTTGATTACAGTGTATTGCAACGGGGACTATGGAAGGGGTAGAGAATGAGGTGTTGTGTGTATATACGACGCAGTCCCCCTCCAAAACTAACCATATTTGGTTAGTATCGACCCTACTGAGTATTTCCCATCCATCTTTAGCTGAGACAGGTAGAAAAGTTCTCTACAAACCATTAAGTATGTATTGCATTGCAGTGTATGGAGTGGGTGTAGTAAGGAGTCACCGGTACTTTGTATTAAACCCATTGCCCAGCACAAGAGACCCATTTAAGTTTTGCAGACTATTGAGTAATTCCAATAATATATATTTGTATTTTATTAAAATGGTGGGATTGGTAGAGACGAGGCAACAAAGAGTCGTCTCCAAGTCCTGATTGGCTCACTCCGACTGGCTGTTAAAATTGGCTCAATCCGACTGGGGATAAAAACCAGAGGAGGAACAAGGAGTGATTGGAGGCCAGCCTTAGCTTGCCGCAGAGTCTTGCTCACACACAGTGCAGGCGGCAATGAACATGGAGACTTCAGGAACCATGGTGAGCCACCAAATCATTGTCTGATGAAAGCCAAGGTCTGACGGGAGCCAGGATGACCGGTGAGTCTCGAAGAAGGTGCCCATTCCCAGGACAAACATCCGGTTAGCCGGGCCCCCCCGGAAACGAGTGAATAACAGGGCCCAACTTGCCTGCCTGGAGTTGAGGAGCTTGGCGGTACGGCGCTATTCCAGGTTCTTATGGTCTGTCCACACCAATAATGGATGTTCGGCCCTTCTAACCAGTGCCTCCACTCCTCCAATGCCATCTTAACTGCGAGTAATTCTCGATTTCCCACATCATAGTTCCTCTCAGTGGGGTTAAGACGATGGGAAAGGAAGGCACAGGGATGCAGCTTCTGGTCCTGGGCATAACTCTGGGACAGGACAACCCCCACTCTGATGTTCGAGACGTCGATCTCCACCACGAACTGACGGGACTGGAGGGGGTGGCTTAAGATGGGAGCTGTAGTGAATCGCTGCTTGAGGTCGAACGCCCGGTCAGCTGCTGGATACTATATGAATGGAACCTTGGGAGAGGTGTGTGCAGAGAGGGGGGAAGCAAGGGTGCTGTAACCCCGGATGAAATGAGCAAACCCCAGGATACGTTGCAGCTGCACTCTGGATGTGAGTTGAAGCCAATCCACCACCGCTCTCACCTTGTCAGGGTCCTTCTGAATATTCCCTGGAACTCACATTTCTGCCTTCACGAAAATCTGGTTCTCCAGGAGACGCTGGAGGACACTGTAATAAATGAGGACATTGTCGAGATAGACAAACACAAATCGGTTCAACATGTCATGGAGCACATCATTGACCAGGGCCTGGAACACTGCGGAATGTTGGTCAGTCCGAACGGCATCACCAGGTACTCGTAGTGCCCGCTAGCTGTGTTAAAGGCTGTCTTCCACTAAACTCCTTCCCGTATCCAAAACAGATGGTAGGCGTTCCGAAGGACCGCCCCCTGGAGAGGCTTGAAAGCCAAGGAGATGAGTGGTAGCGGGTAACGTTTTTTTTAACTATAATGTCATTAAGGCCCCGTTAGTCGACCTTCAAATCAAATCAAATGTATTTATATAGCCCTTCGTAAATCAGCTGATATCTCAAAGTGCTGTACAGAAACCCAGCCTAAAACCCCAAACAGCAAGCAATGCAGGTGTAGAAGCACGGTGGCTAGGAAAAACTCCCTAGAAAGGCCAAAACCTAGGAAGAAACCTAGAGAGGAACCAGGCTATGTGGGGTGGCCAGTCCTCTTCTGGCTGTGCCGGGTGGAGATTATAACAGAACATGGTCAAGATGTTCAAATGTTCATAAATGACCAGCATGGTCGAATAATAATAAGGCAGAACAGTTGAAACTGGAGCAGCAGCACAGTCAGGTGGACTGGGGACAGCAAGGAGTCATCATGTCAGGTATTCCTGGGGCATGGTCCTAGGGCTCAGGTCCTCCGAGAGAGAGAAAGAAAGAGAGAATTAGAGAGAGCATATGTGGGATGGCCAGTCCTCTTCTGGCTGTGCCGGGTGGAGATTATACCAGAACATGGCCAAGATGTTCAAATGTTCATAAATGACCAGCATGGTCGAATAATAATAAGGCAGAACAGTTGAAACTGGAGCAGCAGCACGGCCAGGTGGACTGGGGACAGCAAGGAGTCATCATGTCAGGTAGTCCTGGGGCATGGTCCTAGGGCTCAGGTCCTCCGAGAGAGAGAAAGAGAAAAGGAGAGAATTAGAGAACGCACACTTAGATTCACACAGGACACCGAATAGGACAGGAGAAGTACTCCAGATATAACAAACTGACCATAGCCCCCCGACACATAAACTACTGCAGCATAAATATTCTCTCCACAAAGAAGAACTCCCGAGGCAGTGCGGTGCCCGAATTAAGGTTGATTGCACAATCGTAGGGCCGACACAGACGAAAAGCTGTAGCGTGGGCAGAGTTGAAAATATCCCGTAAGTCCTGGTACTCCGCGGGAATTGTGGAGAGATCCGAGGCTTTACCCAAGTCCGCCGGGAGATCTCCCGGGGCAGGCTGCGCCGACTTCAGACAATGTGCATGGCAAAACGGACTCCAACCCATGATGGAACATATAGCCCAGTCAATTAGGGGACTGTGCCTCTGGAGCCTTGAAAACCCCAAAACCGTGGTTACATTAGACTTTCATAGCCTCGCGGTGGTTGCCTGAGACTCGCAGGTTGGTAGGAATCGTATTGTGGGTGACGCTGTCAATAGAGCGCCCATCCAGCGCTCTGACGTCCATCGGGATTGAAAGGGGTTGAGTGGAGATACCTAGCTCCGACACCAGGGAAGTGTCCATAAAGCTCTCGTCAGCCCCAGAGTTAATGAGCACCCGGATTGATTTGGACGGGTCTCCCCACAACAGGGTAGCATAGAGAGGGTTACAATTAGTGAGAGATTGGAACCTCCCCATACAGCTCACCAGTGTACTTGTACCTACTGATGAGCGGGGTCTTTTAATGGGCAAGTAGATAAGAAATGTCCCATAGCTCCACAGTACAGACAGCTCTTGGTGTTCAGTCCGCGTAAGTGCTCAGCAGGAGACAATCTAGCCACGCACAGTTGCATGGGCTCCAGAGGAGACGAGTCAACAGCCCTCTGTAATTTCCGAGGGCACTTGGTTGACACCGGATTCTCTCGGAAATGTAGACTTCGGGGATTTCCGGGATTCCTTGGAGGTGAGGTGGAATTCGAGTGCGACAGGGAAACAGACCCCTTCTCCCTCCTGTGTTTCCGTAGGAGTCCGTCGATCCGGATGGTCAAGGCTATGAGGGAGTCGAGGTCCATGGGCAGCTCCCAGGCTGCGAGCTCTTCTTTAATCACCTCCGATAATCCATGAAGGAATGTGTCGGACAGGGCTTCCGGGTTGACATAGTCGGAGCAGCTTACGCGCACCCTGTCTCCCTGACTTCGGAGAATCAAACACTTTTCGTACCACCTCCAGACTGAGGCAAACGGTGGACTGTTGCTCCCACACAACCGTAGCCAAGGCGAGGGCCCTCCCGGACATCAGCGTTATTAAGTACGCTATCTTCGAGCAGTCCGAGGGGAACGAATAAAGGTTGCAGCTTGAAGATGAGGGAGCACCGGGAGAGAAACGCCTGGCAGGTTCCAGAATCTCAAGCATAGCGCTCTGGAGGAGATAAGCAAGGTTCTCTACACACCGGGGTATGCTGGGAAGAAGCGCCGCTGGTGGCGGGGTTTCTGAGAGTCTGGGGGATTACTGTTGTGGCTTGCTGCCTAGTTGTGAATCTGCTGAATTTCTCCAGCAATGTATTGAACACATGGTCATGGCGTTCTACCAGGGCATGGAGTCCCTCCATAAGGCTTTGCAGTACCTCCTCGTGTCTTCCAATGGTGGCTCCTTGGGAGGAGACAGCGTTGCGGCGCTGGTCCGAGTCTGCTGGTCCGAGTCAGTAATGGCCAGTTCGTAATATCATGGCTCAGGCTAAGACATAGATGCAGACACAGGAGGCAGACAGTACGAGTTTATTACAGTACATGGGGCAAGCCATCGGTAGGTCAAGGCAGGCAAAGAGTGGTAATCCGAGTCAGGCAGGAACAGGACGGCAGGCAGGGTCAGGACAGGCAGAAACTGGGAAGACTAGGAAAGACAACTAGAGCACAGGAACACGCTGGTAGGACTTGACAGGACGAACTGGCAACAGACGAACAGAAAGCACGGGTATAAATACACATGAGGTAATGGGAGACACCTGGTGGGTGTTGGAGACAATTACAAGATGGGTGAAACAGATGTGTGTGACAAGCCTACACAATCACTTTCAATATTCCAGTAAACTTTTGTACTGCACTAACTAGTGTGTTATTCCCAAAGTTTAGCATGTCTTTCCATGGCAACTGCCCATTGTGAACTAACAATTGTGCAATGTGCATAGATACAGAAGTCTACTTTAAAATTATTTTCTATGTTGAATGTCTTGTGTTCTTGTTTGTCATGTGGGTTATCTTCATTTATCTCTCACTAATGTCCATATGGCTCATCTCAGCCATGACTTTTGGAAATAACCTGCACGGGCTCTTTCTGTCCTCTAAACATCAGTAAACGAAGTGAATGCAAGTCTGTGATACTGTAGTGTACTGGAGTTGACCTAATATCACAACGGTGAGTAAAATAGTGAAAATGTGATCCATTGACTTCACCAGCATGCTGTTTTATGTTTTTCTTCTCTAACACTTTCCCTATATCTAGGCGAATGATGGTGGATCAGCATCATTTCATGGGGACTGGATCAAAATGGGGAGAGGACCTTGTGTCTGCCTCTGAGCAGACCTCTTTGAATTCTTCAAGGTAGTAGACCCTCTGCTGAATGTATGAAAGAAATTGTGGAGACAGTGTAGAGGCAAAATGAATGTTCCTTCAGAGGTCATGTAATTGCTGAGTGCACCTGTTACCATGCAACTGCATTGCAGTTACTGGCACAATACACATGCCGGCTACTGTCGAATACTAAATCACTGCCAACTGTTTATGTTTTTGTAGTTTGTAGCCTTCTATGACAGCCAACACCCAACATCACAGCCACGGCTTAACTTGCTTTGTATTTTACCCACCATAAACTGGAGATTGTTATTGGTTGTTTTTCTTCTGCCACTAATTGGATAACTGGCTAATGAGCGCAACACTATGGTTTTATGTGTTTTTGCAGATGTTCCACCTGCGAAGGTGATCAGCAGTGTTCGTCAGTACGTGGAGGCAGGGGCTGGTGTCACAGCCTTGCGAGAACACTCTCAACCTTGGTAAAAGAGAGCACTGAATTTGTATAACACGTGATAGGTGCAAAAAATACTGCAGGCGAATTGATGATTGAATGGATTACATCATGTTAATTTAGGCCTAACAACTGTCAAAAGTAGGTGATTACCTCTGGGTATTGCCTCTGTCTCAGGGCAGGTTTTTACATCTCTCAGGTATAGGTCCAAGCACACCTGTAAATGTCACCTCCTCCAATCACAACAAAAGCAACAGGGCAGAGAATTATGAAGTCATCGATGATAACGTCCGGTCCATTGTTCATGGTGAGACACTCCTTATATTCCAAACACTAGATTGTATCTCTTGGCTGAGCGTTCTGTTCAATCGGAAACCACTAACGAGGACTTTCCTGGGGCAAAACAAAACATCACTTGAGTAAAAATCGTTGTGTATATTTTCATAGAGGGCTGTAGCACCAAATGGCATGATAATGATGTAGGACCCTCCAGTTCCAACAATCCCACCAGCAGCCATGAGTATCCAGCTTAAACAGCAGGCCGGTTCCCACCTCAGGGCCCCGAAGGAACGCCATGTCAGAGGTCTTTGACAGGGCAAAGGGGAAATACACTGGGTGGATTTGTTGATACTAATGTACCCGAAGCATGTTTTTCACAGCATGTGGTAGTAATCAGAGCATGACCCTAAGAAATAGGCCTTTTAACTGTCTAGGATGCAAAATTACTCAGAATCCATCTTCAAAATGTAGGCCTAGTTAATGTTTGGTTTGCATTTAGCTAAAGTTAATGTATTTTATTTTTCTCTGATAGATCTCTCTCTCTGAAAAATGACAAACTCCAGCATCTTCTCCTGAAACTGGACACCACGAAGGGCCCCCCGGGGCAAGACCCTAGATGGCAATACAGCCGCGGGTACTTACAATACTAATGTCTAATGTCTTGCAGTACTAATGTCTGTTCCACCCCTAAAGCTCTATAAAAGGGACACTGGGGATCAAATTAATGAAGTTGCACAGTATTATCTCCCTTCCATTTCATTATATTGTACCAAACACTCCTACTCTACTCCCGATTCACGGTATTTGCAGCACCAGTACAGTTTATTTTGGCATTACATATAGGCAGCTTCCTTAGATAATACATCTCTAAAGGAAACAGTGCTTCCAAAGAGAGAGTTCTACAGTATATACATGTCATACAGACATAATCACTGAAAACGAATCCCAATCAAAAGCAGTCCAGAGTGGTGTGAGAGATGTGTGTTCTCCCTCTCTAAGGAGTCTAGACAGGATGACAGGGCTCATGCAATTCCTGGGGACAGACAGAGAGGCAGCAGGTGAGAGGACAGCCAACAACCACATGGAGGACGGGTAAGCAAGCACACAGCAGCTCACAACCCCTTGCAAACCATGTAGACTCAGGCATTGTTTGGTTGTGCACATTGAGTATTACATTTATTGATTGATTATTAATAAGGTATTCAAGATTTTTTGTTTCACAGACCTGTGCATATGTTACCCCATCACAGAGAGAGCATGACCCCAGAGGATGGCGACACCTGTGACCATTCCCTGCACAGGTAGTGGCACACCTTTCTTGCCACACTTTGTTCATTATCCATGTTTAAATGGACCTTCTTGTTGAAGTTTATTTTGTCTCTGCATGGGGAATAAGCTGTTGGCGCGGAATCTTCCAGTCCATCAGCTTCCCCTTCAGCCTGGCTACTTCCTTCATCATAGAGCTGCTCAGCTTCATCACACAGTATGTCATCAAGGTAAAGTTGCTCTCCAAGGGATAATGATGTGCATGGGTATATTCAGATTAATAACTAGAATTCATTATATATTATATTAAGTCTACATTAACCATATTCTGGTTGCATTTAATTCACCTGTCTGTGTGCACACAGGTGTTGATAGTGGGACTAGTCGTAGTGCTAGGGGAACAGGTGATCACACCTCTGTTCGGGGCACGGCTTAGCCACGCACTCCAGCCCATGGCCAGGTGTCTCGTCAACGTCTCATGGGCTGTCAGGGACATTCTCTACCCCCTATTGGCTATTGTTAGGGAAGTCTTTCTGCACGTAGAGCTACTCGTCCAATCGTTCAGTGGATGTCAACCTGGCTGCTGCTGAGCCTCTTGGCAGACAGGACATGTGATTCAGGAAGCCCAAGGGCAATTACAAGCCAGAAAGCTAATATAACCTAACTTTTCCCAGTGATTAAAAGTATGCTTTTATGTTTAGGACGAGTGTTGTAGTTTTTTAGCAAGTGATATTTGGCTACAATTATACATTAATACAAATGTCATAATTATATAGACAGCCAATATCATAGCTGCACATAGAATACACCCATTCCTTCTGGTTATTCACGAGAACACAATTTTGAAACAGTTACTGAAATCACAAAATGTGTTTGCACATCATTCAAGTGGGGTTGAACCATTGTTTTTAGAAACAACACTAATGTCTTGTGTGGCCCTCTACAGAATGAAACCTCAGTTTACACTCAATAGCAAACACTAGTGACGCCACATAATCACTGTACACCATAGTTACACAGTGTTGGGGAATAGTGAACTACATGTAGTTTAACTAGTAATTTAATGACATGTTCCAGTACCTTGGTGGTAGTTGAACAACATTTTAATCTTGGTAGTGTTTTCAGTAATGAATGACCTTTTTTTTGCCGTGAAGCAGTGTAGCTAACTACTGGAACTACGCACTACTTTGTTGCAGTAAGAAAATAAAATATAGGTGGAGGCGAGAATTCTTTATTTTTTTGGCATCAGACCTGTCTAATTCTCAGTCGAAACACATTTTGTGTGCCTAATTCTCACTACACATTGTTTAACATCTGACTCCAGAGTGATCTGTTCTTGCAATATGGAGTCTGTGACCTTTCAGATTTAGACATCATTTTTAACTAAGTAGTTTGGATGTAGTGAACTATTTTTTCAAATTCACTTTAGCTAAGTAACTATATTTTTCCCTATTGTAGCTTAACTTCATCCAATGTGAAGTAATTGATGGCTTGGGTAAACTATATTTTCAGAGTTGCTTCCCCAGCACTGTAGTTACATTGCGTGTGCTTAAATGTTGACTTTAATTACTGAAGTACTAGTCCTTCAACACTGCAAATTAAAGCAATACAGAATGGCTTCATTCGCATTAAGGCTGGTCCCACACAGTTTTTCAGAAAACATGTTTTTGTTCTCAGATTTACATACGTTCATTTACTCAATCAAGACCTGAAAAGTGGTGGAGCTCATTTAGGCCCAACTGTCACGGTCGTCGTAGTGAGGAGACCCAACGCGCAGCGTGGTGTGAATACATTATTTTAATGTAGATGAAAGAACACGACGAATACTAAACAAACAAACAAAATAATAAGACGACCGTGACCGCTATTAATACTGTGTGCAAACATGCATCAGAGACAACGACAAACACCTGCCACTGATTGAGAACCATATCAGGCCAAAACACATAGAAACAGACTAACTAGACATGCAACATAGAATGCCCACTCATATCACACCCTGACGAAACAAACAACTCAAAGTGTCAGAGTGTGACACCAACATAATCATATGGAATTGGAGAGAGAAAAAAACATTTATATACATTTTTGTCTGTGTATAGAGTTTGTTTGGCTCCATAATGTCAGTTTTATTTTTTTTTAAATAAATGGTTAGAGTTATTTTGTATCTTCAATGTGAGTCTGAAGCCCAGAGTGTGAGTCTGAATGGTGCATATGTGGGTTACTCGGTCATCTGTTTGCTTGATCGCTGGTTTGTTTCGCTGAGCCCTTGCGCTGCATTTCCCCCCTCGACGTCCTGATACTGGAGTAACGGGACCTGGTCGTCCTCCGAGGCTGTGTCATAATCGTCTGAAAGACACATCAGAGTGCATAGCCTAATATTGATTTTTCTGCCTCAGACTACTCTTCAGAAGAGCTTTTGTGCCCGTCTTTGGGTTCTCTGATGTGGTGTGTTTTCATCCTGTGGCTCTGAGGCTTTTCTGTGTTTGTTTGGTCCTCAGGGGCCTCGCTTACGTCTGCGGTCTCACTAGAAGCACCCAAAACATCTCTCGACTTATCCGTCCTTTCCCCCTCAGAATTTCTCTTCTCTTTTGTGCCAACAGCGCGCTCCCACTGCTTCTCCCATTCCCTCTCCTCCTCTTTCTCCATATCCCTCTGCTTATCCCTCTCCTCCTCTTTCTCCATATCCCTCTGCTTATTCCTCTCCTCCTCTTTCTCCATATCCCTCTGCTTATTCCTCTCCTCCTCTTTCTCCATATCCCTCTGCTTATTCCTCTCCTCCTCTTTCTCCATATCCCTCTGCTTATTCCTCTCCTTCTCGTCTTTTGTCACAGCCCCTGTGCTGATGGTGTTGTCACCTTTCCTGCTGTTGGAGATGAGGGCGGCAGTGAGGTCTTTAACCAGGGGCTCTGGCGTCGCCAGTATAGGCAGCATGTCGCCTGTTACGGTACCGGAGCCGCAGTCTAGATGGCTGCTGTGGCAGCGTGGCGGCGGCGGGATCAGCGACTGTTTCCTGGTGTAGACCCCATGTCTCCCAAAGAGGCTTCCGGAACCTCCCGAGGCCTCGTAGTCTATGCTGAACCCTTCGTTCTGGTAGGAGACCTCCTCGACCAAGGGGATCATGAGCCGGCCCGAGTTCACCTGTCAATCACGGAAAGAAGGGGCAATTAGAGGGTTGCTTTGAGTTGAAATGGTTGTTTTGTGACTTGTTACGTTCCAACTGATGTAGTGTTGTCCTTGTCCGTTCAAAATTCTCATTGGTGTTGTTCAGAATTTCAGAAGTACATTGGACAATTATGGACAAGCAGTGTTTCAAATTCAGCACATTTTGACAGTGTTTGACAATGTCTGAAAAACAGAGGCTGCGCGACCAGATCAAACCGCCCCTCCACACCCATACACCATCATCCCCCAGGATGCCTCTTCCCCACAGTTAAACAACATTCTATCCATGTGTTACTTTACGCACACATTTCTGAACAGCTGAAATAAAAATCCAGCAGCGTATATATTTTGTGGGCTAATTTAAGACGACATGATTGCCGTGTATCTATAGATAACGCAGTAGCACAAACATGAGCAGTGCGCAAACAGTACTTTTTTTGCAATATCCTTATACTAAATGTGGTGTGAAACCAAATGCATTTAGTCTACATGTCAAAATAATGTAGCCTATCCCTGTCTACACATTGCATTGGGGGGAAACTGAATTTGAACCTTAAATAACATACAACCGTTATTTCGTCTTTCAATCATCATGCAACACCAAACGATATGATAGACCACACATCATTGACATTCGCCAGAGTAGCCCGTTTCACCTCTGGCCAGCCGAACTAGCACATAAGCAGAAGGTACGGTTGGTCAGAGAATCTGGTCACGCAGCCACTCCGTTTTCGAAATATTCAAAGCACAACACATTAGCATACTAAATCCATAGAGATAGATACTAGATCTATTCTATGACTGAATCTATGATATTCCCCTTACACACGGGGTTGGGTACTGACCATAAATCGTCTTCAGTCTACGATGCAAAACATAAGCAGGTCAGTATTTCACCTCATCACCAAACTCAAAATAATTACATATGCAATACTATTACATACAGTGGGCTCCAAAAGTATTTGGACAGTGATAGTTTCTATTGTTTTGGCTCTGTGCTACCATGATTACGGATAATCCTGACTGAATCATGAGCAATGATGAGTGAGCAAGGTACAGAGGCATAAATATCACACCCACCAAAAAAATGCTAACCTCCCCTGTTATTGTATTAGCATGTCTTGGGGGTATGATATTTGTGCGTCTTAACTTTCTCACCCATCATTATTCACGATTAATTCAGGATAATCCATAATAATCATGGTAGCATCCACATTTAATGTTTAGAAACATTAATTTATCATTTACAATAAAAGTGACTATTGGGCACACAAAAAAAAAAATCTAAAACACAACCAAAACAGAGTCACTCTGAGGAACTGTACCGCCTGTGCTAGTTCTGTAATCATTGTGTCCTATGAATATGGGACCACTTCACTTTAAAACTCATAAGTGAATTTGTCCCAATAGTTTGGTCCCTTAAAATGGTGCAAAATGAAAGCTGACAGTCTACAATGTAACCTCCTAATGTCATTTGAAATCCAAAGTGCTGGAGTACAGAGCCAAAACAACAAAAATGTCACTGTCCCAATACTTTTGGAGCTGTACATGTAACTATTATGTTACATGTGTTACTTTTACATATCACCAATGTGTAACATTTCCATACAAAAAAAACAAAGCAGAACCGCAACATCACAGTACAACCACAGGTGCCATACTTTCATTTGCATAATTATGCAATGGAAGTGCATCACATGTACGCATCTAACATTACACCATCTCACTGTCACAACCACATCACTCTAGTGCGTACTCAAAGCAATGCATGCATAAAAACTCACCATCTGGAACCACCTTAAACTCTACATAAACAACATTAGTGAAAAGAGACGTCAGGGGCGTAGATGGAGAGAGTGAGGAGACGGGGAGGGGAGGAAGGAAGGAAGGAAATACGGTCTGATATGTTGTTTTAATTTGTAGTGCTGGTTTAGGAGTCAGAGCCCAAAGGCATGTTTAATATATAATATATATATATATATATATATATATATATATTAGTGTCAATGGATTTTTGCCTTGGATTACTCTGTAATTTAGATTAGATAGTAGGATTCCATCCAATTGGCGAGGATTCCATCCAATTGGCGACTGATTTTCATAAGAATATTCTAAAACCCGCATAAAGAAAATATGTGCATTTTCCCCACTAGTGTTGTTTCCACCAAATTGACTTTTTGCGGATAAAAATCCGATCTAATTTTGTCACTAAAACGTTTGCGTTAAATAGCAAATGTGCCTACTACGGTATTTGCACGTGCACTCTAGCAAACAGCTCGCTGATACAGTGCGGGTAGGCTGGTCTACATGATGAGATTATTATGGATGTTTTTATTTGTCAAATGGGTGTCAAGCATCGATCATCATGTCACCAGAATCAGACCCTTGATATTTATTGGAAAGGAGCATCAAGATCACCATGCACTTTCACCACCCTGTGAAGTTCATCATCATTTATTTAATCAGTAGCCTAATAAACCCCCGAGTCGTGGTGGGAGCATCGCATGACTCCAAGTTTACTTGAATATGATCGTTATTATATCAATATTTGCGCTTAAAGGCGTTTCCACCGCCATTTCTCGCATAATTAATTTTACTGACACAACAAAATCCCACTTTATCTAGCGTATTTTGTTTTGTCGAAAATTAGAAAGTTTGTAAACACATTTTCTGTTTACTTCTGGCCTGTCGTGACATTTCTTATCTGACATGTACTTTACTTGCATAAAAAGGTTGGATGGAAACCTGCTTAATGACACATTTAGCTTAGATTAGGCCTGTATAAGCATACTATCCTTAGTTGCTTGATTGTGTTTGATTGTAATAGTCAGTGGGTTTACATGTTTTTGCATGCTTATACTGTATGTATCCTTGCCTTTCCTTATCATTCATTCATTCAGTCGCCACTGGCCAGCAAATGGTCATTCAATATATATTTTTCACTTGTGTGCGTGCTTTAGTTGCCCCTGTGTGTGTGTGTGTGTGTGTGTATACAGTAGTGTGTGTGTTATGTGTGCATGGAGCAGCCCTTACCACTTTGAGGTGCTTCCCCAGGGCGACAGCCCCTCGTCCGGCCGGGTTTTGTCTCTGTCTCCTCCTCCTCCTCTTGGCCCATCGGATCAGCAGGAACAGGGTAGTCACTAACAGCAGCAGCATCCCACCCATGATACCGCCAGCTATCCTCACATCCATGTCTCTGAAAGGTGTCCAAGGGACTATGGAGGGATAGGAGAGGCGGGTTAGCGTATGAAGTCCAGCAGCTCACACAACTGGTCCATTTTCACTTTGCAACGGCTCATGCTCATAGCCCTGCAGAGTCTTACTCATTCATCCAGACGTTGTGCCTGAAGCCCAGTTGAAGATAACTTTTGTTTGTTTTGTAAGCAGTCTCTGTCTACAGCTGTTTGAATGGGGAGAAAATACATTCTGGGAAGTTCGAGCAGCCAGTTGCCTGGTTTAACTCATCATATTGTGTCCATGTTGTCAGGAGTAGCGTGATTGACAGTGCATAGAAGGGGGGAGAGAGGGGCGTGTCCATGTTGTCAGGAGTAGCATGATTGACAGTGTATGGAAGGGGAGAGGGGGGGGGTGAACTGAGAGAAACCGAAGTGGATCTTCCAGCAAGACAATAACTTCAACCACATGTAGCCGATGTGAAATGGCTAGCTAGTTAGCGGTGGGGCGCGTTAGTGGCGTTTCAATCGGTGACGTCACTTGCTCTGAGACCTTGAAGTAGTGGTTCCTCTTGCTCTGCAAGGGCCGCGGCTTGGAGCGATGGAGCGATGGGTAACGATGCTTTGAGGGTGACTGTTGATGTGTGCAGAGCGTCCCTGGTTCGCGCCCAGGTCGGGGCGAGGGGACGGACGTAAAGTCTATACTGTTACATTGGTGCCGTGACCCGGATGACTGGTTGCTGCGGAAAGAGGAGGAGGTCAAAAGGGGGGTGAGTGTAGCCGATGTGAAATGGCTAGCTAGTTAGCGGTGGTGCGCGCTAGTGGCGTTTCAATTGGTGACGCCACTTGCTCTGAGACCTTGAAGTAGTGGAGCGATGGGTAATGATGCTTCGAGGGTGACTGTTGATGTGTGCAGAGTGTCCCTGGTTCGCGCCCAGGTCGGGGCGAGGGGACGGACGTAAAGTCTATACTGTTACACACACATTAAAATCCACAAAGAAATTGTTTATCGGCCACAAAATCAACATTTTGCGATGGCCATCTTAGTCTCCGGACTTAAAAGCACATTGGAAACATGTGGTTTGAATTGAAGAGGGCCGTCCATAAGCACATACCAATAATATAAAGGATCTGGAATGATTCAGTATGGAGAAATGGTCCCTCCCAATGTGTTCTCCAACTCATAAAACATTTTAGTAAAAGGCACAGTTCCGTTATCCTCACAAGGTAAGGTATTGAAAACAGGGTGTCAATAATTTTGACCCCTACCTTAAAAAAAATATATTCTATTACTTAGAATATATATTCTATATATTAAACAAAATATATATTCTCTGAGCAATTTTATTAGTATTGTAATGAAACAGCAGGGAGCATGTCTCGAACCCTCGACCTTCGAGCCCGAGGTCCAGCGCGCTAGTGCTTATAAACCCAGGGTCGTTACACTATCAAATCATTTTTACAAAAAGTTGGGAGCATGCAATATGCTGTAGCTCCGTTTTTCAATTATATATTTTCTACAGTCATTTTTGCTCATCTTTGACACATCAAGGGTGTCAGTCATTTCGGAAGCTTTAAAGAAATCAGACGGGGGGAAAGAACAAGTACGCCCGTCATTTGCGCACATTCCAAGAATCTGATTTGACAAAGTGGATGTATTGTCAAATCCATCATGATTTTTGTTTTCTAATAGGCCCACAATGTGGTTACTAAAACCCGATGTAGATACAGTATGGCTGTTTTCGCTGCATAATATTTAGAAATAGTCAATTTAGGGGTTAGAGAAGAGTTCTGTTAACTGCTGTTTGTAACATAGTTAACGTTAGCCATATAGAAATTGGTGGTGCTACTTGAAGCTGTGTTTAAGTGTAATGCAGTTGGTTGGTGACAATGACATGAACATGTATTGGGGTTGACATCCATACAAGCATTACACTCTGATTTTACCCCCAAATAGGGTGAAATGCCATAGCCTAAATGTAGGCTAATTTTGATGGGGGGGGGGGGGGGGGGGGGGGGGGGGGGGGGGGGGGGGGGGGGGGGGGGGGGGGGGGGGGGGGGGGGGGGGCAATGAGGAGATTCTGAATCTTTCCCCCCTTGGGGACTGTGTGAGTGGCGTTGCCATGGCATTTCCATTGTTTTGGTCAAGTTCACTTTCTTTCCTGCATCTATAGGCTACACTGTAAGAAAATTGAATTGTTCTTTGTTGACTTTCGGAGAGCATAGTGGATTAACCAGTGTTGTTCTGCTCCCTATTGTAAGGATTTAGGATTAATGCATTTTAAACCCTCTACCATATTACTTAAGATTGAATTGTTTGAACAACAGCTGCTTTGTCTTCATCTCTCTGTGTGTGTGTGTGTGTGACTTGCATGTTGCAAAGCGGTGTACTGTTTGCTACATTTGCCTTGCCTGTCTGTGTGTGTGACAATATTGAGCACATGGTGTGACTTGCTGCATGTTACAAAGTTGTGGTTAATCAGGTATAGGGAGGGATGGTCATCACAAGGTTTAACTGAGATGGAAAAATACTGAACACAATAGCAGGAACTGAGCAACTGTTACAACTAGGGTGTGATACCAGAACAGTGAGAATCTATAGATCGACAGAGGGTGAACTCCAAGAAGCGCCAAGAGGCTAGGACTAGTGTGAGCGCCTGCGATAGGCTGAGCAAGTCTAAAACCATGCTCAGCCTCTACTGTGATAGACATAGTTCCAACCCGTCTGTTGGCCTATCACAGTATAAGAACAGCTGTTTACGTACATCCTGTCAGTTCTCTGCTTGCCCTGCGAGGGACAGAGAGCCCGTATATACGAAAAATGCATTTACCATTTATTGCTTTTTAATTAAAGATAATTAACGACAGATTCTGAATTTTATTCTTCCTGATACCGGATTCGAAAGACGCAGCCTCTAACACTATGTTGTGTGTGTGTGTGTGCACAGTACTGTCATTTTGACTTTCACTACCCGTCAAAGCGCTGATACTGTGTGTGTGTGTGAGTTTCCTGTCCCCCCCCCCCCCCCCCCCCCCCCCCCCCCCCCCCCCCCCCCCCTCAATGCATCAGTAATGCTCAGTACTTACTTGGCTGGCTTCTTTGTAGCAGCTCTATGTCGACTGAGGCTTTAGCAACTTCACCTGATTCCTCATCCATAGCAACCACCTATAGGATAAATAATGATATTACAGAGAACTGTACTGCCCTACCAAACTGCTAATTTGGTCTAAAATGAGTTTATGCAGTTACTGCTAACATGACCCCCATTTTCTCCAAAACACAACACCATACAGGCAGGATACTTGTCCACATGATTAAGCATGTATTTAATGTAGCGAAAATGACATTGAGTTACTGTGAAACCAAGGTAAATAAAAGCAATATTTCTCAGTTCCACGCTATGAGCAGTTACTGCCTTTTAGCTTGATAGGGCAGTGTACATTCGGAGCCCTAAAAAAGGATTCTGTGTATTTCTAACCCTAAGTGAAGCTAATTTTAATGTGAGTTACCTACAGTTGTATTACTACTGGACCACTTATTGGCCTAACCTAGCTATTCAGTTAGCCAGGAATGACTAGTAAAACCAACTGTCCCTGTTTAACAAACTCATCTGGGTTTTTACACTGAAACAAATATATAAATGCAACATTTAAAGTGTTGGTCCCATGTTTCATGTGCTGAAATAAAAGATCCCAGAAAGGTTCCATACCCACAAAGTTAATTTCTCTCAAATGTTGTGCACAAATTTGTTTATATCCCTCTTAGTGAGCATTTCCCCTTTGCCATCCACAGGACAGGTCTGGCATATCAAGAAGCTGATTAAACAGCACAATTAATACACAGGTGCACTTTGTGCAGGGCAATAAAAGGCCACTCTAAAATGTGCAGTTTTGTAACACAATGCCACCGATGTTTTGAGGGAGTGTGCAATTGGCATGCTGACTGCAGGGAAGTCCACCAAAGCTTTTGACAGATAATTGAATGTTCATTTCTTGAACCCCTCTCCGTCCTCGTTATTAGAGGTTGCCATGGCGCCGACAGAGATGGCCGCCTCGCTTCACGTTCCTAGGAAACTATGCAGTTTTTTGTTTTTTTACGTGTTATTTCTTACATTAGGACCCCAGGTCATCTTAGGTTTCATTACATACAGTCGAGAAGAACTACTGAATATAAGATCAGCGTCAACTCACCATCAGTACAACCAAGAATATGATTTTCTCGAAGCGGATCCTGTGTTCTGCCTTTCAACCAGGACAACGGAATGGATCCCAGCCTGCGACCCAAAACAACGCCGTCGTAGAAGAGGGAAACGAGGCGGTCTTCTGGTCAGACTCCGGAGACGGGCACATCGTGCACCACTCCCTAGCATTCTTCTCGCCAATGTCCAGTCTCTTGACAACAAGGTTGATGAAATCCGAGCAAGGGTAGCATTCCAGAGGGACATCAGAGACTGTAACGTTCTTTGCTTCACGGAAACATGGCTCACTGGAGAGACGCTATCGGAGGCGGTGCAGCCAGCGGGTTTCTCCACGCATCGCGCCGACAGAAACAAACATCTTTCTGGTAAGAAGAGGGGCGGGGGCGTATGCCTTATGGCTAACGAGACGTGGTGTGATCACAGAAACATACAGGAACTCAAATCCTTCTGTTCACCTGATTTAGAATTCCTCACAATCAAATGTCGACCGCATTATCTACCAAGAGAATTCTCTTCGATTATAATCACAGCCGTATATATCCCCCCCCAAGCAGACACATCGATGGCTCTGAACAAACTTTATTTGACTCTTTGCAAACTGGAATCCATACATCCTTTGGCTGCATTCATTGTAGCTGGGGATTTTAACAAGGCTAATCTGAAAACAAGACTCCCTAAATTGTATCAGCATATCGATTGCGCAACCAGGGCTGGAAAAACCTTGGATCATTGTTATTCTAACTTCCGCGACACATATAAGGCCCTGCCCCGCCATCCTTTCGGAAAAGCTGACCACGACTCCATTTTGCTGATCCCTGCCTACAGACAGAAACTAAAACAAGAAGCTCCCACGCTGAGGTCTGTCCAACGCTGGTCCGACCAAGCTGATTCCACACTCCAAGACTGCTTCCATCACGTGGACTGGGATATGTTTCGTATTGCGTCAGATAACAACATTGACGAATACGCTGATTCGGTGTGCGAGTTCATTAGAACGTGCGTTGAAGATGTCGTTCCCATAGCAACGATTAAAACATTCCCTAACCAGAAACCGTGGATTGATGGCAGCATTCGCGTGAAACTGAAAGCGCGAACCACTGCTTTTAGTCAGGGCAAGGTGACTGGTAGCATGACCGAATACAAACAGTGCAGCTATTCCCTCCGCAAGGCTATCAAACAAGCTAAGCGTCAGTATAGAGACAAAGTAGAATCTCAATTCAACGGCTCAGACACAAGAGGTATGTGGCAGGGTCTACAGTCAATCACGGACTACAAGAAGAAAACCAGCCCAGTCACGGACCAGGATGTCTTGCTCCCAGGCAGACTAAATAACTTTTTTGCCCGCTTTGAGGACAATACAGTGCCACTGACACGGCCTGCAACGAAAACATGCGGACTCTCCTTCACTGCAGCCGAGGTGAGTAAAACATTTAAACGTGTTAACCCTCGCAAGGCTGCAGGCCCAGACGGCATCCCCAGCCGCGCCCTCAGAGCATGCGCAGACCAGCTGGCGGTGTGTTTACGGACATATTCAATCAATCCCTATACTAGTCTGCTGTTCCCACATGCTTCAAGAGGGCCACCATTGTTCCTGTTCCCAAGAAAGCTGAGGTAACTGAGTACCGCCCCGTAGCACTCACTTCCGTCATCATGAAGTGCTTTGAGAGACTAGTCAAGGACCATATCACCTCCACCCTACCTGACACCCTAGACCCACTCCAATTTGCTTACCGCCCAAATAGGTCCACAGACGATGCAATCTCAACCACACTGCACACTGCCCTAACCCATCTGGACAAGAGGAATAGCTATGTGAGAATGCTGTTCATCGACTACAGCTCGGCATTCAACACCATAGTACCCTCCAAGCTCGTCATCAAGCTCGAGACCCTGGGTCTCGAGCCCGCCCTGTGCAACTGGGTACTGGACTTCCTGACGGGCCGCCCCCAGGTGGTGAGGGTAGGCAACAACATCTCCACCCCGCTGATCCTCAACACTGGGGCCCCACAAGGGTGCGTTCTGAGCCCTCTCCTGTACTCCCTGTTCACCCACGACTGCGTGGCCACGCCTCCAACTCAATCATCAAGTTTGTGGACGACACAACAGTGGTAGGCTTGATTACCAACAACGACGAGACGGCCTACAGGGAGGAGGTGAGGGCCCTCGGAGTGTGGTGTCAGGAAAATAACCTCACACTCAACGTCAACAAAACTAAGGAGATGATTGTGGACTTCAGGAAACAGCAGAGGGAACACCCCCCTATCCACATCGATGGAACAGTAGTGGAGAGGGTAGTAAGTTTTAAGTTCCTCGGCATACACATCACAGACAAACTGAATTGGTCCACTCACACAGACAGCATCGTGAAGAAGGCGCAGCAGCGCCTCTTCAACCTCAGGAGGCTGAAGAAATTCGGCTTGTCACCAAAAGCACACAAACTTCTACAGATGCACAATCGAGAGCATCCTGGCGGGCTGTATCACCGCCTGGTACGGCAACTGCTCCGCCCACAACCGTAAGGCTCTCCAGAGGGTAGTGAGGTCTGCACAACGCATCACAGGGGGCAAACTACCTGCCCTCCAGGACACCTACACCACCCGATGCAACAGGAAGGCCATAAAGATCATCAAGGACAACAACCACCCGAGCCACTGCCTGTTCACCCCGCTATCATCCAGAAGGCGAGGTCAGTACAGGTGCATCAAAGCTGGGACCGAGAGACTGAAAAACAGCTTCTATCTCAAGGCCATCAGACTGTTAAACAGCCACCACTAACATTGAGTGGCTGCTGCCAATGGGAATTGATGGGAAATTATGTAAAATATATCACTAGCCACTTTAAACAATGCTACCTAATATAATGTTTACATACCCTACATTATTCATCTCATATGTATACGTATATACTGTACTCTATATCATCTACTGTATCCTTATGTAATACATGTATCACTAGCCACTTTAACTATGCCACTTTGTTTACATACTCATCTCATATGTATATACTGTACTCGAAACCATCTACTGTATCTTGCCTATGCTGCTCTGTACCATCACTCATCCATATATCTTTATGTACATATTCTTTATCCCCTTACACTGTGTATAAGACAGTAGTTTTGGAATTGTTAGTTAGATTACTTGTTGGTTATTACTGCATTGTCGGAACTAGAAGCACAAGCATTTCGCTACACTCGCATTAACATCTGCTAACCATGTGTATGTGACAAATAAAATTTGATTTGATTTGATTTAGAGAATTTGTGTATGGTGTTGTGTGGGTGAGTGGTGTGCTGATGTCACCGTTGTGAACAGAGTGCCCTATGGTGGCGGTTGGGTTATGGTATGGGAAGGCATAAACTATGGACAACGAACACAATTTAATTTTATTGGTGGCAATTTGAATGCAAAGAGATCATGACGAAATCCTGAGGCCCATTGTCGTGCCATTCATCCACCGCTATCACCTCATGTTTCAGTATGTTAATGCACGGCCACATGTTGTAAGGATCTGTACACAATTCCTGGAAGCTGAACATTTCCCAGTTCGTCCGTGGCCTGCAAACTCACCAGACATGTCACCCGTTGAGCATGTTTGGAATGCTCTGGATCCACGTGTACGACAGTGTTCCAATTCCTGCCAATATCCAGCAACTTCGGCACAGCCATTGAAGAGTGGGACAACATTCCACAGGCCCCAATCAACAGCCAGATCAACTTTATGCAAAGGAGATGTGTCACACTGCATGAGGCAAATGGTGGTAACACCAGATACTGACTGGTTTTCTGATCCATGCCCCTACTTTTTTTTTTAAAGGTATCTGTGGCCAACAGATGCATAGCTGTATTCCCAGTCATGTGAAATCAATAGATTAGGCCCTAATGTATTTATTTCAATTGACTGATTTCATCATATGAATTGTAACTTAATAAACGTAGAAATTGTGTCATGTTGCATTTTTATATTTTTGTTCAGTATACAGTGCCTTGCGAAAGTATTCGGCCCCCTTGAACTTTGCGACCTTTTGCCACATTTCAGGCTTCAAACATAAAGATATAAAACTGTATTTTTTTGTGAAGAATCAACAACAAGTGGGACACAATCATGAAGTGGAACGACATTTATATGAATGAAAAAATGTCAGTCTCTCGATGTGCAAAACTGATAGAGACATACCCCAAGCGACTTACAGCTGTAATCGCAGCAAAAGGTGGCGCTACAAAGTATTAATTTAAGGGGGCTGAATAATTTTGCACGCCCAAATTTTCAGTTTTTGATTTGTTAAAAAAGTTTGAAATATCCAATAAATGTCGTTCCACTTCATGATTGTGTCCCACTTGTTGTTGATTCTTCACAAAAACATACAGTTTTATATCTTTATGTTTGAAGCCTGAAATGTGGCAAAAGGTCGCAAAGTTCAAGGGGGCCGAATACTTTCGCAAGGCACTGTATATTTGTCTGATAATGACCTTACCTCTAGGATGAGCCTGTCGAAGGATCGTAGGCGGTCGGTCTTAGCGATGATAACCCCTTCCTCTGTGATGTGGTACAGTCCAGTGGTGGCTCGTGTGGGCTGGAGAGAATAATGCATTTTTGGATTCACCCCCTGCAAATGGAGGGAAGGTGAAGCAAGACAGGATGTACCAAGATGGGATGGAAAAAAACGTTTGTTTATTATCCCTTTAAACAAACTAAATTTAGTCAGACACACACATTATCCCATCGCTTACATCTACAAAGTCCTGGTCTATGGCTTGGATGAAAAGCACCTCGTTCCCATAGGTGGAGACTAGCGTGGCAGGGCTGGAGCTCTCGATGATGAAGCCCTTGTACGTGGTTCTGTTAAAGAGGGGAGGGAACCGGTTCTCTGCCAGCACCCGGACCAGCGCTGTCGCCACACTGTACTTCTTTGGGTCATTCAGCTGAGATGCCTGTAGATGATTTGATGGTGTTTTCAATGTCAAACAGTCCAGGGAGATCCTTTTTCAGATCTATTCGGTTAACAAATTCGATTTTAAAAGGCTCTTATTATTGGACTTAACTTTGTCTTTTGTGGCTTTTTGATAAGGCATGCTACTGATGCTAGTGCTTTTATCATTGTTTCAATCAAGATTTTCTTACCATGATGCGCAGTCGGAATATAGGTGTCATATGTCTGTTTTCCACCCGTTTTGTCATTGTGATCTCTGCTGTTTGGTTGTCAATCTGAAACCTGTTTTTGTCAGCACCTGAGGCACATGTGTTACAGGTAAATACACGGGATGCCACACAGAATGACCATATACAGTTGAAGTCGGATGTTTACATACACTTAGTAGGAGTCATTAAAACTCATTTTTCAACCACCACTTTTGTTAGCAAACTATAGTTTTGGCAAGTCGGTTAGGACATCTACTTTGTGCATGACACAATAATTTTTCCAACAATTTGTTCACAGACAGATTATTTCACTTCATAATTCACTGTATCACAATTCCAGTGGTTCAGAAGTTTCCATACACTAAGCTGACTGTGCATTTAAACAGCTTGGAAAATTCCAGAAAATGTCATGGCTTTAGAAGCTTCTGATAGGCTAATTGACATAATTTGAGTCAATTGGAGGTGTACCTGTGGATGTATTTCAAGGCCTACCTTCAAACTCATTGCCTCTTTGCTTGACATCATGGGAAAATCAAAAGAAATCAGCCAAGACAATGCAGCCATTATAATGACCATTGTTGTGTTTGGAGGAAAAAGGGTGAGGCTTGCAAGCCGAAGAACACCATCCCAACTGTGATGCACAGGGGTTATATATTGAAGCAACATCTCAAGACATCAGTCAGGAAGTTAAAGCTTGGTCGCAAATGGGTCTTCCGAATGGACAATGACCCCAAGCATACTTCCAAAGTTGTGGCAAAATGGCTTGAGGACAACAAAGTCAAGGTATTGGAGTGGCCATCACGAAGCCCTGACCTCAATCCTATAGAAAATTAGTGGGCAGAACTGAAAAAGCGTGTGTGAGCGAGGAGGCCTACAAACCTGACTCAGTTACACCTGCTCTGCCAGGAGGAATGGACCAAAATTCACCCAACTTATTGTGGGAAGCTTGTGGAAGGCTACCCGAAATGTTAGACCGAAGTTAAACAATTTAAAGGCAGTGCTAACAAATACTAATTGAGGGTATGTAAACTTCTGACCCACTGGGAATGTTTAAATGTATTTGGCTAAGGTGTATGTAAACCTCTGTCAAGTGTAAGGCTGCAATGCAATCCTTTTAAATAGAAATATTAGAGCAGTCTACTGGCCTCTCAATAGGCCTTGAAATTGCCTATTGGCAATGGATTAAGCAGACACTATTAGGTAGGCCCACACCTGAGAGAATGGAGTAGAGCAAAGGCGTATCAAGGCTTCTGTCTCCGTCTTCGGCATGAATTGGACCAGGAGAGAAATTCAGTAACATGTCCTGAAACCAGATAATTACTGCATCTTAGAATCCACATGGATTGTTCAATCAATCAATTGTTAGATCTTGACTCCTGCCAGTTCGCCCTCACAAAAGAGATTTCTAACTTCAAGTGTCTTTCCTGGTTAATATATTAAGGTTTAATGAAAAAAATAATCAATATTGCATGCAATATGCAAATCCATATCATTTGAATTCTACAATGAGTGTACTAAGCAGTAGTCATCACCTGGTCCTTTTCTGTGATGTTGACCACGTAGATGGGGTTGGTGCAGACAACCGTGTGGTTGTGGTCCTGGGAGATGGGTGTGCACGGTAGGAACTGAGGGTAATGGTCGTCCCCGTCCTCCACGTTCACAATCAGTGAGGCGGAAGTGTTGTACCACTCCTTGGTGTTGGTTTCCTGGAGAAAGAAATGTATTTTATCTAAGCTTCAGTAATGATACCCAATATAATGGAAAACTCTTCAACCTAGCAAGACTGAGAGCAAACACTTACTGGAAAAACATGATTTTACGTGAAAATCACAATTTTACATTTTACATTTTTACATGTCTTGCACATGTGAAACCATGTGTTTTTGGACCACTTCACAGGTGTTGATATTTCACATCAAGTTTCTCATGTGGATTTTCACGCGATCACATAACCTTTCACATGTGGATAAAGATGTTCACATGGGATTTCACAGGTGACGATGCCCTGCAAACAATAATGAGTCATTATTATACACACACTGTCACAGCCTGATCTGTTCACCTGTCTTGTGCTTGTCTCCAACCCCCACCAGGTGTCTTCTATTTTTTTTTCCCCATTATCCCCTGTGTATTTACACCTGTTTTCTGTTTATCTGTTGCCAGTTTGTCTTGTTTTGTCAGGTCTTATCAGCGTGTTGCACGTTTCTCCCTTTCTCAAGTTTTTCTTTTATAGGTCTTCCCGGTTCTGCCTGTCCTGACCCTGAGCCTGCCTGCCGTTCTGTCCCCGATTGAATCTGCCTTGGATTATGAACCTCTGCCTGCCCTTTGCCTACCCCTTTGTTATAATAAATATTCTGAGAATCAAACTGAGTCCTGTTACACACAGCACTTTTAACATGGTGTTTTCAATTGACATATTTGACACACTTTGACAAACATTACTACATGGTGGATGTTTATTTATACAGTAATTATCATTCAACATGTCCTTCCCTGGGATTTTTACTCACAAACCCTTGGTTCACAGCATTCTTCCTGCTACGTCACAATATCTGTGTCAGTAACCGATTTAGACCGAATTGCTACACTTTGGACTTTAAATTAAATTCCAACCTTGTTAAAAATACAGTCAAGAAAAGCGATTATATTTATCTTAGTGATTCAGGAGTAACATAAAAACAGAATAATATACCCCACCAACATTGGACAACTATACAGAAGACCCTCAAATTGCTGGAATAAGGAAATGAAATCAAAGATGTGAGAATAGTCAGAATAACTGAAGTGTTTCTAAAACACATTTTCACATGTGAAATGTCCATCTTTGTACAAACTTGTGACAATCAAGAGCTGCGCTGTTAAAACCTCTTCAGGATCTGACCCTTTTTTTCAATTTTCACCAAAAATGACATTGACACAATGACAATGACACAAAATGACACCCAAATCTAACTGCCTGGACCTGAAGTAAGGATATGCATATTATTGATACCATTTGAAAGGAAACACTTTGAAGTTTGTGGAAATGTGAACATAATGTAGGATAATATAACACATTAGATCTGGTAAAAGATAATGCAAAGAGAAAAAAACTTTTTTTTACCGTCTTTGCAATGCAAGAGAACAGCCATAATGTATTATTACAGCACAGGTGCAACTTATTTTGGCCACTAGATGGCAGCAGTGCATGTACAGCAAATTGCAGAAATGTATTCTTGCCAGCCTCCATTATATCCACATATCCACAGACCTGGTGGCACACTGGGAACTTCAGGTAGCTAGCAACCAAGAGGTTGTGAGTTCAAATCTTAGTTAAGTCAAGTGAGGTTGAGTCCTAAGTCATCAGCATACTTAACACATGGATATAGCTGATAAAATACCGTAACTAGTTGTAGATTTACTGTATTTTCACCACAACTAGACAAAAACCTTACAGGACCATTACACAACGTTCTAAAAACGTCGTTGGGGATGTCCCTGCAACAAACTGGGAACTACACAAAACATGCAGGGGACCATGACTGCTTAAATGTAATTAATGTAAATGATGTCTTTCAAAGTAAAATGTTCTAAATGACATTTCACACCTGGGTTTTCATATGTGCTGAAATGTTATATGCAATACCATGACACACACATCTGTAGTGTCATGGTATTGCATGTAGAAATGTTTAATCTCCATGTTGTCACATTAATTTCACATGAGATCATGTTCTTCCATGTGCTCACATGTTGTCACGCAGTTTTATGTCATGTTGCTTCACATGTTGTCATATTACAGTTTTTTTCGATTGCTAAACGACAGTGGACACAACTGGAGTCACATGTGCAAAACTCTAACTACAGTCTGCACAGCAGCAGTTCATGTGGACCAAACTCTAGTTCGTTTTTCATTGCTTGAACACAGTTTTCAAAACTCTACACACTTATCCCATGACTTTAACCACAACCTGCACAACACTGTGGATTTACAGCACTTTGTTCAAATGCTAACACACTGCTGTCAAAACTGTGAACCACACATTCAAAACGGAATAGATTTCAGCCTTGTGCCTTTCAAACACTGCTGATTGCAATTTCAGCTGAAAGGCTAAGCAGATGCTATTGTTGACATGGTTGTTGTCAACAATGCAATAAAACTGCGGGAGATTCAAGATAGAGTGCTGGCTGATAATGATATATTTGAAAATGTTAATTCTGTCAGCACAACAACTATTGCTCGAGTCCTAAAGAAACACCAAGTTACAATGAAACAGTTATACACTGTACCGTTCGAGAGAAACAGTGAACGGGTAAAAGAGCAAAGATACCAATATGTCCAGGTAAGACGTCTGAGGTTACGTACACAGCTATACAAAATATTTACAGTAAAAAAAAACACTAGCATTTCTACAGTAAAACTGTGCACTTACTGTTTTTCAGAGAGTAATGGAGGTGGAAGCACTGGAAAGACCACATTCATTTGTATTTATCGATGAAGCTGGATTTAACCTTACCAAAACACGGCGCAGAGGAAGGAATGTTATAGGTCAAAGGGCCACTGTGGAGGTTCCAGGCCAAAGGGGGGGAATATCACCATGTGTGCTGCAATGGCCAATGATGGTTTTGCTTCTCAACACACCACTCATTGGCCCATACAACACAGAAAGGCTTATAGCTTTCCTAGAACAGCTCTATGCTCAGCTAGTGCCAGCAGAACAGGGGGAACCAGTAAGAAATACCCAAGTTTTTGTCATAGTTTGCGATAACGTTGCTTTTCACCACTCTGCAGCTGTCACAGATTGGTTTGCAGCACATCACAGATTTATGGTTTTGTACCTGCCTGCATATTCACCCTTCCTCAACCCAATAGAGGAGTTTTTGTCGTTTAGCAATCGAAAAAAACTGTAACTTCACATTAAATCACATTTGATCACACGAGTTCACTGGAAATTCATGTGGATTTTGGTCGGGAGACCGGTATTCAGCCCAGCCACGTCCTTCCTCAGCATTTGAGATTTTAGGTTAGAGAATGATGCTGCCTGCAAGATGCATTGTAACTATTTACGATCTGTTTCTCGGCACAAAATGTTTGAGGATGGCTTTACTCATAAATAGTTGAGTAGATTATAATGCTATTGCACGGCTAGTCAGGTAGTGGCATAGTAATAGATGACATATCTTCAGATTATAATTATATTATATGACTAGGCAGGGCAGGGCACAGTAATAGCCTCTGGCTTTCGTAATTATTGGCCTCTGGCCTCAATGTGTTCTGGTTGATTAATGAAAAAGGGGATTAGTGGCAGACATGGGTTCAAATGGTATGTGTTTTCTTTCAAATACGT
Organism: Oncorhynchus mykiss; assembly: GCF_013265735.2. NCBI lineage: Eukaryota > Metazoa > Chordata > Actinopteri > Salmoniformes > Salmonidae > Oncorhynchus > Oncorhynchus mykiss. Next base: position 48,628,724 of record NC_048579.1, read on the forward strand.
CAGCTGTGCTTTATTGAGCGTGTTTGACTCAATGAGCCCTTTGAAATAGTTCAAGAAGTAGAACCCCGTCCATCTGGGACCTCAAGACAGGCTCAATCAAAACGCTCAAAGTATTTGAAAGAAAACAAATACTATTTGAATCCAGGTCTGATAAGTAGCGGGTCTTACCACAGCGTAGATGACTAGCTGCAGCTTGGTTTTGGTCTCATAGTCCAATGGCTTGTCCAGGATTACTTTACCACTGTTGGGCAGGTCTATCCTGAAGTAGCTGGCATCAGGCTGGGATGAGAGAGAACATGGAAATGAATGTTCATTAAATTAGTGCACAGATGGCCTACTGAGCGATTGACACAGAGGTGTAATCAGCAAGGTTAGGAGATATAGGAGCATTTTAAAATATAATTAATTTGAGTAGATGTTGGGTTGTCGCTATAAGTGGATATATTGGGTCATTGTTTGAAATGAACAGGAACATGACAACAGGATTCAGCACTGTGGTGAGCTCAAACTCATGGTACCATACCGAGGCTCTGTCGATGATGTAGGTGATGGTGTCTCCATCAGCATCGATGGCCTTGACAGTGAAGACGACAGAGTTGACTGCAGTGAGCTGAGGATTGATGAAATACAGAAGACCGGTCATTATGCATCTGAAACACAAGACTATCTATATTATCAAAGTGTGATGTATCTTTACCTCACTTATGTAACGCGGTTGTATAGTCTTCTCAAGGAACCTTGGTTTGTTATCGTTTTCGTTCAGGATCTCAACCATGACCCTGTATTCACTCTAGAGGAAGAAAACAGTAGGTTCAGAACTTCCGTTTAGACATTTCCTCAACTTTTGAGGCAGTTCACATTCTAATTCCCAGGTTGTGAAAAACATGCTGTAGGCCTGGTTGAGATGGCTTACTTGTATTATGTCGTCTTCATAACATGTTAATGCTGCCATCAAAACAGATCCCTGGCGCTTGGAGAGAAAAAGCTATTGATTATGGTTAAGTATGAACCGTCAAAGATATGAATGTGTCCTATTCAATCAAACCTGGTTTTCTACCATAAGACTTAAAACAGGAGGACAGCAACAGCGTGATGCTTTATTACCTCTCGATCCAGGACTCTTAAAATCGATGAGTTGAGCCTGATGGTTCTCCCTTCTAGGTAGAACCAATTGGCGTTCTCTCCGGTGAGGCACAAGCGGATGCTATTGACTCCTGTAGGGTCCCCGACGATGCTGAGGTTCGCAATGAACTCTCCTACGGGTCGGTTCTCGCTCACCGTCGCAAAGATGTCTGACCCACCCAGGCAGAGGCTGGCTGTCAATCAACAGACACAGATTTGGGGTCAATGGCTTTCAATTCAATTACTTCAATGACATTTCAATGACTTATGTACATTAGCGTTTCAGCCATAAGTAGCATTACAGTTTTGGTTGAAGCGGTTCAGTATTAAAACCATGTTGAGGCGACTGAAGAAGCGAGACCGCTATTCCCCACAGTGAGAGTTTGATTGAACTCTGGCCTACCTTTTATGACATGGTAAGACGTGTTTATTGCCAACTGGCAGAGGAACAGCCCCCAAGGGTTCAACATCTTCCTCTGGCCTCCTGAGCCTCCAGTCTCTCAGCCACAACTGCAACCCACAGAAACCAGCATCAACACAAAATGGCAGTGTTACATTTGGTCCCTCTTTGGTCACTCTAATCTAGCAGACAGGATGTTTCGGTTACTGTACTACCGACTGACTTTTGTCTTCCCTGAGTACCCCTGAAGTACCCCGTTGTGCATTTTACCAGTAGGACTAGGGTCTCATGAGTCTTCTCAAGTACCCCCTGTGGATAGGGGGTCCGGGGGTCCGATTCCCCCTTGTTGGGAACCACTGCTACAAACTATTTGGTCCCTCTTTGGTCACTCCTAACAGCATTCTGCCAAGGCAGTTACGGTAACCTGCCCGGTAACATGACTTTCACTGCAGCCTCTCCCATTAAAACCCCACCTCAGTGTCCACTAAGTGCCCTCGGTGCCTGAAAGCTTTTTTGGGCTCCTCATATAATTCACTTTTAAATCCTATATAGTTTCCTTTCTCTGACGTTTATTAGGCCTATGTATTATACCAAAACAAGGCAATTTGTGTCATTTACCGTAATTCATTATGACTAATGTTGAGTAATGAACCACTCCCTTCAGTAAAATCCTTTCATGTTTGTTTTGTTTTATGTTGTTGATCACATTAAACGACTGTGGTTTGATTAGCCTGGGGCCAGTGCTAGTCAATTGTTAGCCTGGGTACCAGTCTGTTTAGCTATTCCACTCCTTGCCATGCTAAACATGTTTGGCATGACATTTCCATATGGAGTTGACAAGAGAGCATAAACAGACTGGCACTCAGACGAATCATTGGTTGCTAGGTCCATTCTTCGAATTGTTCTGCCCATGACTGTCCACTGAGTGTCTGTCGCGCTCCTTCATGCTCTCAGCAACCTGGATTGGTCACACATCTTTACTGCTCTCAACTTTACTGTCATAGAATCTTACTTTAATATATTTGTCTGTTTACTGTTTAAATGACTGTGTTTTAGACGCCACCTGTGGCTTGAGTGTACACATGCACACGCTGCTCAGTGTAGTTATAAGGTTCCGTGTGAGAATTAGTCTGTGTCTGACTTGCGTGTTTGGAAGGTCTCGTCTGACCTCCCTGACCTAACAGCGCAAGAGGATCATGAGGTGAAGTACAGGTACCTCACGCTGGTCGCCCAAAGTTTCCTTTACTTATACTATGCTTGCTGAGTAACAAGAGATACAAAATGTAGAATTTTTTTTCCTCTCACTTTTTCAGTTGAAATTTCATGGAAGAAGACCATGGTTACTTGGTGTTCAGTACAAATAGTTTGGTTTAGTACAAATAGTACCTTATGAGGAATGTGATAACTTTAACAGACGTAGCACTTAAGATTATAACTGCTGATTTGATGCGCTTAAAATATAATTGTCTTGTGCCAAAATGGAATAACGATGGCACCATGGATATGTTGGACAAAATGTTAAGAACGCCTTCCAAATGTTGAGTTGCTTCCCAGAGTTAAGTTGGCTGGATGTCCTTTTTGGTGGTGGAACGTTCTTGATACACACGGGAAATTGTTGAGCATGAAAAACCCAGCAGCGTTGCAGTTCTTGACACAAACCGGTGTGCCTGGCACCTACAACCATACCCTGTTCAAAGGCACTTAAATCTTTTGTCAGGCCAATTGACCCTTCCGAATGGCACACATACACAATCCATGACTCAATTGTCTCAAGGCATAAATAGTATTCTTTAACCTGTCTCCTCCCCTTCATCTACACTGATTTGAAGTGGATTTAGCAAGTGACATCAATAAGGGATCCTAGGTTTCAACCGCTCCCTGTCTGAGTCTGTAATACCAACATGTTTCAAGCAGACCACCATAGTTCCTGTGCCCAAGAACACTAAGGTATCCTGCCTAAATGACTACCGACCCATAGCACTCACGTCTGTAGCCATGAAATGGTCATGGCTCACATCAACACCATTATCCCAGAAACCCTAGACCCACTCTAATTTGCATACCGCACCAAAAGATCCACCGATGATGCAATCTCTATTGCACTCCACACTGCCCTTTCAAACCTGGACAAAAGGAACACCAATGTGAGAATGCTATTCATTGACCAGAGCTCAGCGTTCAACACCATAGTGCCCTCAAATCTCATCACTAAGCTAAGGACCCTGTGACTAAACACCTCCCTCTGCAGCTGGATCCTGGACTTCCTGACGGGCTGCCCCCAGGTGGTAAGGGTAGGTAACAACACATCCGCAACGCTGAATCTCAACACGGGGGACCCTCAGGGGTGCGTGCTCAGTCCCCTCCTGTACTCCCTGTTCATTCATGACTGCACGCCCAGGCACGACTCCAAAACCATCATTAAGTTTGCTGATGACACAACAGTGGTAGGCCTGATCACCGACAACCATGAGACAGCCTATAGGGAAGAGATCAGAGACCTGACCGTGTGGTGCAAGGACAACAACCTCTCCCTCAACGTGATCAAGACAAAGGAGATGATTGTGGACCACAGGAAGAGGAGGACCGAGCATGCCCCCATTCTCGTCGACGGGGCTGTAGTGGAGCAGGTTGAGAGCTTCAAGTTCCTTGGTGTCCACATCACCAACAAACTAACATGATCCAAGCACACCAAGACAGTCGTGAAGAGGGCACGACAAAACCTATTCCCCTTTCAGGAGACTGAAGATATTTGTCATGGATCCTCAGATCCTCAAAAGGTTTTACAGCTGCACCATCGAGAGCATCCTGGCGGGTTGCATCACTGCCTGGTATGGCAACTGCTCGGCCTCCGACTGCAAGGCACTACAGAGGGTAGTGCGTATGGCCCAGTACATCACAGAGGCCAAGCTTCCAGCCATCCAGGACCTCTATACCAGGCACACCGCCTGAGGAAGGCCCTAAAAATTGCCAAAGACTGCAGCCACCCTAGTCATAGACTGTTCTCTCTGCTACCTCACGGCAAGCGGTACCGGAGCGCCAAGTCCAGGTCCAAGAGGCTTCTAAACAGCTTCTACCCCCAAGCCATAAGACCCCTGAACAGCTAATTGAATGGATACCCAGACTATTTGCATTGCCCCCCCCCCCCCTCTACACACCACTGCTGCTACTCTTTGTTATTATCTATGCATAGTCATGTACATATTATGTACATATTACCTCAATTAACTGGACACCAGTGCCCCCGCAAATTGACTCTGTACCGGTACCCCCTGTATATAGCCCCACTATTGTTATTTACTGCTCCTCTTTAATTATTTGTTATTCTTATCTCTTACTTTTTTTGAAGGTATTTTCTTAAAACTGCATTGTTGGTTTAAGGGCTTGTAAGTAAGCATTTCACTGCGGTATAAAAAATAATACAATTTGTTTTGATTCACCTGGTAAGTCTAGGTCATGGAAAGAGCAGGGTTTTAATGTTTTGTTCACTCCATGCATAATATTGATTGGGTTCATGGCCCTCCCCCAGAAAAACAAATCAAAACCACTAATTTAGTGTGGCTTGTATACAGTTTTTTTTCAGCTACAACAACATTTTAACGTTCTTAGAACAGTTATTTTTAGTCTTGCACAATAGAACATCTATTAAAAAGAGTAGAGACTGACTAAACAGCTGGTAAGGCTGTGGATAATGCAGTGTGTGCCTACTGGTTATTAGAAGTGGAGTCAGTCGTCTCTGGATTAATATCGTCTTTAATTCGATTGAAATACCTTCGCAACAGGAAGTAGGTCTTTGTCACACGGGCAGATAACAGGGGATTAAATATTGAATCTAGTTCCATATCCTATCCAGCCCGATTTGACACACCTGCCCCTGGCAGATGCAGACGTAAGTGTGTGTTTGTGTTTCCCCCTTTTGTGTTTGTGTCACCCATATGTCTCCCATGTGTGTGTGTGTGTGTGTGTGTGTGACTGGGTCAGTCTGGTTCACTATAATGAGCCTCACCTGGCCTGCTTTTGTCTGTTGCTGGGAATTGAGGTTCTAGTTGAATAGGCCTGCGTTGCCCAGTTTGTTTCTTTCGGAAAAGTTATCTGAACTCCTCGCTTGCCCTGCGCGTATCACAATTAACTAAACAATTAACAAACTCGCTTTTGATAATAACTGAACAAAGCAATTACTGAGCCATTAGGCCTCGCTTCGAGCATTCCCTAAACTTAACGCTATCCTTAAACCCTATGCTTAACACTATCCCTAACCCTTTCCTTAACCCCTAAGCCCTAGCCTCGCTAACGTTAGCCTCCTACTGTACCTAACGTTAGCGTTAGCCACAACAAATTGGAATTGGTAACATTGCATATTTGTAACATATGATACGAATTGCAATTCGTAGCATATCGATGATGGACAATCTCAATTGAATACCCAGGTTGAGTCATAGCAATAACAAAATGTTAATCCATTACGATATTTTTGGTCACGCACACCAGATATTAATTCAGTTCATATTATGTTCCCTAGTCTAAGTATTGTTTGTAAGTATCACCACTTAGTAAGGAGGCAATGGAGGTCGGACCCCTTTAATGCACATGTAACTCAAGGTGATGTGATGTCACAACGATATGGAAATTTGTCAGAAGGTTTAGCACTTCACCCACATTCTTACATACATACATTCATGTACACATACACACACACACACACACACATGTTTTTTCTACACTTACTAACTTACACTAACTTACATATAGGCTCACGTCATACTCACTGTCGTCCAGTAGCTGAATGGTCAAAGCCTGAGCCGCAGCTCTCACGCTCGCGGTATCCCTCGCCTATTCTCTCTGTTCCAGCCCCCCGGTTTCCGCCACATATTTCCCCCTGTGGCAGAACTTTCTCCCAGGGTCAAACGATCAAGAGCAGTGACGACAGCACTAAACACTCCAGTCCCGCTTCTCCTACCACCACCGGTTGAGCCCTGTTCCCCAAGCATGGGAGCGTGGCAGAAAGAGAGAGGGATAGAAAGAGGGAGGTGTATGTGTTGGGAGAGAGCATTAAGAGCTCCTGCGTAGAGCACAGACCGGGGCTTAGCTGGCATTTGGGGCTCCCGAGTGGTGCAGCGGTCTAAAGCACTGCATCTCAGTGCTAGAGGCGTCACTACAGACACCCTGGTTCGATTCCAGGCTGTATCACAACTGGCTGTGATTTGTTGTCCCATAGGGCGGTGCACAATAGACCTAGTGTCCTCCGGGTTTGGCTGGTGTAGGCTGTCATTGTACATAAGAATTTGTCCTTAATTGACTAGTTAAATGATATATATATATATATATTTGTAACAATCCAGGACAGGAATAGCCATGCAGCACAGCAGCTGAGAGAGAAGGAGGTTAAACTGAGAACAACGCTGGCTGTGCTGCTAATGCTAATGACACTAAACCAGCCTAGGGGTGCGAGTAGAGATCTCGAACCAAGCCCCCGTATCACTCTCACTAGTCACTATGATCCCCCTGCTGAGTAGTGTCTGATGTGTGCTGAAGGATCCTCAGGACACCCCATTAGTGTTGTGAATCCATGCAGGGAGAGGGGTCTTGGTTTCCCTTCTAACTACAGAGGCTCTGTTAATGGCAACACAATGCAACACCCCCAGTTAGGATTAAACCGACAAAACAAGTATACATTTTGGTGTCGGAATAAAATGTTTAATCAGATGAGGAAACAAAGAAGGATTATACAGTGAAGCGGTTATCGCGGCATGTTTTCAATCAACCCCGTGCAGTATTGTATAGCTTACCTTGGTATTGATATCTATTCTGCTGTTAATTTAAACGATAGTACAGTTACAATCACTTCTCATCAGTTTACAGTACAGCAGCCCTTTTCTGAAGCCAGATGCCTCCCTCTTTGTCTCCATGTTCTTTTAGAGGCCTCAGGGTAACGCAAACTCCTTAATCACTTTTGACAAGGTTTTAAACCTCTTGTCACACTCTCTCTCCTCTCTCTCTCTCTCTCTCCTCTCTCTCTCCCTCAATCCCTCTCTTGCTTCCTCCCTCTCTCCTCTTCACAAATGTGCTTTCCCCATCTCTATAAGCACCTATAGGTATTGGCAGCAGTTGCCTGTGTAGTGCTGCACATTGTCTCCTGCACTAACATTGAAATTCTACTTTACCGGTATATCAGCAGGGCTCCTGCCTTGTTGCAGCAAGTTAATAGGCTTAGGGTCTCTTACTGCAGTGCTGATTAGCAGCTATTGTGGATTAGACATGTCTCTATCAGCAGCAGTGCATGGGTAAAATCACAGGGGAAGGCAATCCAGAAAAGAAAGGCATATTACAACCTACAGTGGGGAGAACAAGTATTTGATACACTGCCGATTTCGCAGGTTTTCCTACTTACAAAGCGTGTAGAGGTCTGTAATTTTTTATCATAGGTACTCTTCAACTGTAAGAGACGGAATCTAAAAAAAAAATCCAGAAAATCACATTGTATGATTTAAGTAATTAATTTGCATTTTATTGCATGACATAAGTATTTGATACATCAGAAAAGCAGAACTTAATATTTGGTAGAGAAACCTTTGTTTGCAATTACAGAGATCATACGTTTCCTGTAGTTCTTGACCAGTTTTGCACACACTGCAGCAGGGATTTTGGCCCACTACTCCATACAGACCTTCTCCAGATCCTTCATGTTTCAGGGCTGTCACTGGGCAATACGGACTTTCAGCTCCCTCCAAAGATTTTCTATTGGGTTCAGGTCTGGAGACTGGCTAGGCCACTCCAGGACCTTGAGATGCTTTTTACAGAGCCACTCCTTAGTTGCCCTGGCTGTGTGTTTTGGGTCGTTGTAATGCTGGAAGACCCAGCAACGACCTATCTTCAATGCTCTTACTGAGGGAAGGAGGTTGTTGGCCAAGATCTCGCGATACATGGCCCCATCCATCCTCCCCTCAATACGGTGCAGTCGTCCTGTCCCCTTTGCAGAAAAGCATCCTCAAAGAATGAGGTTTCCACCTCCATGCTTCACGGTTGGGATGGTGTTCTTGGGGTTGTACTCATCCTTCTTCTTTCTCCAAACACGGCGAGAGGATTTGAGACCAAAAAACTCTATTTTTGTCTCATCAAACCACATTACCTTCTCCCACTCCTCCTCTGGATCATCCAGATGGTCATTGGCAAACTTCAGATGGGCCTGGACATGTGCTGGCTTGAGCAGGGGGACCTTGCGTGTGCTGCAGGATTTTAATCCATGACAGCGTAGTGTGTTACTAATGGTTTTCTTTGAGACTGTGGTCCCAGCTCTCTTCAGGTCATTGACCAGGTCCTGCCGTGTAGTTCAAATCAAACCAAATCAAATGTATTTATATAGCCCTTCGTACATCAGCTGATATCTCAATGTGCTGTACAGAAACCCAGCCTAAAACCCCAAACAGCAAGCAATGCAGGTGTAGAAGCACGGGGGCAAGGAAAAACTCCCTAGAAAGGCCAAAACCTAGAGAGGAACTATGTGGGGTGGCCAGTCCTCTTCTGGCTGTGCCGGGTGGAGATTATAACAGAACATGGCCAAGATGTTCAAATGTGAATAAATGACCAGCATGGTCAAATAATAATAATCACAGGCAGAACAGTTGAAACTGGAGCAGCAGCACGGCCAGGTGGACTGGGGACAGCAAGGAGTCATCATGTCAGGTAGTCCTGAGGCATGGTCCTAGGACTCAGGTCCTTCGAGAGAGAGAAAGAAAGAGAGAAAGAGAGAATTAGAGAGAGCATACTTAAATTCACACAGGACACCAGATAGGACAGGAGAAGTACTCTAGATATAACAAACTGACCCTAGCCCCCTAACACATAAACTACTGCAGCATAAATAATGGAGGCTGAGACAGGAGGGATCAGGAGACACTGTGGCCCCATCCGATGACACCCCCGGACAGGGCCAAACAGGAAGGATATAACCCCACCCACTTTGCCAAAGCACAGCCCCCACACCACTAGAGGGATATCTTCAACCACCAACTTACCATCCTGAGACAAGGCCGAGTATAGCCCACAAAGATCTCCGCCACGGCACAACCCAAGGGGTTCTGGGCTGATCCCTCACCTTCCTCATGATCATTGATGCCCCACGAGGTGAGATCTTGCATGGAGCCCCAGACCAAGGGTGATTGACCGTCATCTTGAGCTTCTTCCATTTTCTAATAATTGCGCCAACAGTTGTTGCCTTCTCACCAAGTTGCTTGCCTATTGTCCTGTAGTCCATCTCAGCCTTGTGCAGGTCTACAATTTTATCCCTGATGTCATTACACAGCTCTCTGGTCTTGGCCATTGTGGAGAGGTTGGAGTCGGTTTGATTGAGTGTGTGGACAGGTGTCTTTTATACAGGTAATGAGTGGAGAACAGGAGGGCTTCTTCAAGAAAAACAAACAGGTCTGTGAGAGCCGGAATTCTTACTGGTTGGTAGGTGATCAAATACTTATGTCATGCAATAAAATGCAAATGAATTACTTAAAAATCATACAATGTGATTTTCTGGATTTTTGTTTTAGATTCCGTCTCTCACAGTTGAAGTGTACCTATGATAAAAATTACAGACCTCTACATGCTTTGTAAGTGGGAAAACCTGCAAAACCGGCAATGTATCAAATACTTGTTCTCCCCACTGTATGTGTTGTGATAATTGCGTTGTTTGCTTTATAACCTGTTAGTTCGTATATACCTTGACACCGTGCCTTATAGGTCTAAGGCCGAGGCAATAAGAAGACAAAGTGGCAGAATAAATTCAACCACACATTTGTTTCATTACAAAACCGGAGAACAACATCTATCTGGTGAAGCTCACAAAACATTGCATGTAACAAACAGCTTGTGACCTATAGCATAGTCACGTAAGGTAATGTTTTTGACATTTTCGGACTGCTAAGCAACTATTGATTTACAAGTATTGATTTAGAGCCATTGATTTACCACAAGTCGCAAAGAAAACAGAAGCTGCCTCCACTGTTCCAGCACCATTTCAACTTCAACATTCCAACATAATATAATAGCCTACAATGCATTTGGAAAGTATTCAGACCCCTTGACTTTTTCCACATTTTGTTACGTTACAGCCTTATTCAAACATGTATTACATTGTTATTTTTCCTCATCAATCTACCCACAATACACCATAATGGCAAAGCAAAAACTGGATTTTTGAAACGTTTGCACATTTATTAAAAAACAAACAACTGAAATAAATTTACATAATTATTCAGACCCTTTACTCAGTACTTTGTTGAAGCACCTTTGGCAGCGATTACACCCTCGAGTCTTTTTGGGTATGACGCTACACGCTTGGCACACCTGTATTTGGGGAGTTTCTCCCTTTCTTCCCTACAGATCCTCTCAAGCTCTGTCAGGTTGTATGGGGAGCGTCGCTGCACTGCTATTTTCAGGTCTCTCCAGAGATGTTCAATCGGGTTCAGGTCCGGGCCCTGGCTGGGCCCCTCAAGGACATTCATAGACTTGTCCCAAAGCCACTCCTGCGTTGTCTTGGATGTGTGCTTATGGTCGTTGTCCTGTTGGAAAGTGAACCTTCACCCCAGTCTGAGATCTTGAGGGCTCTGGAGCAGGTTTTCATCAAGGATATCTCTGTACTTTGCTCCGTTCATCTTTCCCTTGATCCTGACTAGTCTCCCAGTCCCTGCTGCTATAAAACAGCGCCACAGTATGATGCTGCCACCACCATGCTTCACCGTAGGGAGAGTGACAGGTTTCCTCCAGGCGTGACGCTTGGCTTTCAGGCCAAAGAGTTCAATCTTGTTTCATCAGACCAGAGTATCTTGTTTCTCATGGTCTGAGAGTCCTTTAAGTGCCTTTTGGCAAACTCCAAGAGGGCTGCCATGTGCCTTTTACTGAGGAGTGGCTTCCACCTGGCCACTCTACCATAAAGGCCTGATTGGTGGAGTTCTGCAGGGAAAGTTCTCCCATCTCCACAGAGGAACTCTGGAGCTCTGTCAGAGGGACCATTGGGCTGTAACGTAACAAAATGTGGGAAAAGTCAACGGGTCTGAATACTTTCCGAATGCACTGTATGATTAGTCTAATACAGTGACATACCAAAAACGATTTCATCCATTCAACGTAAGCTAAATATGATGGCGGTATTGATTTCTGTGTGTGTGTGTGTGTGTGTGTGTGTGTGTGTGTGTGTGTGTGTGTGTGTGTGTGTGTGTGTGTGTGTGTGTGTGTGTGTGTGTGTGTGTGTGTGTGCAAGTAGAAAAACATGTTGACTCACTCTACTTGTAGAGAAATGCCAATGCCATCCTCCTCTTTCATGTTGCCTAAACGGTCTATGACTCTGTTATACAGTACATGCTTTTAGTTGTTGTTGTCGTTGGCTACCTGGCTAAAATACTTGCACTCTAGCCTAACTTCCTTTCATGGGCAACGACCATGCTTGACCAGCTAGTTAACCTTAGTATACTACATCTAGCTACATGTTGAACTTCCATCCTCTCAGACCATGGGGCACAATGTATGAATTTATGGTTGGATCAGAATCGCTGTTATAATCAATGGCCAGTATGGAGATTTAAGTCTAAGTCTCTATCTCCAACCATGGCTAATTTAGGAAAGAACGATTTTAGCTAGCTAGCCACCGGAGGACAACAACACAACGAGATGCAACAATTCAAGATTTTTTCCGTCAATAACGATCTTTGGCTTGTGATGTGAATTGTTTCCCTTGGCACTTATTTTTGGTGCCCCGGGAGCATTCACAGCTGAGCACACTCAATTTAGCTCAATGCTGATTGGCTAATATTTTATATTGTTTTTATCAACGGAGGCCAAATTTATGAAACCCAGAGAGACAAAAGCTAAATTATTTTGTATGTTTTTTTTGGGGGGGGGGGTCATTTTTGGGGGAAGCCTGGCTTCCCTTGTCATCCTTGAATACGCTCCACTGGTCTACATCCATAATTTGGGAACATATTGTGAGGTGGACCATATGTAACAGTATAACTTTAGACCGTCCCCTCGCCCATACCCGGGCGCGAACCAGGGACCCTCTGCACACATCAACAACAATCACCCTCGATGCATCGTTATCCATCGCTCCACAAAAGCCACGGCCCTTGCAGAGCAAGGGGAACCACTACTTCAAGGTCTCAGAGCAAGTGACGTCACCGATTGAAACGCTATTTAGCACGAACACCGCTAACTAGCTAGCCATTTCACATCCGTTACACATACGTGGAAAATACATTGGATTTGTCATCAAATCATGGTAACCAAATTTAAACATAGACAAACCTTGTATATAATATGTTGAGTTTGTACCTTTCAAAACAACGTTAGATTGTTTTAAAAAAAAGAGTCTGGGCAGCACCTCCTACTGGAGAATTGATCTATCTACAGCTACTCTTTGGTCTCCCATTCCAGGGTTTTAACCAAGCCCAGCTATGATATTTGTCACTGACTATTACCAATGTGTTATCGTGAGAATGAGAGATCTCCACTTTAAAAACCAAAAAGATTCATCGTTGATATCGAATTCATTCCAACGGGTAGGTTTAGCAGAGCAAATGAAATGTGACCATACGTTATCACTCAAATCATCAATGATACTATTTAGGCCTACATAACAGCCATTGTATCAATTCAGAATTCAACTACAAATAGACAACACAATAAGCCTAGGGTTTCAACCTCAGGTTCATTTCAAATGTAATGCTATTGAATTGTGTTTGGTTGTCAACGCAACCGGATATCAACATTTTAAGGAAGACTATGTCAGGGGCACAGATGGAACTGTCTTTAATTCCAATTTACTCATTAATAATTGCTATATTCGATTCACGTCTCCATCTCAACCACCAATCTAAGGACCCTTCGCCTAAAATGACATACCCAGCCAGACTAAGTCAGTGGCACAGATGGAATTATCTAAAGCAGGAGATAAATATCCTTTAAATGTTGATATTTGGTTGCATTGTCAAGGTAACAATCTGTCGTTCTGCCCCTGAACCAGGCAGTTAACCCACTGTTCCTAGGCCGCCATTGTAAATAAGAATTTGTTCTTCACTGACTTTTAAATAAAGGTTCAATGAAAATAATTCATTAAATAGCCTTAAAGGTACGGCTATTACAAACTAATGTAACGTTCAACCTTAAAATGAGTAACACATCCATTTTGAGGTTACCGTAACTATAAATGTCTTCTTATGTAATTATATAAAGTGTGCATGCATAGGTCGCCACACTAACTTTTAATGTAATCTCAACTGCTATCCAGGTTTGTTGGTTCTGCTATTAAATGAAGCATACTAATAGCATTAATCTGTTGTGTAAATAAACAAAATATCTGACATTTTACCACTATTTCAACTTTTCCGTGCTTTTGAATGGTTGAAAGCGCAGTGATAGACATTTGGGGGACAACTAAACCGACAAATCGGACATTGTTTTTCCATTGGAATGTGGTTGTGCTTTTAGATGGTTGAAAGCTTAGTGATGACACATTGAAAATTCAACTGAACTTTTGGCTGTCTTTTTGAGTGGGTGAAGGTCGCTTGTAATCTCATTGATCAACGTCTCAATCAAATATTAACCAATTATCCACGTTGAAATTACCTGGTGTGCCCAGTGGGTGGTCACCTTATGGGCCTCCCACACTTACAAGGTTAAATGAACATGATTAGCCATGGGCTTTTACACAGGATCAATGTGTTCAGTGATAGGTCTTTCTCAGCCACTGAGGGCATCTTGTGACTCGATTGCAATATATTCCATAATACCCATTTCGGGCTACTTTTGGGAAATTCAGCATGTGCCTGTTGAGCAATGTTATTATCACTTTCAAATAGTATGTAAGCACTTTGAACAACATGTAAAGTGTTTCATGAGCTAAAATAGAAGATTCCAGAATTTTTCCACGCGGATTAAAGCATATTTCTCTCAAATGTTGTGCACAAATTTGTTTACATCCCAGTTCGTGAACATTTCTCCTTTGCCAAGATAACCTAACCACTTAACAGATATCAAGAATCTGATTAAACAGCATTATCATTACACAGGTGCACCTGGTGCTGGGGACAATTAAAGGCCACTCTAAAATACAGTTTTGTCACACAACACAATGCCACAGATGTCTCAAGTTTTGAGGGGGCTTGCAACTGTCATGCTGACTTAGGGAATGTCCACCAGAGCTGTTGCCAGAGAATTTAATGTTCATTTCTCTACCATAAGCCGTCTCCAACATAATTTTAGAGAATTTGTCAGTACGTCATAACGACAGACCACGTGAAACCATCGAGCCCAGGACATCCACATCCAGCTATTTCACCTGTGTGATCGTCTCAGACCAGCCACCCGGACAGCTGAGGAAACTAAGGAGTATTTTGATTTGTAATAAATCCCTTTTGTGGAGAAAAACTCATTCTGATTGGCTGGGCCTCACCTCAGTGGGTGAGCCCTATGCACTCCCAGGCCCACCCATGGCTGCACTCCTGCCCAGTCTTGTGAAATCCATAGATTAGGGCCTAATTTACAGTGGCAAGAAAAAGTATGTGAACCCTTTGGAATTACCTGGATTTCTGCATAAATTTGATCTGATCTTCATCTGAGTCACAACAATAGACAAATACAGTGTGCTTAAACTAATAACACACAAATAATTGTATTTTTCTTGTCTGTATTGAATACATAATTTAAACATTAGAGGGTTGGGAAAAGTATGTGAACCCATAGGCTAATGACTTCTCCAAAAGCTAATTGAAGTTAGGATTCAGCTAACCTGGAGTCCGATCAGTGAGACGATATTGGAGATGTTGGTTAGAGCTGCCTTATCCTATAAAAAAAACTCACAAAATTTGAGTTTGCTATTCACAAGAAGCATTGCCTGATGTGAACAATGCCTCAAAGAAAATAGATCTCAGAAGACCTAAGATTAAGATTTGTTGACTTGCATAAATCTGGAAAGGGTCTCTAAAAGCCTTGATGTTTATCAGTCCAAGGTAAGACAAATTGTAAAATAAATGGAGAAAGTTCAGCACTGTTGCTACTCTCCCTAGGAGTGGCCTTCCTGCAAAGATGACTGCAAGAGCACAGCGCATGATGCTCAATGAGGTTAAGAGGAATTCTAGAGTGTCAGTTTAAGATTTACAGAAATCTCTGGAACATGCTAACATCCATGTTGACGGGTCTACGATACGTTAAACACTAAACAAGAATGGTGTTCATGGGAGGACACTACGGAAGAAGTCACTGCTTCCAAAAAACACTTTTGCTGCACGTCTGAAGTTTGCAAAAGTGCACCTGGATGTTCCACAGTGCTACTGACAAAATATTCTGTGGACAGATGAAACTACAGTTGAGTTGTTTGGAAGCAACACACAATACTATGTGTGGAGAAAAAAATGGCACAGCACACCAACATCAAAACCTCATCCAAACTGTAAAGTATGGTGGAGGGAGCATCATGGTTTGTGGCTGCCTCAGGGCCTGGACAGCTTGCTATCATCGACGGAAAAGTGGTTTATCAAGACATTTTGCAGGAGAATGTTAGACTATCTGTCCCCCATTTGAAGCTCAACAGAAGTTGGGTGATGCAACAGGACAATGACCCAAAACTTAGAAGTAAATTAACAACAGAATGGCTTCAACAGAAGAAAATACCCCTTCTGGAGTGGCCCAGTCAGAGTCCTGACCTCAACCCGATTGAGATGCTGTGGCATGACCTCGAGAGCAGTTCACACCAGACATCCCAAGAATATTGCAGAACTAAAACAGTTTTGTAAAGAGGAATGCTCCAAAATCCTCCTGACCGTTGTGCAGGTCTGATCCGCAACCACAGAAAACATTTGGTTAAGGTTACTGCTGCCAAAGGAGGGTCAACCAGTTATTAAATCCAAGGGTTCACATACTTTTCCCACCCTGCACAGTGAATGTTTACATGGTGGGTTCAATAAAGACATGAAAACGTATAATTGTTTGTGTGTTTCAAGTTTTAAGCAGACTGTGTTTGTCTATTGTTGTGACCTAGATGAAGATCAGGTCAAATTTGATGACCAATTAATGTGAAGGGTTCACATACCTTTTCTTGCCACTGTATTTATTTTTAATTGACTGATTTCCTTACAAGAACTGTAACTCCGTAAAATCGTTGAAATTGTTGCATGTTGAGTTTATATTTTTGCCCCATTGAGCTCTTTAAAAGGTGCAGTTCCTGTTTTTGACCTGAGGGTGGCAGTGTTGTGGAGGTTGTGAATGTATCCTCCCTCTGTGGGAGCTGTCAATGTCAACTTTGTCAGAAGCATTGTGTGGAAAGGCTCTGCAAATTGTTTTTGTTATCAGCATCTTTAGCAGTTGTCTGAAGCAAGTGGCAGTCTATAGCCTCTGCATGCCCCACTATGCAAACAACATAAAAGGAAGAGAAAGGTGATGCTTGGCTGTGGTGACACCACCATTGCTCTAGTGTACTCCCGTGTCAACCTCCATCTTCCCACATACAGTAAAGCTCCAAATATTCACAAGACCAACCACCATCTGCCCACGCCAAAGACCAACTGACAACCCATGATGTATCGCCTTAGGCAGGCAGTTTTGTTCTTCTCGCAGGCTCTCATTTAGTTCCTTCAGTCCGTAGGCTAAAACCAAACCTCTCTCAACCCCAAACAAAAGGCCTTGTGACTCTGGCTGCGTGGCAACGATAAACCCCCCTGCAGTGGAGTCCTGGTGATGTTGCTCTGCGACCTTGCTAATCGAGAGGCAGCAGACTGGCTAGCCGCAAGGCTGGATACGCTCAGATTAAACAGAACATTGTCTCTCTCCCTGTAGCCAAGGCATGGTCTTACTGGGATACGGGCAAGAGCAAGGCCTGCCTTTTGCCTTTGCTCCAGTCCATGCGCATGAAATTAAAGGAAAGCCTTGAGGGGTATCCATGTAGAAATAGGGAATTGAAAAAATGTATGATGCTTTGTTGTGGTGTATGTTTTTGATTGATTGATGTGTGAATACAGAATATACATTGTGTAACATGTAATGACGATGACATGCACATGTTTGTGTCCTGATCGTGTCGTTTAAAACCTTATATATCTGAGCTCCCACAGACTCCACGGTTTAATTTAACTTATGCAATTTGAATAATACAGAAGAGTGAGTCTCCTTTTATTTTCACTCCTGAAGCATGGAAGAATGTAGTTGAAAAACCTCAACACAAGTTGAAACTGAATATTTTGTATAGAAAGTATAGTATTGAGCCTCCCGGGTGGCGCAGTGGTCTAAGGCACTGCAATTGCAGTGCTAGCTGTGCCACCAGAGAATTCCAGGTTTGTGCACTGGCTGTGTCGAGGCCGGCCGCGACCGGGAGGCTCATGGGGCGGTGCACAATTGGCCCAGTGTCTACCGGGTTAGGGAGGGTTTGGCCGGCAGGGATATCCTTGTCTTATCGCGCACTAGCGACTCCTGTGGCAGGTCGGGCACAGTGCATGCTGACCAGGTCGCCAGGTGTACGGTGTTTCCTCCGACACATTGGTGCGGGTGGCTTCCGGGTTGGATGTGCATTGTGTCAAGAAGCAGTGTGGCTAGGTTGGATTGTGTTTCAAGAGGACGCATGGCTCTCGACCTTCGCCCTCTCCCGAGTCCGTACGGGAGTTGCAGCGAGTTACAAGACTGTAACTACTACCAATTGGGGAGAAAACAGGGCAAAAATAAATAAATGAAAGAATAGTATCATCCTTTCTTCTGAATATTTAAAGTTGTATTAGTCGTATAAACGGGATTCACATGGTATACAAACATCCAACGAAATGCTTACTTGCAGGTTCCTTCTCGACAAACAATAAGAAATAATACAAGATAAGAATACGAACATTAAGGTAAATGGCTCAGTAGAATACAATAATATAATTTAGCATAAGTATAATACAGGAAGGCAGAATTTATAGTTCAATATTTATATGTGTTTTTGGGAAGAGGGATTGGGGAGCAAGTGTTTAAATTGTGCAGTTTTTAGTAATCAATAAAAATCTGGTAGCAGCAGTTATGATGTGTGTGTCGCATGAATGTTATATATACTGACTATGCAAAACATTAAGACCACCTGCACTTTCCAGTTGAGACATGTGTTGTGTATGTGTGCTAATCAGAGGGTGAATGTGCAAAACAAAATATTTAAGTGCCTTTAAAACGGGTATGGTAGTAGGTGCCGATTTGTGTCAAGAACTGCAATGCTGCTGGGTTTTTCACGCTCAACAGTTTCCTGTGTGTATCAAGAATGGTCCACCACCCAAAGGACATCCAGCCAACTTGACACAACTGTAGGAAGCATTGGAGTCAACATGGGCCAGCTTCCCTGTGGAATGCTTTCGGAGTGTCAGTGCAGTTGGTCAGTCCAATTCAATTGTTCAGCAGACCAATGGTTTGTAGATAGAAACTGTCTCTGAGCCTGTTGGTATCAGACGTCATGCTCCGATACCATCTTCCCGACCAGTAAGGGAGTGAGCAGCTCGTGGCTAGGGTGTTTGGGGTCAATGGTGATGCTGTGGGCATTCCCCAGGCACCATTTTGAGTAGATGTCCTTGATGGGTGGGGGGCACGGTCCCAGGGATGTACTGGGCCATCTTCACCACCCGCTGGAGGGCCTTGCGATCATTGACAGAGCAATTCCCGTACCACGCCGTGATGCAACCGGTAGGGACGCTCTCGATGGTGCAGCGGTAGTATTTGGAGAGGACCTGGGATGGCATGCCGAATTTCTTCAGCCGCCTTAGGAAGTAGAGACCCTGTTGACAAGAGTGGTGGTGTTGTTGGTCCATGTCAAGTCCTCTGTGATGTGAACGCAGATCCTGTTTGTCTCTTATTTTTGTCTCTCTCTCTCTCTCTCATCTCCCTCCCTCCCTTTGTGTGCCCATTTCTCTATCACTCTGTCAGTCTGTATGTCCGTCTCACTCTCTCTCTAGAAAACTATCTATATCCCACCTTTGCACTCTTTACTTACTCGTTCTCTATCTCGTTTTCCCTCCTCCTGTTTAAAGGCCAATTTCTCCACTTCACCTGATTCTATGCCTGGTGACCATTCTGCCATTGTTCTCATCCATTGACCTTTCTCAGGCTCAGGGCTAGATGTCACGACAATTAAACAGAGCTTCTGGGCCAGCAGTAGTCTGGAATATGTTAATGAATCTCTAGTCTCCTGATGTAGCTTCCCTGAAATTATCACAAGAGCCTGACATAAAACCCCAAGTTATTGTCCAAGCTGCATTTATTGTGGTCTGATTTTGTGTTCCCTTCCGCTGAGTTGGCCACTAGTGTGGAGGTGTAAACTACCTCATGTTATTATGCATTAACACCTTCTGTTGGGAATGAAGGGGAGTTATTTTGTGAATAGAACAGGAGAGGTGTTGAAGAACATGCGATTGATGTCATGTACATTCTGAGAGCGTCATTTTTAGATGCTAATGAAACACACAGATCTGTTTCACACAGAATATATCTTTAGTGGCGTGTTTGTGGTATGTGTGTGAGAGAGAGAGAGAAAAATGTGATGTGTGTGTCCTCACCTAGTCTGCTCCTTTCCTGTTTTCAAAATGTTCTGAAAGTTTTGCGGCTTACTTATCTCTCTCTCACTCCCCCTCTTTCCATTTATTTCCCTCCCTCTCTCTCTCTTTTCTCCCCTGTTTTATCCTCTTGACACTTTGTGTCTGTCAGATTAGCACCTTTAGTTTCTCAGCAGACAGGTGGGGAACATCATTAGCGCTCCACAAATAGTCTCGGCACACTCGTCGGTGGGAGAGAGGTGTCACTTTAAAAAACACAACGTCATACACTGGAGTCATGCGATAGCTACGTCATACACGGCTACCCGAGGCCCAGGCGGAACATTTCTCTCAGAGAGTTTGCGAGAGAGACAGAGGGAGAGAAACGAGTCTGTAAACTAGGCTCATCTCTGCATTGGGATCCTTTATAAATGATAATTAATGGCCTGTTTTTGTTTTCAAACCATTCATTTTACTATCTCTCAAGAGTAGTGATTGGTGAATGATATATTGTTGTATAGCACTCATAGGGTGATGTTTTTTTGTACAATCAATCATCGGAATGAAAGCTGCCGTCACGGCTCCACTTGATGAAACGCAGTGCAACGGTCTGAAGGGAAATCAGTCTTCATACACTGTAATTTGGAATCCGAGTGGAGGCCGCATTTTTTTACAGCACTCCTCAGATCAGACTCTTATTTTACAAATAGCCTTGATTCAAACCAGGGGCGCAACTTTGGTTTTAGAAGTGAGAAGTGAGGGCGACATATACAGTATATATATATATATATATATATATATATATATATATATATATATATACAGTACCAGTCAAAAGTTTGGACCCACCTTCTCATTCCAAGGTTTTTCTTTATTTTTACTATTTTCTACATTGTAGAATATATATATATATATATATATATATATATATATATAAAAAACTATGAAATGACACATATGGAATCATGTAGTAACCAAAAAAGTGTTAAAAAATATATATATATTTTATATTTGAGATTCTTCAAAGTAGCCATCCTTTGCCTTGATGACAGTTTTGCACACTCTTGGCATTCTCTCAACCAACTTCATGAGGTAGTCACCTGGAATGCATTTCAATTAACAGGTGTGCTTTGTTCAAGAGCGTCCGACCTTCCCCTCTACCGCGTCCATACGGGAGTTGCAGACTAACTACCAATTGGATATCACGAAATTGGGGAGAAAAAGGGAGAGAAAAAAATGAGCTACCAGCCTCAGAAATTGCAGGCCAAAAAATGCTTCACAGAGTTCAAGTAGCAGACACATCAACTGTCAGAGGAGACTGCGTGAATCAAGCCTTTATGGTCAAATTGCTGCAAAGCAACTACTACTAAAAGACATCAATAATAAGAAGAGACTTGTTTGGGCCAAGAAACACGAGCAATGGACATTAGATCGGTGGAAATCTGTCCTTTGGTCTTATCAGTTCAAATTTGAGTTTTTTGGTTCCAACCGTCGTGTCTTTGTGAGACGCAGAGTAGGTGAATGGATGATATCCGCATGTGTGGTTCCCACCGTGAAGGATCGAGGAGGAGGTGTGATGGTGTGGGGGTGCTTTGTTGGTGACAATGTCCGTAATGTATTTAGAATTCAAGGCACACTTAACCAGCATGGCTACCACAGCATTCTGCAGCGATACGCCATCCCGCTTTGTTTATCATTTGTTTTTCAACAGGACAATGAACCAAAACACATCTCCAGGCTGTGTAAGGACTATTTGACCAGGGAGAGTGATGAAGTGCTGCTTCAGATAAAGAGAAACCCTTGAATGAGTCGGTGTGTCCAAACTTTTGACTCTTACTATATATATTTTTTATCCAGTCAGATAAACACTCCAAACGGCCTTCCCGACCGCTCAGAGGCTTCCGCATGGTCCTAAAGCGCGCCGTTGCCTGTTTTGTAATCACATTCCAATGATAAAACTGGGATGGACAAAAACACGGTTTCAGAATGTGTAGGGGACAGGTCCCCCCCGTCCCCAGTGAAAGTTGCGCCCCTACTTCAAACACATCAGCCATGTGCATGATGATTCTCAGTGTGGAATTTCATCACGTCTGCGTTTATTCACTGTCAGGTCAGCCAACTGTTGCACCAGGGTGGATCAATCTTTAAATATTTTACCTCAGGGGTTGAATAATAACTTGAGATATTATGCATTTATAACTCCAACTTTCCAATTAATCACGTATTGATGTCAGTGTAGGATTAGCTGGAATATTGGAGTTACACACGTTGTTCAGAAGATATAATTTGGCCTTGAAACCACTTTTAACCTTTGGGCTCCCGAGTGGCGCAGAGGTCTAAGGCACTGCATCTCAGTGCTAGAGATGTCACTACAGACCCTGGTTTGATCCCAGGCTGTGTCACAACCAGCTGTGATTGGGAGTCCCATTAGGGCAGCTCACAATTGGCCCAGCATCGTCCAGGTAAGGGTTTGGACGGGGTAGGCCATCATTGTAAATGAGAATTTGTTCTTAACTGACTTGCCTAGTTAAATAAAGGTTTAAAATGTTAATAAATTAATTCAAGAAGCGTATGTTTCTCTGCCTGTTTTGTGTTTAACTTTAACAAAGACTATTGAATCATTTTGTTTGAGTGTGGACCGAATCCCTTAGTAGTTCTGATCTGCTTGCTCAACGGTTAGACTCACACATAAGTGTGTATGTTTTTTTGAGGTAGTATACAGACATTCAGTGTATCACTAAAAGTGCCACTTAGTTCAAGGGTGTTTGGGGTGTATGTTTTCTCTGTCTAGCGATGAAATACTTTGCCTGTAAGCCTCCACTGTTTCATGCATGCATTCTGTTTACCTGGCCTTCATCTTCTTTAAGTGAACTTCGGAAGGGTTTGATAGCAATGTTCTTACTTTCAGGGAAAAATGCGCTCTTATGGGGTCCGCTGGGCTGTTATTGCAGAGTCAGAAGAATAGAAGTTCTGCCGTAGACTTTTCAAGTTCGATACTTTTTTCATGAATATGTGCCATTGCTACTACACTCCCCTCAGTGTTTATTTGGACAATTGACGCTAAAATGTTTCAATTTGGCTCTATACTTCAACATTTTTGGGATTTGAAATAAAATGTTTAATATGAGGCGACAGTACAGAATGTCACCTTTTATTTAAGGGTATTTTCATACATATCTGTTTTACCTTTTAGAAATGAAAGCACTTTATGCATTTACTCCTCCCATTGGAAGAAGTCATAAGTATTTGCACAAATTCACTCATATAATAGTGCATTAAAGTAGTCAAAAGTGCAGTATTTGGCCCCATATTAATTGTACACATGATTACATCAGGCACGTGACTCTAGTGAGAGTTGAGAGTAAAACGTTTCATTATAATCTCTTTCATAACTTTCAGAAATGTTTAACAAAGTGTGCGATAACACGATATCTCGGTGAGGGGAAAATACAGTCAGTCTTGCATTAATTATGGAGCTGCAGGGATGAGAGGAGCTGTGGCCAAACCAAAGGTCACACCAGTGTCTCTGCATGATAATTTGCTCTCCTAGATCTGGGGTAGACCCGTAATATATATTTTACTCTCTGACAGAAAAGGTACGGTCAAGAATCTCCCGTGTTCGGGGTTTCCTCTATAACCCTGTTCATCCGGTTTTTGCTGGTTGTTGCTGCTGTTCTTCTTTATGGCAATGAATCTGAGAGTGATGTGTGGTCTACTGTGTGCTTATTAAGGTTTTTTGCTAACCTCTCTGCCCTCAACACATTGTGTTGAAGGAAGGCCCCGCCCATAAGGATCAAGGCATTAATGATTCAGCTGGTTCCTCAAATGCAACCGATATTTCCACACCACAGCTACCTGTGTCTGGATAATTTCCTACCAGTTATTTTCAGTCGTTGACGTGTAGGTTCAAAGAGGTTGATAGGATTTTTGTCATCTTACACGGCAATTGTTGAGAGGGTTCAGTTGTCTCTCAACCTCATTTGACATGAAATTGTATTACTATAACTTTTTAATCACAGCACCTCTTTTCCATAGAGGATTGCAGTGCCTGACATATATACTGTAACCTAGCAACAAACTCAAGTTTCCCCCAACTTGCCAGTGTCTGCCTGCAGTTGTGGCTTCAAAAACCAGGCTGACAACAACTCCAGGGCGCGTTTCTCTTCCCTAAGTTATAGTACTCCACATATTTTCAGAGCTTCTTCTTGAAGGCCCCAGGCTCGACACTCAAGGGCCCTGTCTGATACGTAAAAACGGTGTCCTTACATGATCCTGTTCTTACAATTTTATGTTTTATGACATTTATGACATTGATGACATGAGTTACAGTACGGTAGTGATCAGTTGCATAACGATCCCCCGGCAGTGGGGTTGTGTTCTGCTCGATACGTCACTAAGCCGTTGTGTGTCCATTCAGTCTATAGGGAGTTTGTTAAATGATGCCGATGTAATCACTGACTGACTGTAGCTCCCAGTGGACCAATGCCATGGCGCCAACAAGGGTTGTGATGTTGATGATGCTGTGCCTTCGACAGTGGTGATCAACTTGCATGGTCTGATTAAATGTACATGTACATTAAATGTACATCATGTACAACTTGATCTCTGGAAAATACACGATTTAACTATGAAATAGGTGTGTTTTGTTAAACCGAAGATTGAGAAAAACAGGAGTAGGGAGGGAGTTAAGATAGAGGGGTGCTTGACAGAGCATATGACTCACCCCCTATGCTCCTCACAGACTCTAAGAGGGTTTAGGCAATGCTCCACCATCCTCACAGATGTATTTCAGGAGGAGTAGAGCGAGAAATACATTGGATTGTCTTTCTAACAAAGCCAGGGATGAGGAGGAGCATGAATCAATGGGAAAACAGCTGCCTACCTCTCCCTCTTTAACCCACTCAGCAGTTCTTAGTTTAACAGTGTGAAAGCAGTGGGCACAAAGCCTCACTGTGTTAACAGACCTTGTAGTGAGAACATAGTGTCCTGTCCTTTAGCCTTGGCCACAGTCCAGCCAGGACAGGCACAGAGATGGCTATTAAATGCCCTGCTATGAAACCTGAACGTAAAGCATTACTATCACATTTCAGGTAAGACCCAAATGCAGACTGTGTTGAAATAACATTGTTTATTATAGCAACAGGGGCAGGCAAACGACAGGTCTAGGCAGGCTGGGGTCGATAACCCAGAGCAGTGGGGCAAAGGTACAAGACGGCAGGCAGGCTCAGGGTCAGGTCAAGCAGAGGTCAGTAACCCAGAGTAGTGGGACAAAGTTACAGGATGGCAAGCAGGTTCAGGGTCAGGGTGGGCAGAAAAGGTCACAACCTCGAAAAACAAGAAAACAGGAACAATAACGAGACAGAAACAGATGGGAAACCACTGGTAGCTTGGCGAAACAAAACGAACTGGCAACAGACAAACAGAGAACACAGGTATAAGTGCCCAGGGGATAATGGGGTAAATGGGGTAAATTGCTTCTATTGCTGTGGATTGCTTCAAAAGTCCTTCAAGTATACTTTTTTTTGATAATACTCAAAGTTTTTGAGCTGGTTGCAACATCTGCTTCACAGTGACAGACTGGCAAGCCACTTTGTTACAAGTTTGAAAAGAGTTAGCAGACACTCAAGAGTCCAATGTTAATGTACCCAGGTCTTAAATCAGCCTTCCTTGACTTAACTATGAAAATCATTCACCTACATGTTTCAGAATAACATGTGCAATTACTTCTCAATTAAATTAAAGTAAAAAGTTGTACGGTACGTGTCTCACAACATCTAGGTTTATTTCCAGGAACAGATTGCTTTTGCTTCGCATTTTAACTAATGACAATAACCAGTTGTGGGCTCATTTAAACGATCTATTTCACCGTCCATTCATGCATTCCTGTTAATTTCAGTGTGGACGAATGCCAATGCTTTAAGAACCAGCTGTGAGTAGAGAGAATACTTCATAAAAAAACGTTAATTGCTGAATACTGTGATCGTTTTCAAGTTTAAAAAATAAATGACCTTTTTAACTTGAAGATGGGAGACAGGAAGACAGACACAGAACGACAGACAGATGGACGGACATACAGAAACCGGACAGACAGACAGACAGGACATTGAGCTTTTGAGAAAATCCATACATACTGTTTGTTATTACTTTTCCTTCCTTTCCACATTCCTCCACAACCAAACACGGCCTACTCTTCCTGTCGACCCCCCCCCCCCCCTTCTCCTCCTCCATTTATCACATATCAGCCCAGTTTGTTTGACATATAAATCGATACAGTTTGAATTCTTGTATCCTTGTACTTTGATTCCATTTTCCCTTTCGGCTTTGTACATTGAACATCCAATCCCATGAAGTTACAAAATGTATACTGTAGGCTGAATTATTTCTATCATTAGATGCTGAGGGCCGAGGTTTTGATTTATAACAGCTGTGAGAGGCATTCCGACTCCCCTGTTTACATCTTCCCTGTATGTGTGCAACCATTCTGGACTTCAATCGGCTGGGCTTCAATCCCTCTGACTGCCTAACTGTACATGCTTGGCCCTGTTAACTTGACTTTGATTCCCTTCTCCTGTTGTGCGCCGGCAGCAGCATACTGTATATCATTTTACTGATGGTCTATTTGGGTTTGACATAGAGAGTGAGAGATAAGAGAATATTTGAAAAACCTCTTTGGAAAGAAATTCACTTTCAAAATGTTCCTCCATCTTGAACATATGGGTTCGGATAATAGAACATGACTTTTTTCTGTGAATGAAATGGATGGATCTAAGTAAAGTGAAAATGGACGACACCAAAGCCCTGGTCATGTATTCAAGTTTTGGACTATTTGAAGAGGGCCACGGGTCTTGAAAGGAAAGGAGACTGAAAAGTAGGGCTCTCCAAAAACGCAGTGTTTAATAGGCATAAAGAGGGATTGGAGAGAAGCAGATTAAACAGGTCGGAATAGATTCTCTCACCTATTTTCTCTGTTCAATACCCTGTCTTATTTAGTCAGTGACAAAGACCCCAGATGGAAGAGATTCTCTCTGTAATGTACCAAGCATTAAAAATGAACATAATAGGATTCCTTCCTTGATTTGATACAGTATTTATCAATGCCGTCGTCAAAGGATAAATACTGTACTTTAAAGCTCCTCTGTCAGTTTTTAAAATGGCCAACAGCCGAAACACATTGGTTCTACTTTTACCAATAAAGAAGCCTTTTTATTCCATTCAATTGTTCTCCAAGAGTTGCTGAATCTCCTCTGTTCCTCAGTTTGCTCCTCTATTCATGCACCTTGGTTGGAAAGCGAGGTAGCGGCAGTGATCCCTTCCATTTATGAGTATTTTTGTGCGATAACACTCTAGCAAACCTCTGGTGTCCGACAGACTTGTGGGCCATTTTCCCTCAGACTGCCTTTGCCTTTAGGGTCGGCTAAGGAGTATTGGTGTCTGTGAGGGGTCTTTGGCCTGGTTAGCTAACTACCTCTCTGTAACATGTGCGCTGGGAAGCAAGTTCAGGGAGTGAATAATTTAATCAATAAATGAAAATATAATACAAAACAAGAAACATGAACAACGCACAGACATGAAACTGAAACAGAAACAATGACGCCTTGGGAAGGAACCAAAGGGAGTGACATATATAGGGCAGATATTCAAGGTGGTGATGGAGTCCAGGTGAGTGTCATTATGCGCTGATGCACGTAACAATGGTGACAGGTGTGCGCCATAACGAGCGGCCTGGTGAATCTAGAGGGAGCACATGTGACACTCTCTCAAAGAGTGCAGTGTAGAAAGTCAGAACATCTGCTGTCTCAGCCACTGCCTGTCACCAAGGGTGTACCCCAAGGCTCGATCCTAGGCCCCAAGCTCTTCTCAATTTACATCAACAACATAGCTCAGGCAGTAGGACACTCTCTTATCCATTTATATGCAGATGATACAGTCTTATACTCAGCTGGCCCCTCTCCGGATTTTGTGTTAAACACGCTACAACAAAGCTTTTCTTAGTGTCCAACAATCTTTCCTTGCCCTTAACTACTTGCTCCCAAGTGGCGCAGCGTCAAAGGCACTGCATTAAAGCGCAAGAGGTGTCATTTCAGTCCCTGGTTCGAATCCAGGCTGAATCACATCGTCCGGGTTTTGGCTTGGTAAGCCGTCATTGTAAATAAGAATTTGTTCTTAACTGACTTGCCTAATTAAATAAAGGAGAAAAAATAACAAACCTAGCTTGTTCTGAACACCTCCAAAACAAAGATCATGTAGTTTGGTAAGAAGAATGCCACTCTCCCCACAGGTGTGATCACTACCTCTGAGGGTTTAGAGCTTGAGGTAGTCACAAGTACTTGGGAGTATGGCTTGACGGTACACTGTCAAATCAAACTATATTGTATTTGTCACATACACATGGTTAGCAGATGTTAATGTGAGTTTAGCTAAATGCTTTAGCCTCTAGTGCAGTAATATTTAACAAGTAATTTAGTAATTCCACAACAACTACCTACTACACACAAATCTAAAGGGATGGATAAGAATAAGTACATATAAATATATGGATGAGCAATGACCAAGCGGCATAGGCAAGATGGATGGTATAAGATACAGTATGTACAAATGAGATGAGTAATGTAAATATGTAAACATTATTAAAGTGGCATTCTTTAAAGGGACTAGTGAACCATTTATTAAAGTGGCCAATGATTTGAGTCTGTATGTAGGCAGCAGCCTCTCTGTGTTAGTGATGGCTGGTTAACAGTCTGATGGCCTTGAGATAAAAGCTGTTTTTCAGTCACCAGGCGATGATACAGCCCAACAGGATGCTCTCAATTGTGCATCTGTAAAAGTTTGTGAGGGATTTAGGTGACAAGCCAAATTTCTTCAGCCTCCTGAGATTGAAGAGGCGCTGTTGTGCATTCTTCACTACACTGTCTGTGTGGGTGGACCATTTCAGTTAGTTTGTGATGTGTACGCCGAGGAACTTAAAACTTTCCACCTTCTCCACTGCTGTCTCGTCGATGTGGATAGGGGGGTGGACCCTCTGCTGTTTCCTGAAGTCCACGATCATCTCCTTTGTTTTGTTGACGTTGTGGGAGAGGTTATTTTCCGGACACCACACTCCGGGTGTCCTCATCTCCTCCCTGTAGGCTGTCTCGTTTTTGTTGGTAATCAACTACTGTTGTGTCGACTGCAGACTTGATGATTGAGCTGGAGGCGTGCATGGCCACACAGTCATGGGTGAACAGAGAGTACAGGAGGGTGCTGAACACGCACCCTTGTGGAGTGTTGTTGTTTCCTACCTTCACCACCAGATGAGCTTAGAGGGTACTATGGTGTTGAATGCTAAGCTGTAGTCAATGGACAGTATTCTTACATACAGGTGAAGTTGGAAGTTTACATACACTTAGGTTGGAGTCATTAAAACTAGTTTTTCAACCACTCCACAAATTTCTTGTTAACAAACTATAGATTTGGCAAGTCGGTTAGGACATTTTTCCAACAATTGTTTACAGACAGATTATTTCACTTACAATTCACTGTATCACAATTCCAGTGGGTCAGAAGTTTACATACACTAAGTTGACTCTGCCTTTAAACAGCTTGGAAAATTCCAGAAAATGATGTCATGGCTTTAGAAGCTTCTGATAGGCTAATTGACATAATTTGAGTCAATTGGAGGTGTACCTGTGGATGTATTTCAAGGCCTACCTTCAAACTCAGTAGCTTTTTGCTTGACATCATGGTAAAATCAAAAGAAATCAGCCAAGAAAAT
Organism: Oncorhynchus mykiss; assembly: GCF_013265735.2. Classification (NCBI taxonomy): domain Eukaryota; kingdom Metazoa; phylum Chordata; class Actinopteri; order Salmoniformes; family Salmonidae; genus Oncorhynchus; species Oncorhynchus mykiss. The sequence goes on from NC_048579.1 coordinate 48,658,506, forward strand.
TGTAGACCTCCACAAGTCTGGTTCATCCTCGGGAGCAGTTTCCAAACGCCCGAAGGTACCACGTTCATCTGTAACAAACAATAGTACGCAAGTATAAACACCATGGGACTCCGCAGCCGTCATAACGCTCAGGGAGAAGACGCGTTTTGTCTCCTAGAGATGAAAGTACTTAGGTGCGAAGAGTGCAAATCAATCCCAGAACAACAGCAAAGGACCTTGTGAAGATGCTGGAGGAAAAGGGTACAAAAGTATCTATATCCTCGGTAAAACGAGTTGACATAACCCGAAAGGCCGCTCAGCAAAGAAGAAGCCACTGCTCCAAAACCGCCATAAAAAAAGCCAGACTACGGTTTGCAACTGCACATGGGAACAAAGATCATACTTTTTGGAGAAATGTCCTCTGGTCTGATGAAACAAAAATAGAACTGTTTGGCCATAATGACCATCGTTATGTTTGGAGAAAAAAGGGGGGAAAAATACCATCCCAACTGTGAAGCACAGGGGTAGCAGCATCATGTTGTGGGGGTGCTTTGATGCAAGAGGGACTGGTGCACTTCACAAAATAGATGGACAATTATTTGGATATGTTGAATCAACATCTCAAGACATCAGTCAGGAAGTTAAAGCTTGGTCGCAAATGGGTCTTCCAAATGGACAATGACCCCAAGCATACTTCAAAGTTGTGGCAAAATGGCTTAAGGACAACAAAGTCAAGGTATTGGAGTGGCCATCACAAAGCCCTAACCTCAATCCCATAGAAAAATTGTGGGCAGAACTGAAAAAGCGTGTGCGAGCAAGGAGGCCTACAAACCTGACTCAGTTGCACCAGCTCTGCCAGGAGGAATGGGCCAAAATTCACCCAACTTATTGTGGGAAGCTTGTGGAAGGCTACCCGAAACGTTTGACCCAAGTGAAACAATTTAAAGCCAATGCTCCCAAATACTAATTTAGTGTATGTAAACTTCATCACACTGGGAATGTGATGAAAGAAATAGAAGCTGAAATAAATCATTCTCTCTACTATTATTCTGACATTTGACATTCTTAAAATAAAGTGGTGATCCTAACTGACCTAAGACAGGGAATTTACTAGGATTAAATGTCAGGAATTGTGAAAAACTAAGTTTAAATGTATTTGGCTAAGGTGTATGTAAACTTCAGACTTCAACTGTTGGTATTCCTCTTGTCCAGATGGGATAGGGCAGTGTGCAGTGTGATGGCGATTGCATCGTCTGTGGACCTGTTGGGGTGGTATGGAAACTGAAGTGGGTCTACGGTGGCAGGTAGCAGGTAGCAGGTAAGGTGGAGGTGATATGATCCTTGACTAGTCTCTCAAAGCACTTCATGATGACAGAAGTGAGTGCTACGGGGCGATAGTAATTTAGTTCAGTAATCTTTGCCTTCTTGGGTACAGGAATAACGGTGGCCATCTTGAAGCATGTGGAGACAGCAGACTGGGATAGGGAGCGATTGAATATGTCCGTAAACACACCAGTCAGCTGGTCTGCGCATGTTCTAAGGACGTGGCTAGGGATGCCGTCTGTGCCAGCAGCCTTGCGATGGTTAACACGTTTAAATGTCTTTCTCATGTCGGCCACGGAGAAGGAGAGGGGGGGCCCACAGTCCTTGGTAGCGGGCTGGGTCTGTTACACTGTATTATCCTCAAAGCGGGCAAAGAAGGCGTTTCGTTTGTCTGGAAACAAGACATCGGTGTCCGTGAATATTACATAAAAAAAAAAAATACTGCATAGTTTCCTAATGACTTGAAGCGAGGCGACCATCTCTATTGGCGTCATCTCTTGGTTTGATCTTCTCTCAGCACATATCAAAGCTGCAGGCTAAAGTTAAATCTAGATTTGGTTTCCTATATCGTAATCGCTCCTCTTTCACCCCAGCTGCCAGACTAACCTTGATTCAGATGACCATCCTACCCATGCTAGATTACGGAGATGTCATTTATAGATCGGCAGGTATGGATGCTCTCGAACGACTAGATGTTCTTTACCATTACCACCAATGCTCCTTATAGGACACATCACTGCACTCTATCCTCTTCTGTAAACTCTCTGTATACCCGTTGCAAGACCCACTGGTTGATGCTTATTTATAAAACCCTCTTAGGCCTCACTCCCCCCTCTCTGAGATATCTACTGCAGCCCTCATCCTCCACATACAACACCATTTCTGCCAGTCACATTCTGTTAAATGTCCCCTTTTCGAGCTAAATCCACTTTTTGTCCGCCCATATACAGAAATCTCTCCCTAGAAATATAATACAGATTAGTGGAAAAAGATGTGTTGTGGGATTTTGAATAAGAAACGAGAATACAGAGTCTACAATAATCTCCCTAAAGAACAGAGGCAAGCATTGGATGTTTCAAAAAAAGTATTCCACTTTGATAGTGGTGTTGTTAAACCGTGATGACTATGTGAATGAGATCTGGGGACAATTGAACAACACAAATTTGTATCAGAAATTGTCACGTGACCCCACACCACTGTTCAAAGTTGAGATTCACTGCAAGCTGAATTTTCCTATGGAAAGTGGAGACATTATGCAAAATAATATGAGTTCCTGAAAGTAGACTATCCAATCAGGAGCATCTAAATTACCAGAAATCCCCCAAAACTACTGGATAAGCCACCAGGGAGACCGATCGTGGCCTCCATTGGCTCATTGACTGAAGATATTTCTGCTTTTGTAGATTTGAAATGGCACCGAATTATGCCAATCTGTATGTACAGATCTATACAGGAAGCCGAGGGACAGGAATTCCCTGTTAAGCGGAGACAGCTTCCACCCTACACCCCTAAAAAAGAGGGTTCCACCCTACTTCCCCATTTGCCAATACAGTCGCATACGTAGGATTTGCAGTACATAGAGTGACTATGTCAAATAAACCGACCATCTGGATGAGCGTTTCAGACAGCGGGGTTACCCAGAGGAATGGCTGCACGACGCAAGGGAATGTTATGAAAATATAACCCGGGATGACAGCCTCACGCCCAAACCTCTCCGCCCTCCTGACCAACGCGTTCAATGCTTCCTTCAGTACTCCCCACTTGGTAGATAGTTCGACCGCATCATTAAAAAATGATGGTACATCTTGAGCACTGATCCACAACTGGAAAAGACGTTTAAAGAATCTCCGAGGCTAGTATACAGACGCTCCCCCAACATCAGTGAAACGGTGGTGAGGTCTGATCTTCCACCAGTGCCGCGCAGACCTTTCTAGACAATGTGCCGGACGGTAACTATAGATGTGGTGGATGGTGCAGTGTAACTTCACGAACAAATGCACAATGTTCAATCACCCGCTTACGGGCAAGGCCATTACGATTAAGGGCATCATTACGAGTTCCACCCCAAAAAAATGTGATATACCTGATCAAATGTATTTGTGGTCTATGATATGTAGCAAAAACAAAACCAGCACAGATGTATATATGTTCTGGAACCATTACATGCACCCATTTCATTGTTATTTAATTATTAGAGATATACAAATGTTTGTTGCACCCACTATGCGTCATGTCTGCAACGGTCATGTGAGGTGAAATGTGCATATTTTGGGATGTGAACACCTGATGAGTTTTCGTTTCGGATGGAAACGTTGTCAATAAGGCGGTGAATTGGGAGCTTGAACAGTGTGCGGCCCTTCTTGTTCTGTGTTAGTATTATTTATTTGCCCAGCACCTACAGTGGGGAGAACAAGTATTTGATACACTGCCGGTTTAGAAGGTTTTCCTAACTTGCAAAGCATGTCGAGGTCTGTCATTTTTATCATAGGTACACTTCAATTGTGAGAGACGGAATCTAAAACAAAAATCCAGAAATTCACATTGTATGATTTTTAAGTAATTCATTTGCATTTTATTGCATGACATAAGTATTTGATCACCTACCAACCAGTAAGAATTCCGTCTCTCACAGACCTGTTAGTTTTTCTTTAAGAAGCCCTCCTGTTCTCCACTCATTACCTGTATTAACTGCACCTGTTTGAACTCGTTACCTGTATAAAAGACACCTGTCCACACACTCAACCAAACAGACACCAACCTCTCCACAATGGCCAAGACCAGAGAGCTGTGTAAGGACATCAGGGTTAAAATTGTAGACCTGCACAATGCTGGGATGGGCTACAGGACAATAGGCAAGCAGCTTGGTGAGAAGGCAACAACTGTTGGGGCAATTATTAGAAAATGGAAGAAGTTCAAGATGACGGTCAATCACCCTCGGTCTGGGGCTCCATGCAAGATCTCACCTCGTGGGGCATCAATGATCATGAGGAAGGTGAGGGATCAGCCCAGAACTACACGGCAGGACCTGGTCAATGACCTGAAGAGAGCTGGGACCACAGTCTCAAAGAAAACCATTAGTAACACACTACGCCGTCATGGATTAAAATCCTGCAGCGCACGCAAGGTCCCCCTGCTCAAGCCAGCGCATGTCCAGGCCCGTCTGAAGTTTGCCAATGACCATCTGGATGATACAGAGGAGGAGTGGGAGAAGGTCATGTGGTCTGATGAGACAAAAATAGAGCGTTTTGGTCTAAACTCCACTCGCCGTGTTTGGAGGAAGAAAAAGGATGAGTACAACCCCAAGAACACCATCCCAACCGTGAAGCATGGAGGTGGAAACCTCATTCTTTGGGGATGCTTTTCTGCAAAGGGGACAGGACGACTGCACCGTAGTGAGGCGAGGATGGATGGGGCCATGTATCGCGAGATCTTGGCCAACAACCTCCTTCCCTCAGTAAGAGCATTGAAGGTGGGTCGTGGCTGGGTCTTCCAGCATGGCAATGACCCGAAACACACAGCCAGGGCAACTAAGGAGTGGCTCTGTAAGAAGCATCTCAAGGTCCTGGAGTGGCCTAGCCAGTCTCCAGACCTGACCCAATAGAAAATCTTTGGAGGGAGCTGAAAGTCCGTATTGCCCAGCGACAGCCCTGAAACCTGAAGGATCTGGAGAAGGTCTGTATGGAGGAGTGGGCCAAAATTCCTGCTGCAGTGTGTGCAAACCTGGTCAAGAACTACAGGAAACGTATGATCTCTGTAATTGCAAACAAAGGTTTCTGTACCAAATCTTAAGTTCTGCTTTTCTGATGTATCAAATACTTATGTCATGTAATAAAATGCAAATTAATTACTTAAAAATCATACAATGTGATTTTCTGGATATTTGTTTTAGATTCCGTCTCTCACTGTTGAAGTGTACCTATGATAAAAATTACAGACCTCCACATGCTTTGTAAGTAGGAAAACCTGCAAAATCGTCAGTGTATCAAATACTTGTTCTCCCCACTATATGTTTTTAAGGATTTGCGTATGACCACAAACTTTTCTATAAAAGGGTCCCCAACGCACACACATCCCTGGGTCGCTCGTCTTTTCAGCGGCTGGAACAGACTGCAACAAACACTCAAACTGGACAGTGAAAGATCTCTTCATTCAAAGACTCAAATCATGGACACTCTTACTGACAGTTGTGGCTGCTTTGCGTGATGTATTGTTTACTCCCTTCTTGCCCTTTGTGCTGTGGTCTGTGCCCAATAACGTTTGCACCCTGTTTTGTGCTGTTACCATGTTGTGCTGATACCATGTTGTGTCGCTACCATTTTGTTGTCATCTTGTGTTGCTACCATGCTGGGCGTTGCCTAAGGTCTCTCTTTATGTAGTGTTGTGTCTCTTGTCATGATGTGTGTTTTGTCCTATCATTTTATTTTATTTGTTTTTGTTTTTAATCCCCCGTCCCCACAGGAGACCTTTTGCCTTTTGGTAGGCCTTCATTGTAAATTAGAATTTGCTCTTAACTGACTTGCCTAGTTAAATAAAGGTTAAATAAAATACAAATTAAGTAGAGTCACATTTCCTTGTGACAGGTCATCATAGCATGGCCAGAGATTAAAACGACAAACTGTGATTTATCACTCTTGTTGCTCTGCCTTGGCTTTCAGGCCTGCTGTGGGGAAGATTGCTAGTGTGGTCGGTGGCTGGCTGTTGATCATATCTACGTGGATTGATTTCATACATGGTGGCTGGTCACTAAGTATGACTCACTGGTCCAAATCTCAGCTCCTTATCTCTGGGTGTATGTGCTCCTCTAGCTGGGTGAGAGCTGTGTCCACCAGCCACAGCAAAGACACCGCATTAAGCCCAGCACTCAAGCCTTAACGCTTGAGGTGAAATTGCATGATTGAGTTTCTCTCTCCCCCTTGTAGATAACAGACAAGGATCATGTCACATGTAATGGTAATTTCCTGTGTTGTGTAATATGGCAGTGTCTTCTGTGGCTTTTGATGAGGGAATCGACCAACGTATGGCATACGCATCATCATACGCATCATCATACGCCTCATCATACGCATCATCATATGCATCATCATACGCATCATATAGTAAAGTATCACACTACGTATCATTTAGTATCATCATATGGAACATGTTTTATTTTTCCATCGACGACAAAGAGAGTTGTTTACATTTGTCACATTCACAGCACTTTTGTCAAAATAGGTCGTAGTATAACTTTACAAATGACATCATCTTGAATAGTTCTTCCCACAATGTTGGCCCTGAAGTCTGTCATTTGTCCCTTCTGGTGGCGTAAATGTTCATAATATTATCTACAGGCAATGTCTGTAATCCACAAGATAGAAAATTGAGTGTTTTTTTGTATTTTTTTATTTAACTATGTTTGCTGTATAATTGAAGTTCCTCTTGAGCCACCCTATGTCCCTAAAGTCTCACAAATCCTCAGGATAAATGGAGACAAAGTCAATTCGAAAGAAAATGAAATGCAATACCAATACAGAAAACCTGCACATTATTAAATCAAAACTGAGAACCGTACATAACATCAACATTTCATTCTGAGAGAGATCAAAACTCACATATCAAATAGTTAGATGTTCTTAAGTGTGCACGTTGTTCACATATTTTATGACTTTGGGCTATGATATTAACAGTATTCACCATCTTCTGTAACCAAGCAATATTTCGCACAGTATCACCTTCAATGTAGAAACATCAGATACAGTGAGCCACTGTCTTTCAGTTCACAATATGTCAACTAAGGCATCAGTCAAATCCTGTCATGTTGTCCCCTGTATTGTTCATCCATTTTGACAACCTCACGTTCGGCCAGCACTTAAATCCAGGAAAACCCCTTTGGGTAAAGAAGTCCCTCTCACATCCAGCAAGCGAGGAGTTTTGTGAAAGATCATTTAATTCAGGTCTCATGGCCCAGAGCAACATTCTAGAAGTCAGGTCTCAGGTTGAACCATAAAGATAATTGTTGTTCTATCTCAATGAATAGTTTGTCAAAGAGGTCCCAGAACTCAGGTCTCATGCTCGACAGCAGAGAAGTTTGTGAAAGACATTTCGGAACTCTGCGTTGAAGGCAGTGTAAATGATGGGGTTGACAGCACTGTTGACGTAGCCCAGCCACGTTACCACGGAGATCAGAGTGGGGCTGATTTTGCAGGACACGCACAGCACGTTGGTCACATGTACCACAAAGAAAGGCGTCCAACAGGCTAGGAACACACCTGGTATAGGTGAGAAGAGGAGGGGAGGAGGCGGAGGGGAGGGGAGGAGAAGAAGAGGGGGGAGGAAAAGGGGGAGGAAGAGGGAAAAGGTGAAGCAGTCAGTATTTTCAATGAATCAATACATGGCAAGGGATACAAAACTACAGTATATTACCATAATGTGAGATGGTAAACATCAATGTGCTATGACATTGAGGAAAAGGTGTTCATGACAGACACTGCTTATAGAGGTTGTGTTTAATACAAGTATGTTGGTATAACGTGAGATGGTAAATATTATGTGACGTCCCATTGAGGGAAAGCTGTCTATGACAGGCAAACTGTAGCTCACTGCATATAAAGTTACTGGATTTGTATTTTCTGTGTGCAGGTGTGTAGAAAAAGTGTTTGCACAGATCATGTGAACCATGGTAGAAGATTGCAATCAAGTGGCTGTTTCCGAGGAGATAGTGTCCTCTTCTTGTTCTGCGATCTGCATTACCATAATGCTGGTAACACTTCATCACCTTTCCGGCAAACATGCCATGATAGCGTTGTCACACTGAGTAAAGTTAGTCAGCTCTGCCTGTACACATGGCCTGTGCCAGTCATGGTGTGAGCGACTTGCTCCGAGTAGATGTGCATAGATGTACTTAGACAACGGGTGTGTGTATGTCATATTTTCCACTCATTCAGCACGTGCCAACACTCGCACCTGTTCACGCACACACACATATGGTATGACACAGCTTAGATCCACAACACATAGACTACGGACTCTATTTCTCCCTGCTTTGTCTGTTCAGACACAGCAGGAGTTGGTTTGTCAGTGGATAGATGCGGTCCTGCATTAGTACAGTATGCAAACAGGCCCAGCATTGTGGGAAGAGACTATACTGTGGAGGGTGGTATTATTCATTCCTCTATTTTTCACAACAACACTAGCATAGTGCTCAACACATCCTGCTAAATCTGCGGAGCAACAACACTAGCATAGTGCTCAACACCTCCTGCTAAATCTGTGGAGCAACAACACTAGCATAGTGCTCAACACATCCTGCTAAATCTGTGGAACAACAACACTAGCATAGTGCTCAACACATCCTGCTAAATCTGTGGAGCAACAACACTAGCATAGTGCTCAACACATCCTGCTAAATCTGCGGAGCAACAACACTAGCATAGTGCTCAACACATCCTGCTAAATCTGTGGAACAACAACACTAGCATAGTGCTCAACACATCCTGCTAAATCTGTGGAGCAACAACACTAGCATAGTGCTCAACACATCTTGCTAAATCTGCGGAGCAACAACACTAGCATAGTGCTCAACACATCCTGCTAAATCTGTGGTGCAACAATACTAGCATAGTGCTCAACACATCCTGCTAAATCTGTGGAGCAACAACACTAGCATAGTGCTCAACACATCCTGCTAAATCTGTGGAGCAACAACACTAGCATAGTGCTCAACACATCCTGCTAAATCTGTGGAACAACAACACTAGCATAGTGCTCAACACATCCTGCTAAATCTGTGGAGCAACAACACTAGCATAGTGCTCAACACATCCTGCTAAATCTGCAGAGCAACAACACTAGCATAGTGCTCAACACATCCTGCTAAATCTGTGGTGCAACAATACTAGCATAGTGCTCAACACATCCTGCTAAATCTGTGGAGCAACAACACTAGCATAGTGCTCAACACATCCTGCTAAATCTGTGGAGCAACAACACTAGCATAGTGCTCAACACATCCTGCTAAATCTGTGGAGCAACAACACTAGCATAGTGCTCAACACATCCTGCTAAATCTGTGGAGCAACAACACTAGCATAGTGCTCAACACATCCTGCTAAATCTGTGGAACAACAACACTAGCATAGTGCTCAACACATCCTGCTAAATCTGTGGAGCAACAACACCGTCTAACACCATCGTCTCCCCAGTGTCTTCAGAAAGTATTCACACCCCTTGACTTATTCCACAATTGTCGTGCTACAGCCACATTTTGTCGTGCTACAGCCACATTTTGTCGTGCTACAGCCATTCTAGGTAAGTTGTTTTGATGCGCGTCTCACCGGAAAGACTCAAGATAACTAACATACTGCTTTATGACCTCCCACTGTGGTGCATACTATGACATCTCCCCCTTTAACTTTAACACATTTGCCTTTTAACTCCTTCTACAAATGAGTGTAACCATAATGAAAGCATCCGCACTTCAGAATAGCAATACACAGAAACAATGTTACTGAAAAGGTTTTGAAAGAACAATAAAGCAACGCAACATTTCACATGTACCCCCCCCCCCCCACCCCCCCCTAAAAAAAAATGTATATTGATCTGTAGTGTCTCTTTTCAATGTCTCTTGGTTTCTATAGTTGTTCTTCACAGGTCCAGTCTGACAACTGGTTTACAAACCCTTCCAGACTTGGTAAGTAAAAGTCCTTGACAAGCAGTCTTTGTGCTGTCACTCGAGGTCAGTGAAACAGTCTCTTGCTGACCATTGTCTGGCAGTAGACTATTTTCTCTTCTTTCAGGAGCGGCGGGCGTTAAACCTTTAGTTGGGGGTAGGCACTGTCTGGTGGTGGCGACAGTTACGTCGTAGTGTTCCTCCTTTCTGCATCTCGACGACGTAAACCTGGGTGTGGTGCTTTCCCCTGTTACCCCTGCAGGTGTCGTCTACTCGTTTCGGTGAGCACTGTTTCTCCTGGCAGTAGCAACTGTAATGGTCTCGCCCCGTGATGGCTGGTTGTAGTAGAGGGCTTGTTTCCTCTTTTCTGCGGCGTCCTTTAGCCTGATGTGTTTTTGTTGGGCCACTTAGGTTGGAGGTTTCTCTCCAACGTTGGGAGTTTCATTCAGATTTCTCTACCCATGAGGAGCTCTGCTGGGCTTGCTCCCGTTGTCGTGCATTGGGTTTAATCTGTGGCACATGAGACCAACCAGTGGGTCTTTCTGCTTCAGAATCCTCGTCGCGGTCTGCACTGCCCTTTCGGCGTGATCGTTACCCGGAGGGTTGTGTGCGCTGGAAGTAATGTGCTTAACCTCAAGCTGATTTGCCATTTCTTTGAACTCGGAACTAGGGAATTTTGGCCCCATTGAAAAGGTTCCTTTCAGCTTCAGGGCGACCTGTGTACTGTGGTTGTAGGCATGTGTAGTATCTCAATGAATCTTGAGTCATAGTCAGATATAATCAGATGATTTTGTTTGTTATGCTCACATAGATCCAGAGCAATAATTTTCCATGGCCTGTCAGGGAACAGCGTTGAGATGAGTGGCTCACTTTGCTGTTCCTTTCGAAGCTCACAACGAGACTGACATAACCTTTATCTTTAGCTCTGATGAGATACTGAGGCGTTGGCCCTCTCTCTGCCTTTAGTCAGACCTTGATGTCCGTTGTGTATTCTATCAAGATTGCCTGCCCGCTGTGTCTGTGGTACTAGTACGCGATTCCCTCTTGTGACCACACCATTGTACACTGTACACTTTTCGCTGAATAAAAATCTCGGACTGTGACTGGGGGTTTTACTCCCATGTTCAGGCCAGTCTTGACCTGATGTACTTGATCACTGTCTGTGGTTTACCATCTGCTGCAGTGGCAACTCTGATGCTCTCCGTTCTTCTGTCTGTGTAAAAGGCATGTTGTTGATTACGGCTGCGATGTAACACTCCACGTCCGTGTGTGTGTCAGTTTCCTCTTCCGCGAGTGTCAACGGACTCCTTGACAAGAGTGTCCGCCACGACCCACGTTTTGCCTGGCGCGGACTCCCCCGTGGGTTAGAACCTCATGAGCTGCGTGATTAGTCTCTGGCACGTAAAACCACATTATCCAAGTCTTTGCTGTTCATTGGTGGGACCAAGGGCTTGTGGTCACTGGCTTGAAAACCTCCAGGCCGTATAGATATTTCTCGAATTGTCTCGAACGTCAGGACTGGGGAAGTCGTTAGAAGTACTGTGAGGCGCTGGGACGCCGCCTGCTGTGCGTGATCCCACTCCCACGCCCAAAGCCATCAGACTGTTAAACAGCCATCACTAACACAGAGAGGCTGCTGCCAACATACAGATTAGATTCATTGGCCACTTTAATAAATGGATCACTAGTCATTTTAAATAATGCCACTTTAATAATGTTTATATATCTTACATTACTCATCTCATATGTATATACTGTATTTTATACCATCTATTGCATCTTGTGCCGCTCGGCCATTGCTCATCCATGTATTTATATGTACATATTCTTATTCCATCCCTTTAGATTTGTGTGTACTAGGTAGTTGTTGTGGAATTGTTAGATTACTTGTTAGATATTACTGCACTGTCAGAACTAGAAGCACAAGCATTTCACTACACTCGCATTAACATCTGCTAACCATGTGGATGTGACCTATAAAATCTTATTTGATTTGACCTCATTAGCTCATGCAGTGGTTGACCCACTGTGGAAAGGTTGGGGATGTACTTCCCTAGTTATTTAACCATCCCAAGAACTCTCTTCAGCTCCTGCAAGTCCTCTGGTGGGTAAAGTTGGCTGATGGCCTCCACTTTCTCTGAATCAGACCTGACTCCTGATGAGTCAATGAGGTGTCCCAGGCAGTGTGGCTTTGTTTGCCTGAGAACTCACTTTTCTCTGTTCAACTTTAGTCCGGTTGACTCAATCTTCTGCAGGACTCTTTTTAGTCCCTCGTTGTGCTCCTCTATAGTATTAGCATATACCAAAATGTCATCCATAGAAACGGGGGCTGTCTTAAGGCCTTGCAATGTCTCCATTTTGTTTTGGAAGATTTCTGGAGGGCTCGAGATCCCAAACGGCAGACGGCAGAAACAGCACCTGTCAAAAGGTGTAATAAAGGTTGTCAACTTTCTGCTGTCACAGTGTAGGGGTGTTTGCCAAAAGCCACTTGCCGGATCCCTTTGTTGAGAATACTCTGGCTCCACTCAGCTTTGCTGAGGTGGTAGGATGAACTGTTCCCTTTTCACTGCTTCAGTAAGCTTTTTCAAACCCACACATATACGTACTTTTTCCTTTTTTCTTCAGGACAGGCACCATGGGTCCACACCAATCTGTTAGCTGCATCGCCTTCTCCACAATGTCATTTTCCTCCATTCTGCACAGCTTCTCTTTCACCTTCTGCATCTTGGGATTCTGTGCGCTGTGTGCACTGCACATGGCTGTGTGTTCTCTTTCAGTTGTATTTTCATTGGCTGTGTTGAGCAAGCCACGTTCTCCAAATGCGTCAAATGCGTCACTCGATGCGTTTCACCAGGCCAATCTCGGCTGCTGTTGACCGGCTGAGTTAGTTGTTCACACTCTGTCTGCAGTGTTTTCTCTGGAATGAGCATATCAAATGTCTCTTCATGCATTACACTAGGGAAAGGGGGGATACCTAGTCAGTTGTACAACTGAATGCGTCTTCCACATTTAACCCAAACCCTCGGAATCAGAAAGGTGCGGTGGGCTGCCATAATCAACATCCACAGCGCCCGGTGAACAGTGGGTTAACTGCCTTGCTCAGTTGCAGAATGACAGATTTTTACCTTGTCAGCTCGGGATTCAATCCAGCAACCTTTCGGTTACTGGCCCAATGTTCTGACAACTAGGCTACCTGCCGCCCCACTAGCATCTGCTCCAGTGTCAATTAAACATTTTACAGGTGTTGCACCAATGAGAACTTGCACTGCCCATTGGTCATCACTCCTATCGGCATTGCTAACGGATCTGAACATAATAAATTCACTAACTGATTTTGTGTGACACATTCTTTCCTAATGCCTTGTTTACTGACACTTGTTGCATGTCCAGTTGAAAGCTGGACATCTTTCCTGCTCTTTATGTTACATTTTCCCACACCTGCGGCATTTTCCTTCTGCACTCTCCGTGTCCTTTGAATCTCTGTTCTCATTGCGCCGTTTTGCAATCTTCTTGTGCCCCCGTGCAATCTCCTGCACATAGCACGCGGCTTCTCCCTGCTGGCTTACTTGCGTTCTAACTTTCTCTGACTGACGGACTGTAGTTGCTAACGTAAGATCTGCCATCAACTCCAGTGTAGGACACAGTCCTTTATCCAGTATGCCCACAACACTTTGGTTCTGAATATGCGGATCTCTATTCGCATCGAAGTCACAATGCTCTGAGAGCTCGCTAAGGGCTCTGATGAATGTCTCTGCCTTTTCCCCCAGGTTGCTGTACTCGTTGATAGAAACAGGCACGTTCGTGAATAACACTCCGTTTGGGAAAACAGTTTTCAGAGGATGAGAAAGCAGACTTTGATGCAAAGGTGAGCGATTAGAAAATGTTCTCGGCCTCGCTGCCCATGGCATGAGGGAACTGACCTGTACTTTTGATCTCCCTGATCCAACTGGGTCCACGGTTTTGAATCTCATCAAAACGTTGTTTCCAATCCATCCATTCCGTCGGTTTATCAAAGCTAAAGTTTTGCGGTGGGTCAAACTTTGCCATAGCCCACTATCTTAGTAGAACGTGAGCCTGTCCTCCTACCTCTGACACCATGTAATATAACGTGAATGTCTAGTCAGAGGAGTACCTTTTCAGGGAAGTAGTTTTAATTCCCGTCTTACGAGAATGCCTCAATAAAGCCTTAAACTCTGCTTTATGACATCTCGTAACACTGTCGTGTATACTATGAAATCATCTACACACAATACCCCGTAATGACAAAGTGAGAACATGTTTTAAGACATTTTAGCAAACTTATTGAAAAGTTCAGAAGGGTTTGTGCATATATTATGACAGCATTTTGTGACGTTTTTGTTCGTTTTGGAGTCCTGTACATTTTTTGGGGGTGCGGGGATTCGTTCAACAAATTAAGACAAAAAATGATTCTTCTCACTCCTGGAGAGAGTAGGAGTCCTCCAGCTATGGATTGACGGACACTGAACCGGAGCTTGAGAAGCTGGATATACTGTATACTTAGAGAAGAGGTGAAACCATTCACCCTCCAGTACAGGCACTGATTACCGAAACAGCAACAATCACAAACAGCCATGCGCTTTAATCCTAGTTGATGTGTCAACAATCAGGAACCCCTCATTTCCATGTCCACCCATGTTTATGTAATGAATACTATTTAAGCTCACCGCAACCCCCTCTTTTCTTGCAACAACGATTCTAAATTAGCTTTGTTGGTATGATTTGTGTAAACCTTGGAAGACACACACACACACACACACACACACACACACACACACACACACGTACACATACCTACCAACTACAACAGGAAGAACCTTCATGGCTTTGCGCTCCCTCCCACTCACTCTGCTACTCTTGCTGTTACGGCGCCCCCTCTTATTAGCCTTAGCGTGGGCCAGCCCATTCTCCTTCAGGCTCTTCCCTTGCCTAGGTGGCCTCTCCGTGGGGTCAGCGTCCGAAACGCTGTCCATCTGGGTAGTCATGGGGTCGCTCTCCGCCACGCCTGCCCCCAAACCCTCCTGCTGCTTGTCCTCCACCCCCAGGGTCGCTGTGGGTGACGCCATCGATACAGCCGACGGTGACATCGGGCTGAGAGCTGTGGGCATGAGGTACACCACCTTCTCCTTGGCACCCGCCCTGACCCCTGCATTCTCTCTCTGCAGGGCGGAGCTGAGGCGCAGGGACAGGCTCCTTTTTCCTCCCCTCGTCAGCTGGGAGCGGCTCCTGCCTGAGCTCCAGCGTCTCAACCCCCGGAACATCCAGTAGTACAGGAAGAGCATGACAGGGCAAGGCACAAAGAAGGAGCACACGGAGGAGTAGACCACAAAGCTGTCGTTCTCCAGCTTGCACACGGTGGGGTCGCGGCCCGGCACCTGGTTGAGGCCGAAGATGACGGGACTGGCGACGCCCAGGGAGAGAACCCAGGTGGCCGTAATGAGGACCAGCTGCCGCAAGCTGAACTGGTTCCTGTTATACTTCAGTGGCACCACCACCGCTATGTACCTGCAGGGACACACACATCAGGGGATAAAATACATTTCAAATACATAGAGCACACCTGTTGTACTTCAGGGGCACTGCTGCCACCATGGCTATGTACCTGCTGGGACACGGATCAAAGTAAATAACATAGTCTACATTTACAATACATAAATACATCAATTTAACATGGAGGGACTTCAAACAGGCCAATGCAGTAGGGGAATACTCAGAGGACACAGTGGCTGTTTTGGAAGCATTTGTAAAAACCTGAAAGTTGTTCAAAGCTGTTCTGTGATCCTCCTTCAAAGTAAACTTAGATGTGGAGGCACTAGAATGCCACAGATAACGTTACAATAATATTCACCTTCATTCATAACTCCACTCAACTCCACCCTCCACAACCTGGCTCTACCCTACTTCTCCTGTCTAATAAATCCAATGAATCTCAATCTATTGTTTAGATACCATGTTGAATGAATGACATTGTGAAATCTAACAACACCACAATGCTATAGAACCTGTCAGTCTCACGAGCCGCACAACGCTAGGGATATAACATTTAACTAGCAGGAAGTGTGTGCTGTGTGGAACCCATTGAATGCTTCTCTTATATTTTACAGTTGGTTTGTTTTTGCTTTGCCTTAGAAACTCTTGGAGCCCTTAGATGTTGTTTCGGGTAGAGTCCCCTGGGTGGTTGGCGTGAGTTTGCTTCTCGCTGTGTTGAGTAATTAGTGGGTCTTGATGATTGGGTCGATGAGGGGGTTCCAGAGCTATGGTTCCATTAGCCTCCTATAGACCACAGCCATCAGTTAGCATTCACTGTGTGATGTCTGCTAATGGTCTAGCTACGCTCTTCTCACAGACTGGCAGAATGATTTGGGGGATTACTGTGAGTGACAGGGCTCGCTACAGAGCTCGCTACAGACATTAGAAAGAGATATTGAACTTGCAAGTTGAAGATATTGTTTTTGGTGTTTTTAATGGCTCTCTGTGTTGCTTTCATAAGTGGGAATGAAGAACACACACAGGGTATTTCTTGAATATATCTTTTTGAAGAAAAGCTTGTGTTATCAATCTTTTCCTTGTTCGACCAATAACTCAGAGATATTGCAGTAGTTCTTTGCAATTTTTTGTTAACTCATCAATCGTACTGGAGACGCGTCATTTCAACATGGATAATTGGGTAATATTTGGTTGACATGTTGATCAAAGACATTTACAACCCATATTCACCCACTCAAAAAGAGGGCCAAAAGTAGTTGAATATCCATTGTGTTATCACGAGGCTTTCAACCATCTAAAGACACAAACAAATTCCAGTGCCAAACAATGTTTAATTTGCAGTTTATTTATAGAAAAGATTACTGTGTTATCTCTGTGCTTCATCTAATAGCAGAACCAAATGACCTGGATTGCAGGTGAGATTACATTAAAAGTACATGGTGCAAGTGATCAATGCTGTTCAAGATTTTGCACAGATAATTACAGAAATTGTGATGATCTCCACAGACCTGAGACGAGCTATGCATGCCATTTTGAATATGCACGCTTTAATGATTACGTGAGAATACATTCATAGTTACAGTATCCTCAACGTGGCCACGTATGTGTTACTCGTTTAAGGTTACATTTGTTTGTAAGATAGCCTTAACTTTAGGCTATTTACTGTATTACAAAAGTAATATCTAATTGTGTTTGGTTGTCAAATATCAACATGATCTTCTGCTTGGATAGTTCTATTTGTGCCACTAACTTAGTCTGGCTTTAATTCCAGTTTGTCTATGTTAAAGAATAGAACTAGATCAAATCAAACTTTTAAAAACACTTTAAATCAAGTTTCACTTTGATTTTTGTTTGAGATGAATATGTGAATCCAACGTATCAATTGTTAATTTGTAGACAAACTGGAATTAAAGGCAGACTAAGTCAGTGACCCAAATGGAACTATCCAAGCAGAAGATGCATCTCCTTCAAAAGTTGATATTTGGTTGTGCTGACAACCAACTACACAATTCAACATCACTAAATATCATTAAATTAGAAATCAACCAGAGCTTGAAACCCTAGCCTTATTGTATTGTCTATTTTTTGTTGAATTCTGGGTTGAAATTAAACAATAGCTGTGGATGACTTTGCAAATCCTATAGCTTATAGGCCTAAATAACATAATTTATGATATATGAGAGATAAGAGTATGATCACATTTTATTTACTCTGCTAAACCTACCCTTTTCTAATGACTTCGATAGCAGCAGTGAATCTATTTCGTTTTTAGTTTTAAGTGGAGATCTCTCAACAATCATTCTCACGATAGCACATTGGTAATAGTCAGTAGTAAAATATCAAAGTTATAGGGCTTGGTTAAAAACCCAGGATGGGACACCAAAGGGGTTTTAATTTTTTTTATTTCACCTTTATTTATCCAGGTAGGCTAGTTGAGAACAAGTTCTCATTTACAACTAAGACCTGGCCAAGATAAAGCAAAGCCGTGCAACACAAACAACACCTTTATTTATCCAGGTAGGCTAGTTGAGAACAAGTTCTCATTTACAACTAAGACCTGGCCAGGATAAAGCAAAGCCGTGCAACACAAACAACAACACAGAATTACACATGGAATAAACAAACATACTGTCAATAATACAATAGAAAAGTCCATATACAGCATGTGCAAATGAGGTAGGATAAGGGAGGTAAGGCAATAAATAGGCCATAGTGGCGAAATAATTACAATATAGCAATGAAACACTGGAGTGATAGATGTGCAGAAGATGAATGTGCAAGTAGAGATACTGGGGTGCAACGGAGCAAAATAAATAAAATAAATAACAGCATGGGGATGAGGTAGTTGGATGGGTTATTTACAGATGGGCTATGTACAGGTGCAGTGATCTGTGAGGTTCTCTGTGAGCTGCTTAACGTTATGAGTCTCCAGCTTCATTGATTTATTTTTACAATTCGTTTCAGCCATTGGCAGCAGAGAACTGGAAGGAAAGGTGGCCAAAAGAGGAATTGGCTTTGGGGGTGACCAGTGAAATATACCTGCTGGAGCGCGTGCTGTAACTGTAGATAGATCAATTCTCCAGTAGGAGGTGCTGCCCAGCCTATTGTTTTTTTTTATTCGGACAGCAGATATAACACTGAAGATCTGACATTGTTTTAGAGGTACAAATTCAAGGTTTATATACAAGATATCCCTATGTTGACAAGCTGGTTACCATGATGACATAATCCTGTGGTAGAAATGTAGCCCTCAGAACAACAGTTAATTACTTTTTTCAAATCCAATGTATTTTCCACGTATATTCCACATCACAATATGTTGACAAATTACATTGAAACAACGTTGATTCAACCAGTTTGTGCCCTGTGGGTGGACATGTGTTGTTTCTAGGTTTCAGAGTCCAGTGTACCATAACTAGACAGGTCAGAGAGGGTATTGTGGTATTGAAAACTAGTGTGTTACCACAGTGTCCAGGCGAAGTTGAGACAGAAGGACTCACCTGTCCACGCTGATGGCACATAGGTTGAGGATGGAGGCGGTGCACAGCATGACGTCCATGGTCATCAGAGCATCACAGATGTATGTGCTCAGGGTCCAGGTACCACCCAGGAACTGGGAAACACAGCAACAACGACAACAACACCAACAACAGGTTGTCAGTCCTGTCGGCAATGGACTTTAAACTACGAAGAGACAGACAGGGCAGGTAAATTGGGCAAAACTACAGTATGTGTTTCTTCAATATATATATACATATATGTTTGAATTTTTTTTTACCTTTATTTAACTAGGCAAGTCAGTTAAGAACAAATTCTTGTTTTCAATGACGGCCTAGGAACGGTGGGTTAACTGCCTTGTTCAGGGGCAGAACGACAGCTTTTTACCTTGTCAGCTCGGGGATTCAATCTAGCAACCTTTCGATTACTTGTCCAATGTTCTAACCACTAGGCTACCTGACGCCCAATTTAAGAGGTCATGGAGGGAAGGTCAACTTACACGCACGCTCACACGCACGCTCGCACGCACGCACACACACACACACACACACACACACACACACACACACACACACACACACACTCTCCACTACTCCCTCACCTCAGAGTAGACATAGAGGGGCAGCACCAGTACAGCCAGCAGTAGGTCGGCCACAGACAGGCTGATGATGAAGTAGTTGGTGGCAGTCTTCAGGGAGCGCTCAGTGAGCACGCTCAGACACACAAGTACGTTGCCCAGGATGATGATCAGGATGAGCGGCACACCCAGCACCAGGGCAAAGTAGTTGTAATCATACTCTTTCCTCTGGCCCAGGACCACCAGCCCCCTCTCAGTCAGACCCTCTGGGGTGGCATTGCTGCTGGGTGATGTCGTCACATTGACCATGTCGATGATGGAGGCCCCGGGCTGCACTGTCGCTCTGAAGTTAACATCTAGGGAGGAGGCGAGAGGAGAGTGTTTGCTGTGGTGTGTATGTGCCTTCAGTAAGCATTCACACCCCTTGACTTTTGCACGTTTTGTTGTGTTACAAAGTGGGATTCAAATGGATTTAATTGTATTTCTTATCATTGATCTATACAAAATACTCTGTAACGTCAAAGTGGAAGAGAAATTTGAACATTTATTAAACATTTATGAAAAATAAAACACTAATATATCTCAATAAAATAAGTATTCAACCCCCTGAGTCAATACATGTTAGAATCATCATTGTCAGCGATTACAGCTGTGAGTCTTTTTGGGTAAGTCTCTAAGAGCTTTTCACACCTGAGTTGTACAATATTTTCCCATGATATATATATATTTGTTAATTCTTTAAGCTCTGTCAAGTTGGTTGTTGATCATTTCTAGACAGCCATTTTCAAGTCTTGCTACAGATTTTCAAGCCGAATTAAGTCAAAACTGTAACTAGGCCACTCGGGAAAATTCAATGTCATCTTGGTTAGCAACTCCTGTGTAGATTTGGCCTTGTGATTCAGGTTATTGTCTCGCTGAAAGGTGAATTCCTCTTCCAGTTTCTGTTGGAAAGCAGACTGCTATATTACATGTATTTTTATCAAAAAAAACTCCCTAGTCTTTGCCAATGACAAGCATACCCATAACATGATGCAGCCCACCACCATGCACAAAATATTAAAACTCCTGTTGTGTTGGATTTACCCCAATATTTCTTAAGTGCATTTTTGGAATATTTGTTATTCTGTACGCCTTCCTTCTTTTCACTCTGTCATTTAGGTTAGTGTTGTGGAGTAAGTACAGTGTTGATGACCATCCTCAGTTTTCTCACAACCATTAAACACTGTAACTGCTTTAAATCACCATTGGCCTCATGGTGAAATCCTAGAGCCATTTCCTTCCAGGAAGGACGCCGGTATCAAATCAAATCAAATCAAAACCAAATCAAATTGTATTTGTCACATGTGCCAAATACAACAGTGAAATGCTTACTTACAAGCCCTTAACCAACAATGCAGTTTCATGAAAAATAAGTGTTAAAAAAGTATTAACTAAAATGAACTGAAGTCAATGTTTTTTTTTATGAAAAAAATAATAATTAAAGAGCAACAGTAAAATAACAGTAGTGAGGGCATATACAGGAGGTACCGGTACAGAGTCAATGTGCGGGGGCACAGGTTAATCGAGGTAATTGAGGTAATATGTACATGTAGGTAGAGGTAAAGTGACTATGCATGGATAATATATAGAGAGTAGCAGCAGCATTAAAATGTGTGTGGTGGGGGGGGGGGGGGGGGGGGGGGCAATGCAAATAGTCTGGGTAGCCATTTGATTAGCTGTTCAGGAGTCTTATGGCTTGGGGGTAGAAGCAGTTAAGAAGCCGTTTGGACCTAGACTTGGTGCTCCGGTACCGCTTGCCGTGCGGTAGCAGAGAGAACAGTCTATGACTAGGGTGGCTGGAGTCTTTGGCAATTTTTAGGGCCTTCCTCCGACACTGCCTGGTATATAGGTCCTGTATGGCAGGAAGCTTGATCCCAGTGATGTACTGGGCCTTACGCACTACCCACTGTAGTGCCTTGCGAACGGTCGGAGGCTGAGCAGTTGCCATACCAGGTGGTGATGCAACAAGTCAGGATGCTCTCAATGGTGCAACTGTAGAACTTTTTGAGGATCTGAGGACCCATGCCAAATCTTTTCAGTCTCCTGAGGGGTAATAGGCTTTGTCGTGCCCTCTTCACTACTGTCTTGGTGTGTTTGGACCATGATCGTTTGTTGGTAATGTGGACACCGGGGAACTTGAATCTCTCAACCTGCTCCACTACAGCCCCATCAATGAGAATGGGGGCATGCTCGGTCCTCCTTTTCCTGTAGTCTACAATCATCTCCTTTGTCTTGATCATATTGAGGGAAAGGTTGTTGTCCTGACACCACACTGCCAGGTCTCTGACCTCCTCTGTATAGACTGTTTCATCATTGTCGGTGATCAGGCCAACCACTGTTGTGTCGTCGGCAAACTTAATGATGGTGTTGGAGTTGTGTTTGGCCATGGGGTCATGGGTGAACAGGGAGTACAGGAGGGGACTGAGCACGCACCCCTGAGGGGCTCCCGTGTTTAGGATCAGCGTGGCAGATGTGTTGTTACCTACCCTTACCAACTGGGGCAGCCTGTCAGGAAGTCCAGGATTCAGTTACAGAGGGAGGTGTTTAGTCCCAGGGTCCTTAACTTAGTGATGAGCTTTGAGGGTACTATGGTGTTGAACGCTGATCTGTATCTTTGTAGTGACTGGGTGTATTGGTACACCATCTAAAGTGTAATTAATAACTTCACAACTTCACCATGCTCAAAGGGATATTCAATGTCTGTTTATTTTTATTTTGTACCCATCTACCAATAGGTGCCCTTCTTTGCAAGGCATTGGAAAACCTCCCTGGACTTTGTTGTTGAATATGTGTTTGAAATTCCCTCCTCGATGAGGGACCTTAGAGATAATTGTATGTTTGGGGTACAGAGATGAGGTAGTCATTCAAAATCATGTTAAACACTATTGTTGCACACAGAGTCCATGCAACTTATTATGTGACTTGTTAAGCACATTTGTACTCCTGAACTTATTTAGGCTTGCTGTAATGAAGGGGTTAAATACTTATTGACTCAGGACATGTCAGCTTTTCGCTTTTTATTCATTTGTAAACATTTCTTAAAACATAATTCCACTTTGACATTATGGGGTGTTGTGTGTAGACCGGTGACACAAAATCTCAAAGTAATTTATTTTAAATTCAGGCTGTAACACAACAAACTGTGGAAAAAGTCAAAGGGTGTGAATAAGGCATCTGCATAGGTAGGAGAAAGTGACTAGGCAACAGAATAGATAATAGACAGTAGCAACAGCATATGTGGTGAGTGTAAAAGTGTGCGTGTGTGTGTGCGTGTGCGTGTGTGTGTGGGCGTCAGTATGCATGTGTGCGCGTGTTATGTGTGCGTGGGGGTATGCAGTGTATGTGTGTGGTGGGGTGTCAGTGTAAGTATGTGTGTGTGTGTGTGTGGGTAGAGTCCAGTGTGTGTGCATAGAGTCAGTGCAAGAGAATTAGTGCAAAAAAGGGTATTTGCAGGTAGTCTGGGTAGTCATTTGATTAGCTATTTATCAGTCTTGCTTAGCAGTCTTGGGGGTAGAAGCTGTTCAGGGTCCTGTTGGTTCCAGACTTGGTGCACTGGTATCACTTGCCGTGCGGTAGCAGAGGGTTCAGTCTATGGCTTGGGTGGCTGGAGTCTTTGACAGTTATTTGGGCCTTCCTCTGACACCCCCTGGTATAGAAGTCATGGATGGCAGAGTGCTCGGCCCTAGGGATGTACTGGGCCGTACTCACCACACTCTGTAGCACCTTGCGCTCGGGTGCCTTGCAGTTGCCGTACCAAGCGGTGATGCAGCCAGTCAAGATGCTCTCAATGGTGCAGCTGTGGAGCTTTTGAGGATCCAAATCTTTTCAGCCTATTGAAGGGGAAGAGGCCCTGTTGTGCCCTCTTCACAACTGTGTGGGTGTGTATGACCATGTTCATTCTTTAGTGCTCGCACCTCCATTTCCTTCTAACTTGCTGACGTTAAGAGAGAGGTTGTTGTCCTGGCACCACACTGCCAGGTCTCTGACCTCCTTTTTAAAAGGCTGCCTCATTGTCATCAGTCCTACCACCGTTTTGTCAACCGCAAACACGTGGGTGAACAGGGACTACAGGAGGGGACTAAGCACACACCCATGAGGGGCCCACGTGTTGATGGTCAGAGTGGCAGATGTGTTGTTGCTTCCCCTCACCACCTGGGGGCTGCCCGTCAGGAAGTCCGGTTCAATGCTGTGCTGTAGTCAATTAACAGAATTCGTACATAGGTATTCCCTTTGTCCAGGTGGGTGAGGGCCGTGTGGAGTGCAATAGAGATTGCTTCCTCTGTGGATCTGTTAAGGCAGTATGCGAATTGGAGTGGGTCCAGGGTGTCTGGGATGATGGTGTTGATGTGAGTCATGACCAGTCTTTCAAAGCGTTTCATGGCTATAGGTGGCTATAGGCAGGTTACCTTGGCATTCGTGGGCACGGGGACTATGATGGTCTGCTTGAAACAAGTTGCTATTACAGACCGGGTCAGGGAAGACACTTGCGCATGCTCTGAGTATGCATCCTGGTATTCTGTCTGGCCCCACGGCCTTGCTGATGTTAACCTGGCTTAATGGTCTTACTCACATGTAACCTGTGATAGTGTGCAAGTCCTGCCAAATCTGTTCATACCTTGATGAAGTGAGGCCGGGAGACGGGCAGAGCGTGATGTGTGTCCTGACCGCTGATTCTAGACCCTGCGTGTTTAGCGTGTGTGTGTCAGCCAACTGCTTCCCCTGGTTGAGACCCGTGACAGCCATGTTTTATAGAGACGACTCTTCAGTCATTACTCGTCTCCCTGAGTGACATCACAGATCACACCTGCCATGGAAGAGGTGGGATATAAAAATAAAAAAAACGAAAACACATTTTCTTTAACCTGATTGTGTTGCAACTCAGTAGCCCAGAGTGACCGGTATTTTTCATCTGAAGTGATGGTACAGCAGGCATCTGTGTTTTTCACATCGATGCAGTTTAGAGGAAAACTCCACCCAAAAACGATCCTTTGGTATTTGCTTCATTAGTCTACTGTTGATATATTCCCAAAAATGCTTTGCAGTTTTAGGACAGCTTTTAAAGGAAAGTTTATTACTATTCCCTTGGCCCCTCTTTCGTGTCATAGTTTTAACTCCAACTAGAATTCAGATTTCATCGTATGCAGCCTCCCTCCCTGTCTTATTGTTGTTTTGGTGTGTTGTTTTGCATGTTGTTCTGAAACAACACATCTGGTTTTCCTACAGTCTCCCCACTGAGCGTGCTCCAGATCAGAGCAGTTTTTCCTGTGATATGGAACTGTCTTTTTTCTCCTGCGGGCTACAGGCGAGGGTTGCCATGACACCCATGAGAGCTCACACAATCTACAAAAAGACCCACTCGAACTGTCCCAGCTCATTTCACTTGTATAGATGAGGTATGAAAGCAGTGTTTTTTGTTTTTCCAATTTTGGAGTGGTTCGGCCTAGTTTTGATTTACCTTTGTTGAGTTGTCAACTAATGTGACTTCAACGTTGGATTTAGGTGAGAAGTTGGGTGAAGAAAAATATGAAATTCCCTTAAGTTAATGACTTAATCAGTTTTCCACGTTGACTCGACGTCATCAAAACGTTTTTATGATGTGGAAAAAACATGGATTCAAACTGTTTTTTGCGCAATTGATACATGACTGTATGTACAGACAGAGTTTGTCATGTTCTGTGTGTCTATGGCTCTGGTCCAAAAAGGATTTTCTTCTCACATCTGGGCAGTTCAGATGCATTCATTGGTGATTATATTGATGATGTTCCTATTTCAGGGATCTCTCCTGATAATAGCCACAGTTTGCCAAATAGAAGCATTTGTCCCAAGCAGAGTCGGATTGATCTTTTGAATTTTGATCCATGGTGGAAATTTGAATTGTGATCTGGAGGGTGTTCAAGCTCACTGCTGTGTTTAATATCTTGGTTAAATTCAAAAGAGCAATCTGGACAAAAAACACACACACACACACATGCACACAAACACACACAAAGCATTTCCTAGGCCTGCTGTGTAGCAGGTAATTCATCTCCGTGGTCGGCGGACTCGGCGTTCCGCCTTAAATGTCAAACCAAGCGGGAGCTTGCAGCTTAGAATGAGAGCGGCGCAAAGGAAACAAAACAAGACAGGGGAATAAAGTGGGAGTTATTGAGGTTCATCAGATCAGATGGAATGGACTGATAAAGCAGGAAGTGGATAGCCATCACCACTCTTACAACAACACCTCAACCCCCTGGGCAAAACCACTCTGGAGTGCACAAACAACCCACTGGGCGAAAACTAGTTGAATCAACGTTGTTTCCACGCCATTTCAAACCCCCCCCCCCCCCCCCCCCCCCCCCCCCAAAAAAAAAAAAATGGTGATGTTGAATCAATGTGGAAAACTGATTAGATTGACAATAAGCCATCAATTGCATTTAATATTTTTTGACCCAACTTTGAACCTAAATCCAACGACATGGTGATTTTTTTGTATTGATTTCATGTTGAATTCACGTTAGATTGACAGCGCAACCAAATGTAAATAAAAACATTGAACTGACGTCTGTGCCCAGTCGGAAGACCATTAGTCAAAGCAAATTTCCTCCCTCTCGCTCTGTCTGTCAGGCTGTCAGAGTTGGACATTGTTCGGCTCCAATTCCTGTTTAATTGGACATGGGATTTCTCTAGAAGTGCCATTACAGCCCAACTGTGATGACCTACCTACCAAAGTCCCACTATCAAGGTGAGTAGTCTCAGGTGAATATTGTCAGGAGAGCTAGACTCACATGAAAACGCATTACAGTAGCGGCTACTGAGGAACCTATCGGTAGATTTTCACTTCTGCTGCCCTCATTTAAACAGCAAATATTTTAGATAACCATAACACTTCTTGTTGTGTTACTATGATTTGGGCAAGTTGAATCTCTGCATGCATACCCTGTCAAATAGGGTGCACATGAGCATTTTTTTATGTGGGCTAAGTATTGTTTTGTTGCAAGTTTCAAGTGTTTCCTTACAGATGCTGTGATTGTGACCGGAAAAGGTTAACTACCAATGGTACATCGGAAGCGCGAATGTCTTCCCACTGTCATTGTGTATCTGTAATGCTGTAGGAACTTTCAGCTGTTGTTCGGAGATGTTGTTCAAGTGATGATCATTTCTTTCTCCATCTTTGTAAGAAAATACATCACACAACCATGGCTACTCCCCCACACCTCTGGACACGCCAACATGAGCACCGACACACCTTCAACAGCCCCCGAACACGAGACCATTCCAGTAATTATGGTCAATGAATCTAATCCATGGTGGATATTCTTCTTAAAAAGGAACAATGGAATTCTGTAATTATATACCTCCACTTTGCACCTTTACGTTACTTAGGTTGATGTATTGATGCTGTCTCTGGCTTGTTATCAATAATGGATGCTGGTGTGTTTCTGCCCAACCCAGCTCAGTTTTTCTCATTTGCTAAAACACTAAAAACCCATTGGCTGAACAAAGTTCTCAGTTGCCTGGACTCATTTGGCTAATTATGCAGTCTGTTGTCAATACCTTAAACCATTTCACATGGTAAAACACAATTTGAAGATCTCACTTAGACTTTTCAGCAAAACTCTTGACACATTCTCATTCTCAAAACACATTCTGCGCTCTAATGCACATGTCATGCATACTGGTAAACACAAGTGGCAACAATCAAATACAAATAGAGAAGACGTGTCATTGATTGAACACAACCACTCAAAATTGATTTAACCTGTTTCAAATGATGCCACACAACCAATATAAGCCAGTTCAGAGAGCAAACAGGTTGTTGAAGGTGGGAAGGAGAAAGTCTGAGAATGGATAGAAGAAACAATGTGAGAGGACGAGGACGAGTGCGTATGCGAGGTGGGCGACGAGGAGGAAGAGGAGGAGGAGGGCAAGAAAGAGGAAGAGGAGGACAAAGAGGAAGACAAAGAGTGGAAATATCTGATGGAATTCGAGCAACAGTTATAGACCATGTTCTTGTCCATGGACTGACAATGAGGGAAGCAGGACTTAGAGTGCAACCCAATTTGAGCTGATTTTCTGTGTCCACCATAGTAAGGACATTCAGAGAAGAGAACAGGTACAGGATACTACTGTATATTTGTAATTGCAAATTTACTGTACTACACTATATGCAGCTGTTTCAATAGACATTTGTAAAGTTAATCACTGTATGTATTGTACTGCATGAATATGTTTTATAACTGCACAACTACTTTTTGTAGAATTGCAAGGCTGCCACATGCAGGTGGAAGGACAGCTATATTTACTCGGGAGCAAGAGGCCGTTATAGTTGGCATGGTCCTTGAAGATAATGCAATACTACTCAGAGAAATCCAGGAATAAGTGATACAAGACAACACACACTTCCAGGGAATCGACAATGTGAGCATTTCCACAATTGACCGTGTCCTCCATCGTAACAGGATGCGAATGAAACAAGTATACAGAGTACCTTTTGAGCGCAACTCACCAAGGGTGAAAGAACTGCGAGCTCAGTATGTGCAAGTAAGTGTACATTCGGAAACACTTACTGTAATCCAGATTGTCTACAGTACTAACACATACTATGTGAAGGACATTACTCTTCAGTACATACAATGTATTACAAAATCCTACATACAGTATATTGTATTTCTACACAGACAATATTTGACTTGGAATCCTTGGACAGACCCCATGAGTTCATCTTTGTCGATGAAGCAGGCTTCAATCTAACAAAGAGGAGAAGGAGAGGCCATGATTGGACAGCGGGCCATTGTTGAAGTCCCTGTCACAATCTGTGCTGCTATCAGCAACCATGGTGTTCTACATCCCCATGTTACACTCTGGCCATATAACACCCAGCACCTTCTAAGATTTATTGCCAATCTAAGAGATATTTTCTTTGAGCAGCAGGTTCAAGAGCTAAATGAGAATCCCATTCCCACCTATGTGATAGTGTGGGACAATGTCAGTTTCCACCGAGCTGCTCAGGTAAGGGAATGGTTTAACATCAATGGGCAGTTTATGAACTTGTACCTCCCTCCATACTCGCCTTTCTTGAATCCAATTGAGGAGTTTTTCTCCTCTTGGAAATGGAAAGTGTATGATAGACAACAATATTGCTTGTGATGTCGACGAAGTGCTCTGGCCTGACCCAGCCCAAAGACAAGAAGAAGCACATTGATCACGTTTACTCCTTTTTGTCCCTTTTAGTATTGTATACTGTAGTACAGTGCATTGTAGGCTGTATACTGTACAATGGACAAACTGTATGGCCCTGAACATTGTGCTTTCCATTTATTAACATAACTGACTGCTCAATAGATTTTGACTGGTTGCAGGTTCATATCAACAAAGAACAAGAATTACAGTATCACAGAGACAAAGGACAAGTTTGTGAGATGCAGGGTACAGTACTGTAAAAATAGGGGTACAAGGAGGAGGAAGAACAAAAAACAAAAGAGCAAAGCAGAGTAGTAATTTCTGATCAATTTTGAGCTACTATGATAGAACATGTTTTCGTTCGTCAAAAGACAATGACGGAAAAATATGAATATTTTTTTCGATTCCCTGAGAATTGTATGTTTTGAACAATGTGTTTTAAATTTTTCGGTGTATTGTTTAGTGACTGCTTGAGAGTGTATATCATTTTGATCACTTTGTTAATGATCTGAGAGCAGTTTTTGAACACAGGTAGAACTGTTTCGAGGCGAATGTTTCATTTTGCGAGAGGAGTCAGAGGTTATGTAAATAGTGCTTGAAGATGAGGTTTTGTGCTTAATGTTTTCAGGAAATGGAGCAAGGTTTCAAAAATTGTGTTTTAGCAATTGAGAAAAACTGTAAATCACCCGCCAGATTTGCCCATAGCACAGAGAGAGGGAGTGAGAGGGGACAGAGAGAGGAAGAGAGGGAAGAGAGAGAGAGGGATGGACAGAGAGAGAAAGAGGGAGAGGAGGAAAACAGAGTGAAAGCAATGAAGAGAGATATAAGCGAGAAATCAAGCCGCCTTGACAACAAAACATAGATATACGCCTTATGTTGCTGAATTTGTTTTCCAACTGAAGCCTAGCCTGAAACAAACTTTTTCTGTTTGACAGCAGATGCTGCTTAATAGTGTTTAGCTGTTGCTGAGATGTACTTGAACAGGAGACAGCCTGTGACATTTCCTTTTGTGTTGCTTAATTGCCTTTACAAATATATTTTTTTACAGCATTTCTGTTCACAGAGGCCATTAGCGCTGGGCCAGAGAGCATGCTGGGACACATTAGAGACAAGAGTAGAAGATGGGGCAAGGAGCTGTCAGAATCAGAAAACAGAAACAGACATGCCGGGGTCAGATATTTGTCCGTCGTTGTGTGTGTTGTCTGAGTAGTGGGTGTGGGTTAACAATATGTGTAGAAAGATTTGCAAGCCAAGATAGAGAGAGCGAGAGGAGTGTAATGGCATTTTAAGAGGTGTTGATAGTCTAAGTGGTCATTTCTTCAACCCATTTACACGACGGAAATGACCGAAAGGACTGGTCCTGGGAGCCCTGCCTGCATGGGTGTGTGAGCTTACAGCGCCTAACACATCACAGACTGGCTGCATCTCGTCTTGTCTCAGTCCGTCACCCTCAACACTTGAACTGTCAATTAGCCAGGCGGGACCACAGGCAACAGCTAACATGGAGACGACATAATGTGTATTGGGAGAGGAGGATAGCATGATTGTCAGCTTGGGTGTTTGTATTGACTCCTGGGGCGAGGTGTTGTTCCACTCGCGTAAAGCACAAGAACACGAAACCATTTAAAAGCATCTGTTTGTGACATAATCGTTTTATGTTGCAGGTGTGTGTATGTGCAATGTGTTAGCTTCCTGTCACATCTATTAGCTCATATGCGGTTGGAATGGAGTGTGTATGACATGTGTTTGCCTATGTGTGTGTGCATCTGCATACCAATACAGTGCCCCCAGCAGCATTGACCTGTATTTGCCCTCTATCTCGCTCTCTTGTCTGTCTGTCTCTCTTACTCTCTATCCTAATCACCGGTTGTAGTTTTTCGTTCCCCTCTCTCTCTCTCTCTCTCTCTCTCTCTCTCTCTCTCTCTCCCTCCCTCTCTCTCTCTCTCTCTCTCTCTCTCCTCTCTCTCTCTCTCTCTCTCTCCCTACCTCTCTCTCTCTCTTCTCTCTCTCTCTCTCTCTCTCTCTCCCGACCCTTTCCCTCCTGTATCAATAATTTCCTTTCATCCTATCTCTCTTTTTCTCCCACCCCCTCTTTCTCTGTGGTCTCTCTGTTAACCCTTTTTCTTTCTCTCTCTTCCCTTTTCTCCTCTCTCTCTCGCTCTCTCTCTCTCTCTCTCTCTCTCTCTCTCTCTCTCTCTCTGTCGGCCGTGGCTGCCCGAGTGACCGTTTGTTCAACACCACTCTCCACAGGCCTCGCCACCACTAGTGCTGCTGCTGCCGTGCCAAAGAACCCGCTAAAATCCCCCAAAATGTACATCGTCAGCCTACTGCGGTGTGATGTCTGCCGGTCAGTATTCTGCCGGCTGTCTTTTAATACTACTGTAGCAGCAACAACTGGACACTTGTGTCTCTCCAGTCTCGGCACACACACGACGAGCCGGTCGGTATCCTAGAAACGTCCTTTGTCATAAAGATGATGCTGATCCGGGGCCTCAGATTTAATTTACTTGGCTAATGAGCTGCCTGTCGTTTTGCATGAGGAGAGGACCCATTTGAATCATCACGGGTCTGTGAGAGATTTATTGAGAGGTGATTTCTCCGTGATATAGAAACGTCATTTCTCTGTCCACGCCGTGTCTGTCCATGTCTGCAACAGGCGACAAACGCTCAACAAAAAAAAAACTAACACCATAATGTGCAGCATGTCTCAGCCAGTCAGTCTGAAAACAGGGCATGGTCTGTTTTAGTGGAGGCTGGTGAGGGGTGGACAGCTCATCGTTATGGCCGGAATGGAATGGTATCAAGCACATTGCAAAGAAACAACGTGTTTGAAATGTGTTTAGTACTCTTCCGTTCATTTAATTCCAACCATTACAATGAGTCACCAAACAAGCCACCACTAGTCACTGTTCACTGCTAGCCTACTGATCTGACAGGTCTTCTTGGAGAAAGGTATAAGTCCTATATATGAGTCCTATATATATATATATATATATATATATATATATATATATATATATATATATATATATATATATATATATTAATGTATGTATGTGTGTGTCTATGTTTATCTATCAACAGTCGTGAATGGAAGATGACGTTTGTCAGGGGTATCTGACAGGACTTAAGTAGGGGATTCTGTAGTATAGAAGCGGATATATGGCCATGACTTCGTCTATCAGTACTTTTTTTTGTGGGATGCTGGGGAATGCATAGAGCGTGGCTTGATTGAATCTTGACTTGGAGGCTGCATACATACCAATGATGCCAGAAATGGCATGTAGGTTAGCAGTGCACCTCCCACTGATTCTGAAATGACCGTGCTCATCGAAACAATAGCAAATGAGACGGCAGGCGGACATATTAGGATGCTCGGTGCTCTAGAACCAACCCGTAGCTCACCTGACATGTGGATTTATAGAGGGCTTAATCTGAGTTTCTTCAAGTGTGTCCCAAATGGCACCCTGTTCCCCATTAGGTGCAGAACTGGTCAAAAGTAGAGCACTATGTAGGGAATAGCGTGCCATTTGGGATGCAACCATACTTTCTCTACTCTTCCCTCCATGAAGGTTTAAATTGGACAGGGTCGATTAAGATAGCTAGGCGAGCCAACTAAATATCACCGTCGTAGTAAGTACATTTTCCCTCAATAAAATAGTTATTAGCAAAGTGCTAGTAGAAAAGAAAAAGTGCAGTTTTTATGATTTTTTTTTGGAATACAACAGTCAAGATGTTGCTGCTGGCCAGTGGTGGAAAAAGTACCCACTTTTTTATTGGAAAATGACTCAAGTAAAAGTGAAAGTCACCCAGTAAAATACTACTTGAGTAAAAGTCGAAAAGTATTTTTGTTTTAAATATACTTAAGTATCAAAAGTTCAACTGAAATAATATGAACACATGGTTGTCAAAGGGAGGGTCTGGGAAATCTTTCCACGCCTGAGACAGTTGTTAAAGAGAGCTGCACAGTGTGGTGCCTTGGGAACCTAGTAGAAGGTAAAGCTTGTCTAAAGAAGAAAGTTGTTTATCTTTTGTTTTCTGCTCCTTAAATGTTCTGACGTCAAGTTAGGCGTAGTTTATGTAACCTGGGTAGTCTTTTCCGTTAAAGCATTGCTGTTTTCCAGAGTCCGCTATCCGTCAGTTTCATTGACAGCTCTATATAGTCTACTGACAGTCTGACAGATAAGAAATTAAATCTTACTTTCTGTTTATCAATATCGAAAAAAATGTTTGCTGAATTGGCCTCTTTTCTGTTTTCATTGCCCTTTAACTGTGTTTTTGCGAACCACCTGTCCTGTCCCATGTTATCGCTCCGTATCCGTTGCACATGTGGCTCACCAGTTGTGGCTGACGCAAGGCCTTTCTCGTTGTGTTGGGGTGGTGGCCTGGGTGGCAGGGGGTCCAAATTAAGCCCCCGGAGCTGCTGCGACCAACTGTGCCAACAGCTGCTTACTAGGAAGCGTGGTGGCGTTGGGTTTAGAGAAGATAGCAACGGAGCCAGGACTGTATTAACAAGGGGTTATGATGCTGCGTATGCCCTACATGTGGCTGTGCTGTAGTGTGTAGCAGGAGACAGTAGGAGCACGCCATGGGAGCGTGTTCCAGTAGGCTAGAGTCTCTTGGTTTCTTAGAAATGGAAATACTGAAATATAGTTGGGACGCTGGTCTTTCTCACCCCTCACACTAATAGAGAACAAGTGTTCTATGAACTACATTTCTAGGTGGAATAATTCTGTAATTGTCTGGGAAGTACTAAATGAGTAACTGCTGGTTTTCGATTGGCTTTAAGGCTCTGTGGTTATTTCCTTTTGTGCACCATGCCACCCTGGGTGGGGGGGGGGGGGGGGGGGGGGGGGGGGGGCGGGGGGGGTCTTATCTCACAGACAGAATCTGACACTACCCCCCCCCTCCCCTTGAGGCTCACACTGGTCAGAGGAGGCCAGCAGTGTGCTGTCTTATTGGTCGAAGGCTACACGTATGCACTCTCCACAGAGATGTTTAATGGTGCAAATAAGGGTGAAATATATTTTGATGTCAAACTCAGTGGTGAATAGAGATGCTACCCTTAAGATGATTAGATAGAGGACAACACAGTTCTGCACCTGCTCTCTCTGTCTTGATACTAATCATGCCTGATCTGTTTTGATTAAGAAATCATTATAATCGTTCTCTTTAATATGACAACCTTTGGAAGAAAAAATACTCTGCTATACCAATAGTGTCCTTTTCCATTTTGAAAACTCAAATGACTTGTTTATTGCTGTTGAACATTTGGGTATAACAACCATTTTATGTATTAATATGCAGAATCATATCACCATTTTCCAATAACCATTTTCACCATTTTCTGCAGATCTTTTTTCTTTAGACTTTTTTTTTATCATCACGTTTGTATCAATTACACGGTTAGTTTTTTGGTATTAGAGGACTTGATTTTCAACAAGAGTAAAACAATCCAAAAACACAGGACAACAAATATAACACAAAAGGCAAAAAAAACGTACTCACATCAACATCAAGCCTTTGACCCCATGAAGTCTATCAATCCTGTTATCCCTGTCACTCCGAGGTTCCCAGTCCAAACTGTCTCAGTCAGCCCTGATGTTGTCTGCTCCGCTGCTTTCCTTCACTCAGCTCCACAAAACTGTCCGTCAACAGCTGTTTTCACCCGCTCCGCACTCACACTCACTACTCCATCTCCTCCCGCGCCGCAACTGTGCAGAGTTTTACTATTGCTGAGCCGTCTGTCAGAAACTTGTCCCCCTGCCTTCACATTTACGATATGACACAACATGACTGAGCCCACATCGTCTCCCTTTTCAAAGACTCAGCCACAGAGAGTGTGCTCAAACTCACAAACTCTCGCCTCTCACTCTCTAAATGTATCTCTGTCTCTCTCTCTCTCTCTTTCTTTCCCTCGCTCTCTCTATTTATCTCTCTCTATTTTCTCTCTCTCTTTTTTTCCTTCCTCACTTTTGTCCGTCTCTCTGTACATCTCTCTCCCTCTCTCTCTGGATGCTGAGGGACCATCACTTGCTTAATTACTCATGATCTGCCTGAGGCCTCTGTGATTGGTTAACAGTTAAAGGCTGCTGTGCACCCCTACCCGCTCCCTTCACTCTCACAGAACAGCTGCTGCCCTATCACTGGGTCTCGCTATGTTCTGACTCCACCCCTCTTTTACTGCCTCTGTACCTGAATCAGTGATTCAGGGCTTCTTGCCAGCTACAAAAATAGAACTCGTAGAATAGACATGGTTCTACATTCTATTTGGTTTTCCATGGAACCCACCATAGAAAATTAACTACGCGTATATCTCAACGAAACTCACCGATATGACCGCTTAATAGAAGTGGCTGTAAGGGTGAGCACTTTAAGCGTGAGTAACACTTGCCTGTCGGTGATCTGCCCTAAGGAGAGTAGTGAGTCTTGTACTCATCTCAATTGAAATCAGGATTATTCAATAGTGGAGGGCAAACCGGAGAGTTCTTGAAAACATACATACAGTGCCTTGCGAAAGTATTCGGCCCCCTTGAACTTTGCGACCTTTTGCCACATTTCAGGCTTCAAACATAAAGATATAAAACTGTATTTTTTTTGTGAAGAATCAACAACAAGTGGGACACAATCATGAAGTGGAATGACATTTATTGGATATTTCAAACTTTTTTAACAAATCAAAAACTGAAAAATTGGCCGTGCAAAATTATTCAGCCCCCTTAAGTTAATACTTTGTAGCGCCACCTTTTGCTGTGATTACAGCTATAAGTCGCTTGGGGTATGTCTCTATCAGTTTTGCACATCGAGAGACTGACATTTTTTCCCATTCCTCCTTGCAAAACAGCTCGAGCTCAGTGAGGTTGGATGGAGAGCATTTGTGAACAGCAGTTTTCAGTTCTTTCCACAGATTCTCGATTGGATTCAGGTCTGGACTTTGACTTGGCCATTCTAACACCTGGATATGTTTATTTTTGAACCATTCCATTGTAGATTTTGCTTTATGTTTTGGATCATTGTCTTGTTGGAAGACAAATCTCCGTCCCAGTCTCAGGTCTTTTGCAGACTCCATCTGGTTTTCTTCCAGAATGGTCCTGTATTTGGCTCCATCCATCTTCCCATCAATTTTAACCATCTTCCCTGTCCCTGCTGAAGAAAAGCAGGCCCAAACCATGATGCTGCCACCACCATGTTTGACAGTGGGGATGGTGTGTTCAGCTGTTTTGCTTTTACGCCAAACATAACGTTTTGCATTGTTGCCAAAAAGTTCAATTTTGGTTTCATCTGACCAGATGTTCTTCCACATGTTTGGTGTGTCTCCCAGGTGGCTTGTGGCAAACTTTAAACGACACTTTTTATGGATATCTTTAAGAAATGGCTTTCTTCTTGCCACTCTTCCATAAAGGCCAGATTTGTGCAATATATGACTGATTGTTGTCCTATGGACAGAGTCTCCCACCTCAGCTGTAGATCTCTGCAGTTCATCCAGAGTGATCATGGGCCTCTTGGCTGCATCTCTGATCAGTCTTCTCCTTGTATGAGCTGAAAGTTTAGAGGGACGGCCAGGTCTTGGTAGATTTGCAGTGGTCTGATACTCCTTCCATTTCAATATTATCGCTTGCACAGTGCTCCTTGGGATGTTTAAAGCTTGGGAAATCTTTTTGTATCCAAATCCGGCTTTAAACTTCTTCACAACAGTATCTCGGACCTGCCTGGTGTGTTCCTTGTTCTTCATGATGCTCTCTGCGCTTTTAACGGACCTCTGAGACTATCACAGTGCAGGTGCATTTATACGGAGACTTGATTACACACAGGTGGATTGTATTTATCATCATTCGTCATTTAGGTCAACATTGGATCATTCAGAGATCCTCACTGAACTTCTGGAGAGAGTTTGCTGCACTGAAAGTAAAGGGGCTGAATAATTTTGCACGCCCAATTTTTCAGTTTTTGATTTGTTAAAAAAGTTTGAAATATCCAATAAATGTCGTTCCACTTCATGATTGTGTCCCACTTGTTGTTGATTCTTCACAAAAAAATATAGTTTTATATCTTTATGTTTGAAGCCTGAAATGTGGCAAAAGGTCGCAAAGTTCAAGGGGGCCGAATACTTTCGCAAGGCACTGTACAGCTGTATGCTCATTCATGTGTGTGTGTGTGTGTGTGTGTGTGTGTGTGTGTGTGTGTGTGTGTATGTGTGTGTGTGTGTGTGTTTGTATTATTGACTACTATGTATTGACGTGTGTGTGTTAGAGGGGGTTGCAACCTTATCTCGTGACAGCCAGGCGTGGTGAAATGGACCTGGGAAAGGGTGTTAAACATTTGGGCCACTCCACGCTCCCTGTGAGTGTGTCTGATCCTATCAGGTGAGTTTTAGCTGCAGAATGCAGCCCCCGGATGTCCTATACTCCAGGCAGACAGAAATAAAGCAGGGAGTCTGCACCGAGGCTTATAAGACCGGGAAAGAGGGGAAAACAGCACCCTGAGAAACGCCAGCGAAATCCATTACAGGTTGATAACCTAACCTTTCCCTGGCTGCCTTGGTCAGACCTGATGGATTGTGGAATTGGTATTTGGTATTTGACTAGGATCCCCATTAGCTGTTGCGATAGCAGCAGCTACTCTTCCTGGGGTCCACACAGAACATGAAACATGACATAGAACAGTAATAGAGAAGGGCAGAACTACACACATTTAAAACAATAAAGATATAACTTAAAGGTTCTATACCGACTCAACAAAGAGACCTACTATTCTAGGCCTACATGTGTTATTTAGATGTTCATATATTACCTTTACATTCCTAGGATCTATCAGTACATACACACAAACTATTTAGGTCACATGGGGGAGAGGTGTTGTGCTGTGAGGTGTTGCTTTATCTGTTTTTTAAAGCCATGTTTCCTGTTCACTTGAGCAATATGAGAAGGGAGTTCCGTGCAATCATGGCTCTGTATAATACTGTACGTCTCCTTGAATTCATTCTGGGTTTGGGGACTGTGAAAAGACCCCTGGTGGCATGTCTGGTTGGGTAAGTGGGTTTGTCAGTGCTGTGTGTAAGTTGACTATGCAAACAATTTGAAATTTTCAAAACATAAATGTTTCTTATAGAAAGCTTCAACCTGGCCTTAGAATGGAAATCACACATAGCTAATCCGGG
Organism: Oncorhynchus mykiss; assembly: GCF_013265735.2. NCBI lineage: Eukaryota > Metazoa > Chordata > Actinopteri > Salmoniformes > Salmonidae > Oncorhynchus > Oncorhynchus mykiss. The sequence continues at coordinate 48,696,390 of NC_048579.1, forward strand.
AGTCAGACCTTCCCTAGACATGTCAGGCAGGCTCAGCTGCCGCTTCCTGCATTTAAGCTGTGAGGGAGTAACCACACTGCAAGTCATAGTAGAGCACCGTGACAGAGGGAAATTATAACTGTGACACTTGGTCTCTTCTGACCCCTTGCCCCTATGTGGCTCGCGGATCTGCATACCCACATCCATACTCACACATGCAGTCAGAGCTGGCCCTAGCCTTTTGGGGGCCCTAAGTGAAATTTTGTTGGGGGAGCTCCCCCCACCTTGCGGACAAACATTTTAGCAGCCCCCTGCTTGACAGCGGAAAGAAAAACAATGTTTTAGAGTAAATGTCCTGCAATGCTACACATTTTGCCACGGGGCAGAGAGAAGATTTCACCATTATTATAACTAATTTCATGCAATTGTAAAGAAAATCCACGGGGTGGAGTGAGAGAGACTAACAAAATCAATGGGTGCGCACTGGTTGGTAATTTAAACCACGATTACTACAAATTTAGATAGCTAGCTAGACTCATTTACCAATCCTAAAATGTTAGCTGACATGAGCTAATTGAGTGACAGGCACAACAAGAGATAAACTGCTGATGAACAACCACATTTCGAAATGGCACCTTGTGTATTCTATTATTCTAACTCTCAACTGTTGGGACCCCGGCTGAGTGTTTTGGAAATTGATCCATGGGCCTACAAAAGGGGGGTTGCCCATCCCTGCTCTAAGTGATGGGCTATTCTGTAGATGAGACAGTTGTTGAATTGAATTCAACTGGGAGCTGTTCTGCTTGAAGTCACATTGCAGTACTCCAGGATGCCTACATACGTCTGGAAATCAGGAAAAAGTGTAGAATGTAATATTACAGTGACAGTATATTGGAAGGTTACTGTGACAGGAAGGTATGATTTGGGGTTATTTTGTGTGTGAGTACCAAATGATTGCTCTCTGTTCTGAGTCAGATGAGCTTATAGTGTCTTCTCTCTGCTCTCCATGTGTTGGGTTAGAACAGTATGACAGAGTGAGTCATTTCCATTAAGTCCAACCTTGCTCTATCCTCTACAGAGCTCTACTTCATGAATGGAATTTTCATCGACAGACAGTAAGGGTCTGGTTTTTGATTGGTTTGTGTGTTTGCCTTGGTTTCTCAAATGATTGCCTCGCCTGGTTCACCAACTACTTCTCTGATAGAGTTCAGTGTGTCAAATCGGAGGGCCTGTTGTCCGGACCTGGCAGTCTCTACGGGGGTGCCACAGGGTTCAATTCTCGGGCCGACTCTTTTCTCTGTATACATCAATGATGTCGCTCTTGCTGCTGGGGATTCTCTGATCCACCTGTACGCAGATGACACCATTCTGTATACTTCTGGCCCTTCTTTGGACACTGTGTTAACTAACCTCCAGACGAGCTTCAATGCCATATAACTCTCCTTCCGTGACCTTCAACTGCTCTTAAATGCAAGTAAAACTAAATGAATGCTCTTCAACTGATCGCTGCCCATACCTGCCCGCCCGTCCAGCATCACTACTCTGGACGGTTCTGACTTAGAATATGTGGACAACTACAAATACCTAGGTGTCTGGTTAGACTGTAAACTCTCCTTCCAGACTCACATTAAGCATCTCCAATCCAAAATTAAATCTAGAATCGGCTTCCTATTTCGCAACAAAGCATCCTTCACTCATGCTGCCAAACATACCCTCGCAAAACTGACTATCCTACCGATCCTTGACTTCGGCGAAGTCGTTTACAAAATAGCCTCCAACACTCTACTCAGCAAATTGGATGCAGTCTATCAAAGTGCCATCCGTTTTGTCAACAAAGCCCCATATACTACCCACCACTGTGACCTGTATGCTCTCATTGGCTGGCCCTCGCTTCATATTCGTCGCCAAATCCACTGGCTCCAGGTCATCTATAAGTCTTTGCTTGGTAAAGCCCCGCCTTATCTCAGCTCACTGGTCACCATAGCAGCACCCACCAGTAGCACACGCTCCAGCAGGAATAGTTCACTGGTCACACCCAAAGCCAATTCCTCCTTTGACCGCCTTTCCTTCCAGTTCTCTGCTGCCAATGACTGGAACAAAAAAAAGCTGGAGACTTATATCTCCCTCACTAGCTTCATGCACCAGCTGTCTGAGCAGCTCACAGATCACTTCACCTGTACATAGCCCATCTGTAAATAGCCCATCTGTAAATAGCCATCTGTAAATAGCTCATCCAACTGCCTCATTTCCCATATTGTTATTTATTTTATATATTTTGCTCCTTTGCACCTCAGTATCTCTACTTGCACATTCATCTTCTGCACATCTATCACTCCAGGGTTTAATTGCTATATTGTAATTATTTCGCCACTATGGCCTATTTATTGCCTTACCTCCCTTATCCTACCTCATTTGCACACACTGTATATAGACTTTTTCTATTGTATTATTGACAGTATGTTTGTTTATTCCATGTGTAATTCTGTGTTGTTGTTTGTGTTGCACGGCTTTGCTTTATCCTGGCCAGGTCTTAGTTGTAAATGAGAACTTGTTCTCAACTAACCTACCTGGATAAATCAAGGTGAAGTAAAAAAAAATAAAAAAAAGTAGCACTGATTACACTATGGAGGTGTCTCAAATGGCACCCTGTTCTATGTAGTCTACGGTGTTGCTTGCCGTCGGCCGCTCGCAAGCCAAGGGGGAGAACGACAGTTTAATTAGACTTCAAACAGCAGCCCCTGTCTGTCTTTGATCTCTGGTTTTAAAGATAACACGTGAAGATGAATATGTGCCTGAGGGTCTTCATCACAGCTCAAGGCTGCAGTGAGTTTCTGTTACACATGTGCGTCGTTGCCGTTTCCATGTTTAAGGTTTACTTAGCGAGAGCGAGAAGAAAGAAGAGAGAAGTGTCAGACGAGTGTGTTGATCTATTAAATCACTTCCTGCCCTTCTAAAAGAGCTCTGCTTTTTAATTGACAGATTTCAGCAAGGGGTCATATGAAAACTTGTAAATGTAAACTGCATGTTTGAAGGGGGCGAGAGCGAAGCTGCGAAATGCTCATCCACCCCCCCCCCCCCCCCCTCCACCACCACACACAGATAGGAGAGCTGAGTCTCTGAGCCCTCCTCTTCCTCCACCTCTCCCTCCTTCACCTCTTCACTCACCCCTTTTATCTTTCCGCTTAAGCCGTTTCCACAGAGATCGCCTACGTTTGACTAGCTCCATCCCTCTCTATTCTCTGTCTGGTTGCCTCTTTCCTGGCTTCCTGCCTCTTTGTTCCTTTCCAGAATGTATTTTGTTGCCTGCTCTATAGACAGCTATATCAGTCCGCTAATACAGGACTAGTAAAGGCCCAGCGCACTACCTTTGTGGAAAAATATATTCTTTGTACAATTATACAGTATATACTCAACCAGGAGTATATGTAGGACACACCTACAGTACTCATTCAAGGGTTTTTCTTTGTTTTCACTATTAGTGAAGATATCAAAACTGTGAAATAGATATGGAATTGTTAAACAAATCAAAATATATTTTGATAGCCACCCTTGATGACAGCTTTGCACAATCTTGGCATTCTCTTAACCAGCTTCATGAGGAATGCTTTTCCAACAGTCTTGAAGGAGTTCCCACATATGTGACCGTTTCAGCAAACTAGGCGTATGTCGCGAGTCACTATTTCACAGGAGAGAACTTTCATGTGACTTGATAATAACGTGTATGCCATCTGTAAATACAAATCAATTGGTTTAGCCAAAAAAAAGGCAGCAACCTTCCCGCTAGCCATGATTGTCTGAGATAATGAGTGGGCTGGTCATACCAAGAGATGAGTTTGGATTGGTATGCCATATAGCGGCGTCTGCCTATTTGAGCTGGTCAGTATGTCTAGGTAATCCTGTCTAATGCTGCTTTAATTTTTTTTTATTGTGTATTAAAACTGCATAAGCGTTGCTCTCCACTTTCTGGAGGACTGAGTTTTGAAATCAGTGGAATTCGAGGAAGATAGCTAAGGAGATTGAGAAAACACCTGTCTCCGGATTACGTCTTCAAACTAAGGGCAACCATGGCATCCGACAGGAGACGCGTCCAACCATGAAGGATGTACAGTATATGGGTAAGATAGTTTAGCTAGCTACATTTTCAGATATTACACGTTTCTAATTTTGACAGAAAGCGCAATTTGCTTGGCTAGCTATAGCCTAATGTTAGCTAGCTAACATTGAACCTGGTTGGTTAGCAACCTGCAGATTCATGCAGGGTAGTAAGGTCACGAGTTGTGATTATTATGTAGCTAGCTACATGTCTTAACAAAAGACTTCACTATGCAAGAAACCATTTTGGGTGCGTTCGTAAATTCAGTCTGGCCATCTACTCCGATTCCAGATCACTCTCGTCTGAGTGTGCCTGAGAGCGCAGAATAACTGATGAATTTACGAACCTTCAACGCCAGTTGAATATGGCAGGGTGTCAGTAAACATCAGTAAACTCATCAGCCAGAGCGTCCGGTGTGCGCTCTGAACACAAAATGCTCTGAATTTACAAACTGACAATCTGACAACACAGTTGCACAGTCACCGACGCTCTGTATAACATAACAGCCTAACCAGCTCTGCCAGGGTGAGTAATGTTCAGTGAGATGTTCTCTCTTACTTAGATGTCTGGAAGTAGCTGGCAAGTTAGCTTGAGTGCTTGACTGCTGTTAGTACATTCTGATCAACCCTTAAAGAGATGGGTGGGGCTAAAGCTTAAGAGGGTGCTGAATGGGTGTAGACAAAGAAAGGCTCTACAATAGTATTACCATAACATTCAAAGGCCCTTTTCTCAAAAGTGAGTTTACAAGTTTATCATCTTACAAAGCAAAATGACTTTCCCATTGTTCCTCAACTGTCATGTATGATATACCATTTTGTAGCTCTGAGGGTGATTGTGGTTGGGTGATTGTGGAGGCCAGGTCATCTTATGCAGCACTTCATCACTCTCCCTGGTCAAATAGCCCTTACACAGCCTGGAGGTGTGTTTTGGGTCATTGTCCTGTTGAAAAACAAATGATAGTCCCACTAAACGCAAACCACATGGGATGGCGTATCGCTGCAGAATTCTGTGGTAGCCATGCTGGTTAAGTGTGCCTTGAATTCTAAATAAATCACTGACAGTGTCGTCACCAGCAAGCAAAGCACCCCCACAACATCACACCTCCTCCTCCATGCTTCACGTGGGAACCACACATGCGGAGATCACACATGCGGAGATCACTACTCTGCATCTCGCAAAGACACGACGGTTGGAACCAAAAATCTCAAATTTGGACTCATCAGACCAAAGGACAGATTTCCATCGGTCTAATCAGTGACAGTGGCTATGTGGTCCCAAATCTGGGATTAAGGGGCTCTTTTCCAAGTTTAAATGATAAACATTCAACATTGGCCTTGTTGTCAATGAAGCATGATTTGTGCTGTGCTCAAAACAACTCTTAACTCAGAACTGCGAAAACTTGACTTCAGTGAGTTCAAGACAACTGGGAAGTCAGGAATAAACAAGCTCCTACTGGGGAAAATATGTTTTGAATGGTCATCCAAGTCGTAATTGTAAATCCGGCCTCCAGTTGTTTTGAAAGCACCATAAATCTAGAGAATGCCAGATTTTGATGACAAAAGTTACCCATGAAGAACAGCCCGTACTTAATTCTGTCACTGTACATTTCAAAAGTGCTAAACATATAGCTATATTGACGAACGTTACGTTCATCCTAGCTCGCTCATTTAATGTCTTAATCGAAATTACGGATTGCCTCTTATCCGCTTGTCATCCATCCCCTTATGCCATAGTTTGTACATCTCAATTGTCATTAGAAGCCATATCAGCTGTTTTTTTTAAAGGCAGTAAATAAGGCTGAATGAACTGTTTTGCTGCCAGACAAGGCTCCGCTGTTAGCCAGGTGTAGCAGTGGTAAGGTGTGGGACACCTGTTGGGACTCTGCTGTTGGGACAACTTCATGTAGACCTTAACAGTTTGTTGGCACCGTTTGTCACCGTTATAGTGCAATTAATGTATTGTTTAGTGTTGTGTTGTGTAGGGGCTTTGCTGGCATGCATCCCACTTTTCTATTTTTTGCCCCACCAAGATTTACATGGGCGGCAGGGTAGCCTAGTGGTTAGAGTGTTGGACTAGTAACCGGAAGGTTGCGAGTTCAAACCCCCGAGCTGACAAGGTACAAATCTGTCGTTCTGCCCCTGAACAGGCAGTTAACCCACTGTTCCCAGGCCGTCATTGAAAATAAGAATTTGTTCTTAACTGACTTGCCTGGTTAAATAAAGGTAAAATAAAATAAAATAAACATGCTAAGATTGCCACTGGGTACTGTGTGTGTATATATATATATACAGTCGTGCAAAAAAGTATTTAGTCAGCCAACAATTGTGCAAGTTCTCCCACTTAAAAAGAGGGGCCTGTCATTTTCATCATAGGTACACTTCAACTATGACAGACAAAATGAGAAAACAAATTCCAGAAAATCACATTGTAGGATTTTTTATGAATTAATTTGCAAATTATGGTGGAAAATAAGTATTTGGTCATCAATAGGTAAGCAGCTTGGTTTGAAGAAATCAACTGTGGGAGCAATTATTAGGAAATGGAAGATATACAAGACCACTGATAATCTCCCTCGTTCTGGGGCTCCACGCAAGCTCTCACCCCGTGGGGTCAAAATGATCACAAGTGAACGGTGAGCAAAAATCCCAGAACCACACCCCCTGTCTCCCCCTGCTTAAGCCAGTACATGTCTAGGCCCGTCTGAAGTTTGCTAGAGAGCATTTGGATGATCCAGAAGAAGATTGGGAGAATGTCATATGGTCAGATGAAACCAAAATATAACTTTTTGGTAAAAACTCAACTCGTCGTGTTTGGAGGACAAAGAATGCTGAGTTGCATCCAAAGAACACCATACCTACTGTGGAGCATGGGGGTGGAAACATCATGCTTTGGGGCTGTTTCTCTGCAAAGGGACCAGGACGACTGATCCGTGTAAAGGAAAGAATGAATGGGGCCATGTATCGTGAGATTTTGAGTGAAAACCTCCTTCCATCAGCAAGGGCATTGAAGATTAAACGTGGCTGGGTCTTTCAGCATGACAATGATCCCAAACACACCGCCCGGGCAACGAAGGAGTAGCTTCGTAAGAAGCATTTCAAGGTCCTGGAGTGGCCTAGCCAGTCTCCAGATCTCAACCCCATAGAAAATCTTTGGAGGGAGTTGAAAGTCTGTGTTGCCCAGCAACAGCCCCAAAACATCACTGCTCTAGAGGAGATCTGCATGGAGGAATGGGCCAAAATACCAGCAACAGTGTGTGAAAACCTTGTGAAGACTTACAGAAAACGTTTGACCTCTGTCATTGCCAACAAAGGGTATATTACAAAGTATTGAGATAAACTTTTGTTATTGACCAAATACTTATTTTCCACCATAATTTGCAAATAAATTCATTAAAATTCCTACAATGTGATTTTCTGGATTTTTTTTTCTCATTTTGTCTGTCATAGTTGAAGTACCTATGATGTACCTATGATGAAAATTACAGGCCTCTCTCATCTTTTTAAGTGGGAGAACTTGCACAATTGGTGGCTGACTGAATAGTTTTTGCCCCACTGTATATATATATATAAATATTCTGATTTTTCAGGGGGTGCTGCAGCAACCTCTGCACCCCTGCTTCCCGCAGCTATGACCATATCCTGTTCAAAGGCACTTGATTATTTTGTCTTGCCCATTCACCCTCTGAACGACACACATACTCAATCAATGTCTCAAGGCTTAAAAATCCTTCTTTAACCTGTCTCCTCCCCTTCATCTACACTGATTGAAGTGGATTTAACAAGTGACATCAAGAAGGGATCATCGCTTTCACCTGGATTCACCTGGTCAGTCTGTCATGGGAAAGAGCAGGTGTTCATAATGTTTTGTACACAGTGTATACCGCTACTGTTTTTTGACAAAGCCATCAGTAGAGTTGAAAATGCGATGGAAACCCATTTAACATGTATTATTTGAATCGGTACATGGGAATTTCACTGCAAAAGTTATTTTGATGTGCACTACGTCGTCACGCACAGCTTTTTATCCACACTAAGTCTGTTTGATGGAAACAAATCTCTGGTAGGGAAATGTGCCTTTGTTTTTATGCGGATTGTAGAATAATACAAATCTGTTGCCAATTGGATGGAAACATAGCTAATGTGTGTCTTTTTCCATTTCTAGTTCTCTCCCTGGGACCCTTGATGGTTGTCATAGTTTCTCTGTTTTCTTAATGTTCCCTCCCGCCCTCTACTGCACATACTTTATTTTTCAATATCTGTGCCTGCATCTCTTTTTCCACATATTTGTTTCTCTGTGTCTCTTTCGCTTCTTGTCTCTTTCTCAATCTGCTCCTTCTAGTTCTTTCTGCCCTCCCTCCTGCTCCTATTGTCACCTCCCCTCCCACACGCCGACCTATTTTGAAACCATGTTCACTGTTGATGCTCTACTGATATTGCTTTTTCAGGGTCATTGTGTTTCAATAATGATGCATGTTACGACCGGTCCATTTTGTGCAGGTCACTGTAAAACAAGGGTCACGTAATATGATGTATTAGGAGCTGTCATGCTGCATTTGTTCTGGTCCTATGAGATCTGTTGTCTCGGCACCTGGTCTGTGTGTGTTCCTTCTAATGGTACACGTGTACATATGTGAGGTATGACGTGATGGAGTTGTCTGCTCTCTATACTCTCAGCTACAAGGTGAACCTCTCACTGCCCCCGCTAATTGGCTCCATTTGTTGTTGTGGTGTGCGTGCGTGCTTGTGTGGTGTGTGTGTGTGTGTGTCACTCAAATCATTATTCACCTGGACAGGCTCCCTGCTCCTTATTAAAGTGGCCCGCGGCCATGGTCAGATGGGCGCCCGCTCGGTGATCATATCTGAATGGATTACACTATATCCTTGGCAAACATCTGATTAAGTGCCAAAACTTAGTCTCATCAACATTGATTTACATGTCCCAGAACAGGTGATATTTATGGAACCTTTCAGAATCCATTGACTTCCAAATGCTCAATTTGAACAGTGTGCTCCGGATGTTCTTTTCATGTTTTCTTTCATTTATGATGTGTTTGTTGTGTCTAGAGACTGTGCGTGTGTGTGCGTGCGTGTGTGCGTGTGTGCGTGTGTGCGTGTGTGCGTGTGTGCGTGTGTGTGTGTGTGTGTGTGTGTGTGTGTGTGTGTGTGTGTGTGTGTGTGCGTGCGTGTGTGTGTGCTTTACCAAGCTTTACTCCAATTAGTGGCTCCCACAATGTCTGCAAAAAGCCATTTAAAGGCTCCTCATAATTCTCTACTTGTCTCCTGTTAGAATTTTCTTTTTTGATTAATTGCTCCATCCATATTTTATTCATGGTTTAATCTCAAGTTGTGGTTGCAAAGAGAGGGCATATTGCTGGTAACTTTCAAGAATTTTGATAACTTTTACATTTTTGGTGAATTTTATCACATGACATCTAGTGGCCTTTTGCGGTTCTTCAGATTATCACAGGCCATCTGTGTGGCCTTTTCACATTTCAAATATAGAAAGTAATCAAATAAGATGATTTCCAATTCAAAAATCTATAATGAAAAAGATGGAAAACATGATCCTAAATGCAAACCATCAATTTAGTGAATTCCACTGATGTTTAATATGAGGGAAACAGCATGAAATATCCTTTATATTTTTTTACACACTTACATTTTTTTTACTATGTCAATATTTGTTTGTTCTAAATGTTTTGGCGCAGGTGGCAGGTGGCAGGTGGCAGGTGGCAGGTGGCAGGTGGCAGATGGCAGTTGTGAAACAATTCAGTAGTTAGAAGAGTTGCAGAATTAATTGAAAAAAAATGCCATTGTTGATTAGATGCTTTTATCATTGAACCATATGGTCTATCCATTAGAAACTATTGGACAATATGGACACATACAAAATTAATACTATGCATTATTACATTTTATGTCGTTATTTATGTATACCTTACAAACCATAGATTGCCATAGATTACCTGGTAATTACCAAAATGACTGAACGTTCCGGTAACTTTAGTAAATGACCAGCAGTTTTGAAACCCTAGCTTTAGTTAGATAAACTCATGCATCTTACTACTTGTGACATCACAGACTCACCCCATACACTGAAAGTATTCACACCGCTTGACTTTCTCCATCATTCTGTTGTGTTACAGCCTGCATTCCAGGTGACTACAATACACCATAATATCAAAATGGAATTCTGTTATTCATTTTTTTTTTTAAATGAAGTTAATAAGTATTCGACCCTGTTGTTATGGCAAGCATAAATAAGTTCAGGAGTAAAAATGTGCTTAACAAGTCACATAAGTTGCATGGACTCACTCTGTGTGCAGTAATAGTGTTTAACATTCTTTTTTAATGACTACCTCATCTCTGTACCCCACACATACAATTATCTGTAAGGTTTCTCATGCGAGCAGTGAATTTCAAACACAGATTCAACCACAAAGACCAGGGAGGTTTTCCAATGCCTAGCACTTTTTGGTAGATAGGTAAAAATGTAAAAAACAGACATTGAATATCCCTTTGAGCATGGTGACGTTATTAAATACACGTTGGATGGTGTATCAATACAACCAGTCACTGAAAAGATACAGGTGTCCTTCCTAACTCAGTTGTCGGGGAGGAAGGCCAATGGTGGCCATGAGGCCAAAGGTAACTTTAAAACAGTTACAGAGTTTAATGGCTGTGATAGGCGAGGATGGATGGATCAACAACATTGTTTTACTCCACAATACTAACATAATTGACAGATTGAAAAGAAGGAAGCCGGTAGATGATACACATTTTCAAAAACACGCATCCTGTTTGCAACAATGCATTAAAGTAATACTGCAAAAAATGTGTCAAAGCAATTCACTTTTCTTCCTGACTACAAAGTGTTACGCTTGGGGCAAATCCAATACAACACATTACTGAGTACCACTCTCCATATTTTCAATCATAGTGGTGGCTGCATCATGTTATGGGTATGCTTGTAATCATAAAGGACTGGGGAGTTTTTCAGGATAAAAAAAAAGAAAGGGAAAGGAGCTAAGCACAGACAAATTCCTAGAGGAAAACCTGGTTCAGTCTGCTTTCCACCAGACACTGGGAGATGTATTCACCTTTCTGCAGGACAATAACCTAAAACACAAGGCCAAATCTACACTGGAGTTGCTTGACAAGAACACGAAGAATGTCACTGAGTGGCCGAGTTACAGTGTTGACTTAAATCTACTTAAACATCTATGGCAAGACCTGAAAATGGTTGTCTAGCAATGATCAACAACCAATTTGAAAGAGCTTGAAGAATTTTGAAAAGAACGACGGGCAAATGTTGCATAATCCAAATGTGCAAAGCTCTTAGAGACGTACCCAGAAAGACCTCTTAAAAGTATTGACTCAGGGCTGTGAATACTTACAGCACCAATCAAAGGTTTGGACACACCTACTCATTCTAGGGTTTTTCTTTATTTTTACTATTTTCTACATTGTAGAATAATAGTGATGACTTCAAAACTATGAAATAACACATATGGAATCATGTAGTAACCAAAAAAGAGTTAAACAAATCAAAATATATTTTGTATTTGAGATTCTTCAATGTGATGAGACAGCTTTGCACATTCTTGGCGTTCTCTCAACCAGCTTTACGAGGTAGTCACCTGGAATGCATTTCAATGAAGAGGTTTGCATGTTAAAAGTTAATTTGTGGAATTTCTTTCCTTCTAAATGCATTTGAGCCAAACAGTTGTGTCAAGGTAGGGGTGGTATGCAGAAGATAGCCCTATTTGGTTAAAGATATTATGGCAAGAACAGCTCAAATAAGCAAAGAAACAACAGTACTTTAAGACATGAAGGTCAGTCAATACGGAACATTTCAAGAACTTTTAAAGTTTCTTCAAGTGCAGTCACAAAAACCATCAAGCGCTATGATGAAACTGGCTCTCATTAGGACCACCACAGGAAAGGAAGACCCAGAGTTACCTCTGCTGCAGAGGATAAGTTCATTCGAATTACCAGCCTCAGAAATTGCAGCCTAAAAAAATTATTCACAAAGTTCTATTAACTTTCAACATCAACTGTTAGAGGAAACTGGGTGAATCAGGCCTTCATGGTCGAATTACTCCAAGAGACCACTACTAAAGGACACCACAAAGAAGGAGAGACTTGCTTGGGCCAAGAAACACGAGCAATGGACAGTAGACCGGTGGAAATCTGTCCTTTGGTCTAAATTTGAGATTTTTGGTTCCAACCTCAGAGTAGGTGAACGGATGATCTCCGCATGTGTATTTCCCACCGTAAAGCATGGAGGAGGAGGTGTGGGGGTGCTTTGCTGGTGACACTGTCAGTGATTTATTTAGAATTCAAGGCACACTTAACCAGTATGGCTACCACAGCATTCTGCGGCAATGCACCATCCCTTGTGGTTTGCGCTTACTGGGACTATCATTTGTTTTTCAACAGGACAATGACCCAACACACCTCCAGGTTGTGTAAGGGCTGTTTGACCAAGAAGGAGAGTGATGAAGTGCTGCATCAGATGACCTTGTCTCCACAATCACCAGACCTCATCCCAATTGAGATGGTTTGGGATGAGTTGGACCGTAGAGTGAAGGAAATTCAGCCAACAAGTGCTCAACACATGTGGGAACTCCTTTAAGACTTTTGGAAAAGCATTCCAAGTAAAGCTGGTTGAGAGAATACCAAGAGTGTGTAAAGCTGTCAGCAAGACAAAGGGTGGCTACTTTGAAGAATCTCAAATATAAAATATATTTGGATTTGTTTAACACTTTTTTTGGTTACTACATGATTCCATATGTGTTATTTTATAGTTTTGATGTCTTCACAATTATTCTACAATGTAGAAAATTGTAAAAATAATGAAAAACCCTTGAATGAGTAGGTATGTCCAAACTTTTGACTGGTACTCTATGTAAATGAGATATTTCTGTATTTAATTTTTAAAAAAAAACATGTTTTCACTTTGTCATTATGTGGTATTGTGTGAAGATGGTTCATAAAAAAATATATTTAATCAATTTTGAATTCAGGCCATAACACAGCAAAATGTGGAATAAGTCAAGGGTTATGAATACTTTCTGAAGGCACTGTATCTCTCTGAGTTCCTTGCTGGTTGTGTGGTTGAAGTCCTCTGATCTAGGCGGGCAGCCTCCAATCCGCTTCCCTTTATTTGTCTGTTATTCAGGCAGATAAAAAGAGAAAGGAGGAGATGAGATATGTAGCCATAGAGAGGGAGAGGGGGAGAGATCGGGGTCCTGCTTTGAGAGATTAACACACGCTGTGACTTGCTGTTGTCGTGTGTGTTTTCAGTGACTCACACCGGCTACATTTTAAATAAATTATTCCTCTTAAACAGAAAAATGTGTCAAAAATAAGAATTTGCTTTTTGTTTTTTTGATCATTTTGCAAAGCAGAGTCAATCCCTTTTAGTTGGTGGCTTTTGAATCCAAATCCGTTATTATGTGGACATTTTTCCACACTGATTCCTCAAGAAACATGTGCCAGGTCGGCTCACTCTTATCATACCTGCTGTGGTTTTATATTAAGGCTTTGTGAAGGTTGCGTTCTGTCTTTTGGGGTGGCAGGTAGCCTAGTGGTTAGAGCATTGGGCCAGTAAAGGTTGCTGTATCGAATCCCTGAGCTGAGATGGTCAAAATCTGTCATTCTGCCCCTAAACAAGGCAGTTAACCCACTGTTCCCTGGTAGGCTGCCATTGTAAATAAGAATTGTTTCTTAACTGACTTGCCTTGTTAAATAAAGTTTTTTTTTTTTAAATATGTACATTTCAAATACAGAGGGTCTCCTGCTGGTCTGTCTCTCCACCGTCTTCTTTATCACTGTCAGAGGGTTTCTATTAGCGTGCACGGCCCCGGAGACAGTCGCTATGCAAATGGTCAGCTCTGAAGGCCCCTGAACACGGTGCACTGACTGCCACCGTTCTGCCTGTCATTTGCATTTTGAGGGAGATGAAAGCGAAAGGGGCTTTTTATGCCCATTCATAAGGTAGAATGAAGAGATGATGGATAGTGGGGACAGAGGTATCAAACCTCTGTCAAATCTGGAATATAGCAGATGCAGCGTAGGCTTCATTCGATGTTACAGATAGAGTACTAGTTCATTTGTATAGAAATGGCTCTGCTTTTTTGTGCTTTTAAGGTACAGCCCATTTCAACAGAGAACTACTGTAGCGGACAATGTGCTCTTATTCTTAGAAGCATACATTTATAGAAACAGTAGTTCTTAAATAGAAATGTGCATTCAACTGTTGTCTTCTCTAGCTGCTTCGATACTGACCTTTCTCTCTGCCCTACAGTACGTCGTGTGCTGCGGCTGAATGAAAAAGTGGAATCAAATTCCCTCGCTTCACTATACTACTTCTAACACGCATTCACACATATGCACGCACACATACAGTACACACACACAGTGCCACACATCGCTTTGGCGCTCTTCACATTGATCACTGCCACTGGGCCTACATCTGTACTTATGTCCTTCCAGTGGCGAAGCTGTCAAGCCTAGTCTTTGGCATCGTGTTTACCCTCAGGTGTCGGAGCTGACAGCTGAGAGGTTCAGTCTTTTATTTGTCCTTGGTCCATTGCAAGGGTTGGAACCGGTTCAGGGAACAGTACCGAAAACAGGAAAATAACGAAATTGTTTGAGGAACAGAACCCGAACCGGAAACAAAAGTGATCTATACTGTTCCGGAACCAAACTGTTATTTTAAAAGCATAGGAACCGGGTTAATATTTTTTTTTAAACGTTCCAGGCAACAAAGCGCCTATGCAAAGCCCTCACTCTGTCACTCAGAAACGTATTCCAGCGTCTGCCTGCCAGCTGAAAATCTTTCCTAGTAGGTGTATGTAGGGTACCTGCCCCTCCCCTTTGAAGCATAGGTTACTGTAGCCTACTGACAACTGGACAAGCATGATTCAGAAATTAGGGAGAGAATGCATTAACTTTTCCAATACTAGTTAAGGACACTATAGTTATCACGTTTCTCATTGTATTTATTAACTACAAAAAGGTTTTGAATTCTAGTGCTGCTCTGCACACACAAGATTGTTAGCTAGCTAACGTTTTCTCTAGTACAACATTAAAAGACATTCAAAGTTCCTCCATAGACGACGCTACTCCGTAGGTATAATTCTGATGGGCTAATTCAGATAATGCAGATGCCCAGCACTTCAAGGCAAGCTTCCTCCATCCTCTCTCGCTCTCTCCCCACCCACAAAATTTCAGTTGCATCTCAGGTGTCTGTCTCACCTCCTCCTCTCTCTCTTTATCTCTCTTTCTCACTCTCTCTCTGTCTGCCCCCTTCTCTTTCTCCCTCTCATTTTCTCCTTCTCTGTCTTCCGTTTCTCTCTCTCCTCTGTCTCACCTCTCTGTGAAATTGCTCTCACAATGTAATCACGTTTCATCATTCGCTTCATGTGCCTGTCGTCCGTGGCTCTGATCTCCCTGTGTCCTTCTTGATGCGCAAGAAGGTTCTCAACCTTGACAATCTGAATCAAATCTGAAAAAAACAACTTGACCCTTTGGCAATAGCAGTATATTCTGCTTCACTCTTGATTTAGTGCAGATTTGAAGTGCTCACTCACTCAACCCTCCTGACCCCTAAAAGCCTTCACTGACCCTCATACACCATCATTCTCCTCCCCACCCTGTCCCCTCTCGCCTTCTCCCCTCTCCTTCCCTCACTGACCCCAAGTGTCCCCTTACGTCCTCCCTCATCTCCTCCCCTTTTCCGCTTTGTTTCCTCACCCCGGGCAGAAGATTAATCTGGACCTCGAGGCTGTCTATCTGAGATAAACAAGGGACAGACCATCATACCCACACACAATGTCGAGAGAGAGAGAGAGAGAGAGAGAGAGAGAGAGAGAGAGAGAGAGAGAGAGAGAGAGAGAGAGAGAGAGAGAGAGAGAGAGAGAGAGAGAGAGAGAGAGAGAGAGAGAGAGAGAGAGAGAGAGAGAGAGAGAGAGAGAGAGAGAGAGAGAGAGAGAGAGAGAGAGAGAGAGAGAGAGAGAGAGAGAGAGAGAGAGAGAGAGAGAGAGAGAGAGAGAGAGAGAGAGAGAGAGAGAGATATCAAAATAAAGACAAAAAAGACACAGACAGACAAAGACAAGCAGACAATAATAAAAAGAAACACAGACTAGAGAGAAAAGAGGAGGAAAAATAAGGGTTGAGAGACAGGAAGGAGTTAGAGGCAGACAGACAAGTGTTTCTGCACCTTGGAACCTCAGATATTCCAGCCCTGTCGACCTTGTGAATAACATTTCCCAACTTCAATTCAGCGCTGTAATTCAATTCAGCCAAGACAGGGACAGGGCTAAAGGTTAAAGCTTCATTGCCATTTTGATGTCCCGAGACTGACCTAATAGACGCCATGAACGATGGATCACTCAATGGGTCAGAGCCCTCTCATTGGGACTGGCAGTTTGCCAAAGGCCACACTGATGGGAATCGACGACATTGGGTTTGTCTGTGCTGAGTGGGGGCTATGTCCCAAATTCACCCTATTCCCTATATAGTGTACAAAAGGTGTGCACTTTATAGGGAATACGGTGCCATTTGGGAAGAAGTTTTTTTTTTATCTCCCTCAGAAAGTATGTGCAATATGTTGTTTTTCTGTACATCTTTCCTGTACAGTATTTGACTTGTTTGATTGCACTGAGTCACAACAACCCTGCTATCACAGCAGGAGGAGGAGAGTGAGTTGTTAGAGATGTCGTGGCAATGTTGAGAAGACAATATATATAGCTCCCTATATAGCTCGCTACTTTTGACCACAGCCCTGTGGGCTCTAGTCAAATGTAGTGCACTATATAGGGAATAGGGTGCTTTGTCTGAGATTACATCTCTTATTTACCATTCTCCTGACTAATCCTGCTGCACAATTGATCCATTATCCCACAGAGTGAGTGACTCACACAAACAGGGGCAGCAACCTGGATGAAATGTTCAGGCAAGGGCTGATTTCAAGGTTTTACTGCTAACATACAAAGCATTACATGGGCTTGCTCCTAACTATCTTTCCTATTTGGTTCTGCTGTACATACCTACACGTACGCTACGGTCACAAGACGCAGGCCTCCTAATTGTCCCTAGAATTTCTAAGCAAACAGCTGGAGTCAGGGCTTTCTTCTATAGAGCTCAATTTTTATGGAATGGTCTGCCTACCCATGTGAGAGACGCAGACTCGGTCTCAACCTTTAAGGCTTTACTGAATCTCTTCAGTAGGTCATATATGATTGAGTGTAGTCTGGCCCAGGAGTGTAAAGGTCAACGGAAAGGCTCTGGAGCAACAAACCGCCCTTGCTGTCTCTGCCGGGCCGGTTCCCCTCTTCCCACTGGGATTCTCTGCCTCTAACCCTATTACAGTGGCGCAGTCACTGGCTTACTGGTGCTCTTCCATGTCGTCCCTGGGAGGGGTGCGTCACTTGAGTGGGTTGAGTCACTGACGTGATCTTCCTGTCTGGGTTGGCGCCACCCCTTGGGTTGTGCCATGGCGGAGATCTTTGTGGGCTATACTCGGCCTTGTCTCAGGATGATAAGTTGGTGGTTGAAGATATCCCTCTAGTGGTGTGGGGGCTGTGCTTTGACAAAGTGGGTGGGGTTATATCCTGCCTGTTTGGCCCTGTCCGGGGGTATCATCGGATGGGGCCACAGTGTCTCCTGGCCCCTCCTGTCTCAGCCTCCAGTATTTATGCTGCAGTAGTTTATGTGTCGGGGGGCTAGGGTCAGTCTGTTATATCTGGAGTATTTCTCCTGTCTTATCCGGGGCCCTGTGTGAATTTAAGTATGCTCTCTCTAATTCTCTCTTTCTCTCTTTCTTTCTTTCTTTCTTTCTTTCTCTCTCTCGGAGGACCTGAGCCCTAGGACCATGCCTCAGGACTACCTGGCATGATGACTCCTTGCTGTCCCCAGTCCACCTGGCTGTGCTGCTGCTCCAGTTTCAACTGTTCTGCCTGCGGCTATGGAACCCTGACCTGTTCACCGGACATGCTACTTGTCCCAGACCTGCTGTTTTCAACTCTCTAGAGACAGCAGGAGCGGTAGAGATACACTCAATGATCGACAATGAAAAGCCAACTGACATTTACTCCTGAGGTGCTGACTTGTTGCACCTTCGACAACTACTGTGATTATTATTATTTGACCATGCAGGTCATTTATGAACATTTGAACATCTTGGCCATGTTCTGTTATAATCTCCACCCGGCACAGCCAGAAGAGGACTGGCCACCCCTCATAGCCTGGTTCCTCTCTAGGTTTCTTCCTAGGTTTTGGCCTTTCTAGGGAGTATTTCCTGTCCACCGTGCTTCTACACCTGCATTGCTTGCTATTTGGGGTTTTAGGCTGGGTTTCTGTACAGCACTTTGATATATCAGCTGATGTAAGAAGGGCTATATAAATACATTTGAATTGATTTGATGAAATACCATTTCCTGCTTGTGCTCTGTGCTATGTCTCTTGTCTTTATTTACCTGGCTTGTGAAAAAACTGTGGAACACAGCACATCACAAGGTGGAGTGCAACTACACAGAGCGTACCTTGTGTTTAAGCAGCTAGAAAGTGATGGCTGTGGCCGGCCATTTTTCTTATTTCCCAGCCCAGTGGACTAATTACCTAATTCTTCATACCCAGTCAGCTGCTGAGCACAATTTCCCCATTCTTAATCATAGTCTGGGTGAGGATAAAAAAAAGGGGAAGGGGGACATGGGTGGAGGGATACATAGTGACGCAAGGCTGACAGGCAGGAAGTCTTTTAGTGACTTAATTTAAAGGGGAAATGCACACTCGGATTTGGCCTCATTTTTGGCTTGCTCCTCAAGAAATACTGGCAGCCATGACAGAAGCCAAATGTGAGTTGGCTTGGGTATGTGGTTTGATGTGGGTGTTTCTTGGGTGTGTTCTTGCCACCACCAAGACACACCCATCTGTCAGAACCTTGCCCGCAGCTGTTTCCCCCCACTCAATCACAACAAACAAACCCCCTGCAGGTTGAGATCAATAACTACAGGCAGACGTATGGTGAGATGCCACAGGAAACTTTGAATAGGTCAGTAGCCTACAGAGTTATATGACAAATGCAATTGCTGAATTTGTGTAGATATTCTAAACTAAGTATTTTGATAACTTTTAAATGTAGTAACATGTTCATGTAGAATAAACAACCCTTTAAAAAATACCATAGAAGCAATGCACCTTTCACCTTTCATTCCTGTCACCATCGTTACGCGCACCATGGCCTCCTTCGCCTTTCTGATTACCTCCCCTATATCTGTCACTCCGTTTTCTTCTTTCCTCAGGTGTTATTGAATCTGTTTCTGTTTCATGTCTGTACACATTTCATGTTTCTTGTTTTGTTCCATGTTGACTCCCGACTCCCTGCGTACCCGTTACAATGGCATACAGAAGAACACCTCACCAAAGGGGAGCATCAAGGAGTATTTTTTTGTTTTTGTTTTGTTGATGACGTCGGGTCTGGGTTTCGCTACCGGAGTTACTGGCGATGCCTCAGCTGGCTCGTCAGGTTTACAAGACTTGGTTGGCCCGTCAAGCATCCATGGTCGAAGCTACCGAGGACGCCTCAGCTAGCTCGTCAGGCTCCCATGCCTCAGCCGGTTCGTCAGGCTCCCATGCCTCAGATAGCTTGACAGGTTCACAAGACTCGGTTGGATTGGCAGGCTCCCATGCCCCAGCCGGCTCATCAGGCTCCCATGCCTCAGCCGATTCGTCAGTCTCCCATGCCTCAGTGGGTTGGCAGGCTCCCATGCCTCAGCCGGTTTGTCAGGCTCCCATGCCTCAGATAGCTCGACAGGTTCACAAGACTCGGTTGGATTGGCAGGCTCCCATGCCCCAGCCGGCTCATCAGGCTCCCATGTCTCAGCCAGTTCGTCAGGCTCCCATGCCTCCACCGGTTTGTCAGGCTCCAATGCCTCCGCCGGTTTGTCAGGCTCCCATGCCTCAGCTAGCTCGACAGGTTCATAATACTCGGTTGGATCGGCACGCTCCCATGCCTCAGCTAGTTCATCAGGCTACCATGCCTCAGCCTGTTCATAAGGCTCCCATGCCTCAGCCGGTTCGTCAGGCTCCCATGCCTCAGATAGCTCGACAGGTTCGCAAGACTCGGTTGGATTGGCAGGCTCCCATGCCCCAGCCGGCTCATCAGGCTCCCATGCCTCAGCCTGTTCATAAGGCTCACATGCCTCCACCGGTTTGTCAGGCTCCAATGCCTCCGCCGGTTTGTCAGGCTCCCATGCCTCAGCTAGCTCGACAGGTTCATAATACTCGGTTGGATCGGCACGCTCCCATGCCTCAGCTAGTTCATCAGGCTACCATGCCTCAGCCTGTTCATAAGGCTCCCATGCCTCAGCCGGTTCGTCAGGCTCCCATGCCTCAGATAGCTCGACAGGTTCGCAAGACTCGGTTGGATTGGCAGGCTCCCATGCCCCAGCCGGCTCATCAGGCTCCCATGCCTCAGCCTGTTCATAAGGCTCACATGCCTCAGCCGGTTCGTCAGGCTCCCATGCCTCAGTCGGTTCGTCAGGCTCCCATGCCTCAGCTGGCTTGACAGGTTCCTGCACCTCAGTAGAAGCGTTCAGCCCGCTCCTGGTCCCTGGGACGGTCCTCTGGTCAGCGTCCTTGCAGCTGGAGTCACGCGTCAGGGAGGGGGTACTGTCACGTATACTCCCTCATACACATATACTCCCTCATACTCCCTCACTGTCACGTATAATCCCTCCCGCAGAACAAGAATAGACTGACGAGTTTCAGAAGAAAGTTATTTGTTTCTGGCTATTTTGAGCTTTTAATCAAATCCACAAATGTTGATGCTCCAGATACACAACTAGTCTAAAGAAGGCCAGTTTTATCGCTTCTTTAATCAGGACAATAGTTGTCAGCTGTGCTAACATAATTGCAAAAGGGTTTTCTAATGATCAATTAGCCTTTTAAAATTATAAACTTGGATTAGCTAACACAATGTGCCATTGGAACACAGGAGGGATGGTTGCTGATAACGGGCCTCTGTACGCCTATGTAGATATTCCATTTAAAAATGGTCTGTTTCCAGCTACAATAGTCATTTACAACATTAACAATGTCTACACTGTATTTCTGATCAATTTGATGTTATTTTAATGGACAAAAAATGTAATTTTCTTTCAAAAACAAGAACATTTCTAAGTGACCCCAAACTTTTGAACAGTAGTGTATGTTTCATGATTAACTGCTCATGGTGTGATTGTGGTAATGTACAGGAACTCAAGTCCTTTTGTTCACCTGACCTAAAACACCTCGCAATCAAATGCCGATCGCATTACCTCCCGAGATAATTCTCTTCTGTCATTGTCACAGCTGTGTATATTCCCCTTCAAGCCGATACCAAAATGGCTCTCAGGGAATTACACTGGACTTTGTGCAAACTGGTAACCACATTTACTGTAGCTGGGGACTTTAATAAAGAAACCCTGAAGAAATCGCTACCACATCGCCTGTGTTACTCACGCATATGTAACTGTCGACCACAAGGCCCTCCCCTGCCCTCCCTTCGGCAAATAAGATCACTCCTCCATCCTGCTCCTTCCTTTCTACAGGCAGAAACTCAAACAGGAAGTACCCTTTTTAAGGACTGTTTAACGCTGGTCTGACCAATCGGAGTCAATGCTTCAAGATTATTTTGATCACGCGAACTGGGGTATGTTTCAGGTTGCCTCTGAGAACAACATTGAAGTATACACCGACACGGTGACTGAGTTCATCAGGAAGTGTACAGGGGATGTTGTTTCCACTGTGACGATTTAAACCTATCCAAACCAAAAACTGTGTATAGATGGCAGCATTCGTACAAGATTGAAAAGGCGAACAACTGCATTTAACCAGGGCAAGGTCACTGGGAATATGGTTCAGTACAAACAGTCCAGTTATGCCCTCCGTAAGGCAAACAAACAGGCAAAATGTCCGTACAGAGACAAAGTGGTGTCACAATTCAACGTCTCAGACATGATATTTGGTATGTGGCAGGGACTCCAGACCATCACGTATTATAAAGAGAAAAACCAACCACATCCTGGACACTGAAGTCTTGCTCCTGTACAAGCTAAACACCTTCTTCGCCCACTTTGAGGGAACACAGTGCCGCCACGGCTCCTTTGGACTGTAAGCTCTCGTTCTTTCGTGGCCGACATAAGATATTTAAGCCCAGACTGCATCCCTAGCTGCGTCCTCAGAGCATGCACAGACCAGCTGGCTGGAGTGTTTACAGACATATTCAATCGCTCCCTATCCCAGTCTGTTGTCCCCACTTGCTTCAAGATGTCCAGCATTGTTCCTGTACCCAAGAAAGTTATTTTAAATTAACTAAATGGCTATCACCCCATAGCATTCACTTCTGTCATCGTGAAGTGCTTTGAGATGCTAGTTAAGGATCAACCTCCACCTTACCTGACACCCTAGACCTTCCTGCAATTTGCATATCACCCCAATAGATCCAAGGATGACGCGGATGTTGCCGCCTTTGTCGCCGCCTGCACGGTCTGTGCACGGAACAAGACCCCTCAACAAGCTCCGGCTGGCCTCCTCCAACCTCTGCCCATCCCTCATCACCCGAGGTCTCACATCTCTCTGGACTTTGTCACGGGTCTCACCCCGTCTGATGGCAATACCGCCATCCTGACCGTGGTGGATCGCTTTTCCAAGTCAGCCCACTTCATTTCTCTCCCCAAGTTACCCTCTGCCAAGGAGGTGACCCAGCTCATGGTGCAACACGTCTTCCGGATCCACGGACTGCCCGTGGACATGGTCTCGTCCCGGTTCTGGAAGGCGTTCTGCACCCTCATTGGGTCATCAACCAGCCTGTCCTCCGGGTTCCACCCCCAGTCTAACGGCCAGTCGGAGCAAGCCAACCAGGACCTCGAGAACCACCCTGCGCTGCCTGGTCTCCGCCAACCCCACCACCTGGTGCCAGCAGCTGATGTGGGTGGAATACGCACGCAACACCCTTCCCTGCTCTGCCACGGGCCCTTTGAATGTTCCATGGGATATCAGCCCCCGCTCTTCCCCGAGCAGGAGGAGAGGTCGGCGTACCTTCTGCCCAGATGTTTGTCCGCCACTGTCATCGTACCTGGAGGAGAGCCCGGTCGGTCCTCCTCAAGACCACCTCTAGGTATCGCCGACAAGCGGATCGCCATCGGACCCCGGTATCGTCTCGGGAAGAAGGTATGGCTATCCACCCGGGATCTGCCCCTCCAGGTGGAATCCTGCAAACTCTCCCCCCGGTTTATTGGCCCGTTTCCTATCTCTAAAATTATTAGTCCCTCTGCTGTTCATCTTCTGTTGTCCCCCCCGCTAGAGACATCCTGAACCCAGCCCTCATCGTATACACTCCACCTTTCATGTGTGCCGTGTTAAACCCGTGTCTCACAGCCCTTTGTCTCCTGTTTCCAGACCCACCCCTCCTCCCCGTGTCATCGATGGCCATCCGGCGTACATGGTGAGACGTTTCCTGAGTGTTTGACCACGGGGCTGGGGTTTCCAGTACCTGGTTGACTGGGAGGGTTGGCCCGGAGGAGAGGTGCTGGGTCCCCGCTAGAGACATCCTGGACCCAGCCCTCATCGCCGACTTCCCCCGCCAGAACCCCGGTCAACCAGGTATGCGCCCAGGTAGGCCGCCAGGTGGCACCCCTAGAGGGGTGGTACTGTCCCACCCTGATCTGTTTCACTTGTCTTTGTCATTGTCTCCACCCCCCTCCAGGTGTCACCCATCTTCCCCATTATCCCCTGTGTATTTATACCTGTGATTTCTGTTTGTCTGTTGCCAATTCATCTTGTTTGTTCAAGTCAACCAACATTGAGCTCTTGCTCCTGCTTTTTCCAGTCTCTCTTTTCTCGCCCTCCTGGTTTTGACCCTTGCCTGTCCTGACTCCAAGCCCACCTGCCTGACTACTCTTCCTGCCCCTGAGCCTGCCTGCCGACCTGTATCTTTACCCCCCTCTGGATTACTGACTCTGCCTTACCCTGACCCCTAGCCTGCCTGCCGCCCGGTACCCTTGCCCCAGCTCTGGTTTATTGACCCCTGTCTGCCTTGACCTGTCTATTGTCTGCCTCTGTTGGATTATTAAACAATTGTTTATTCGACGTGGTCTGCATCTAGGTCTTACCTTCACACCTGATAGGTACTGTGTTGCATTGAAAGTGGCTAATATTGCCACAGAAAAGGGAAACGTTGATAGTGTTGACAGGAAAAACTCTAGAAAGGTAAATGCCATGCTTCTCTCCATGGACAGATAGTTATTTTTGTGCTTCTCTCCATGGACTGATCACGTAGTCCCAGGGACTACTGCACACCACAGCTTAGAGGGAACATTGGTGATCACTGCCATAGAGCTTTGGCTGTTGCGGCATTGTCAATCAGTATTGGGAAGTGATTCTTTGAACATTTTGGGGGCGATGAAACAACAGAGCTCCATTCAATGAAGAGAAGTGAAGTGGACAGAGGGGCGATTTGCACATGGAGCTTGGCCAAAGGGGGCAAAAAAAATAGTTTTGGTCTTAATTTAAGGTTAGGGTTAAGAATCATGGTTAAAAGTGGGGTTACCATTCGGGTTAGATTTAGTCAGATTTGTACAACTTTGTGGCTGTGCCAGCTAGTGACCACATTGCAGAGCTACCTCCAGAACCAGAATGTTCATGATGAAAAACGCTAACCTGCTTTTGACCATGGCCCATAGGACTGCAGACAGAGAATGGCTTATTATCAAGACCCCTGAGACAAAGGGGAATGATCCAACCTAGAGGGAAAGGGCCATAGAAAAACCTTGCATTGAACGTGACAATTTCCCTGTTTAGGCTGAGAAACTTTCTTGGCTCTAGGATAAATTGATCATTCAAAACATGTCACGTTTCAAGACTACATGGCATTATTAATATTGTTTCTACAGAGCTTCGTTGGTGCAATGGGACTAGCTTGAATAGGTTCAACTGCCCACAGGACTACACTTACACATTTACATATTTACACGTGTCGTCCTCCCACACAATACATACAGTCACACATCGGCACTGTTATTCCGCATATATACACACTCCCTCTCTCTCCCTCTCTCTCTCTCTCTCTCTTTCTCTCACACAAACACACACAAATGTACAGGACCCCCCTCCCCTTTCACCCACAGGTGTACGAATAGTCTGCGAGAGTGACACGCGAGCTTGATCACATAGTGTCCCACTGTGATTTACAGGTGAGTGGAGACCCGGTGAAGGGTGAAAGTCAGCCGAATTCAGCCCAGAGACAGAAAAGACATGATGCCAGTGTTGCATTTATATTGCTTCTCTGTCGATGCTGAATGAATGCTTAGTAGAGACACAATTCTAAGCCTGGAGGCTCTTTCCTTAGCCGCAATGCCTATGGAGTCTGGCACCATAGCCGACATAATGCTTTGGAGATTAATGTGAGTCAATGAAAGGTAATAAGGCAACAGCATTATTATGACAACCTGGAATGTCTCAACATTAAATCAAGTTGTGTGATGCCAGTCCAGTACAGTATAATGCTGATTTCAAAGCATGTGGAGTTGAACGCTTATTGTAGGAGGTTAGCGACAATTACAGACAACTTTGATAGAAGTTTCTTCCTTTAAAAAACAGCCATAGTATCACGTTCTGGTGAAGACCCAGATTACAGACAGTGCCAAAGTAACAAAAGTGTATTACTAGAACAGGGGGAAGGCGAAACGACAGGTCAAGGGCAGGCAGAGGTCACTAATCCAGATCAGAGTCCAAAAGGTACAGAACAGCAGGTCGTCTCAGGGTCAGGGCAGGCAGAGGTCAATAATCAAGTGTGGTGTTACAAGGTACAGAAAGGCAGGCTCAGGGTCAGGGCAGGCAGAATGGGGAAGATGGATGACACCTGGAGGGGGGTAGAGACAAACACAAAGACAGGAGAGACAGATCAGCGTGTGACACCTAGTTGGTGTAATTAGGACCCCCCCCCCCCCCCCCCACCGCAACCACATCTATGAAAGCATTATGTGCTGTATTTAATTGTCTTTCTTCCTTTGTTGTCATACTATTCTCATAGTAATGCTTTAGAATTCATTGAATTTAACCTGCTTTTACAGTTCTTGGAAGTCCAGTTGCTCATTATGTTTTTAATGGGACTCAACTAACTATTAAAGATACAGCCATCCTCTTGCTTCAATACAGAGAGATGATGAGGAGACTGGAGTGATGGTAATGTTAGATGTGTAGTGTGTGTGTGTATGTGTTTGTTTGTTTGTTGGGATCCCCATTAGCTGTTACTCATGCAGCAGCTACTCTTCCTGGGGCCCAGTGTGTGTGTGTGTGTGTGTGTGTGTGTGTGTTTGTTAGGATCCCCATTAGCTGTTACTCATGCAGCAGCTACTCTTCCTGGGGTCCAGTGTGTGTGTGTGTGTGTGTGTGTGTGTGTGTGTGTGTGTGTGTGTGTGTGTGTGTGTGTGTGTGTGTGTGTGTGTGCGTGTATCTACAACCCGAGGCCCCATAACCAACGGGTGAGGCTATTAAACCTGATCAATCCTCAGTTTTTAATGATGTCCCTGAGGTCTTGTATTGTTCTCACCATCCCTTCCTTCTTTGAATGTATACATTTTGTTACAGCACAGTGAAAAAGGCCACTATTAGTGTCATAAAAGAACACGTACAGTACCTCTTTATATGCTGATTTTTTCAAGCAGGCTGATACAGAAAGAATGTAATTCACAGCGTGCGCATCAGGGTTCATCCAGCACACACTGCACTCTGCACACTCCATATGATTGTAATTATGGCATACCTGTCATTGTTAGGCATTAAGAAGGTAGAAATGCGTGCCATGAACGGCATGACTGAGGCTGGAAATGATATGTGCATTTGTCATGCAATAAATAGAGGATCTTTCCTTCCAGCACTCAGAAAACACGATCAACCAAACATACAGTGCATTCGGAAAGTATTCAAACCCCTTGACTTGTTCCACATTTTGTTACATTACAGCCGTAATGCTAAAATGGATTGAATTTGTTTTCCCCCCTCATCAACCTACACACAATACCCCATAATTAGAATTCCTCTGTGGAGATGGGAGAACCTTCCAGAAGGACAACCATCTCTGCAGCACTCCACAAATCAGACCTTTATGGTAGAGTGGCCAGACGGAAGCCACTCCTCAGTGAAAAGCACATGACAGCCTGCTTGGAGTTTTCCAAAAGGCACTTTTGGTGAACAGGTCTGATGAAACCAAAATTGAACGCTTTGGCCTGAAATCCAAGCGTCACGTCTGGAAGAAACCTGGCACCATCACTACGGTGGAGCGTGTTTGTGGCAGTATCATGCTGTGGGGCTGTTTTTCAGTGGCAGGGACTGGGAGACTAGTCAGGACCGAGGGAAAGATGAACAGAGCAAAGTACAGAGAGATCCTTGATAAAACAAAACCTGCTCCAGAGCGCTCAGGACCTCAGACTCGGGCAAAGGTTCCCCTTCCAACAGGACAATGACCCTAAGCACACAGCCAAGACAACGCAGGAGTGGCTTCGGGACAAGTCTCTGAATGTCCTTGAGTGGCCCAGCCAGAGGCCGGACTTGAACCCAATCTAACATCTCTGGAGAGACCTGAAAATAGCTGTGCAGCGACTCTC
The DNA here is from genome assembly GCF_013265735.2 of Oncorhynchus mykiss. Classification (NCBI taxonomy): domain Eukaryota; kingdom Metazoa; phylum Chordata; class Actinopteri; order Salmoniformes; family Salmonidae; genus Oncorhynchus; species Oncorhynchus mykiss. The sequence goes on from NC_048579.1 coordinate 48,724,115, forward strand.
CCTATCCAACCATGACAGGGCTTGGGATCTACAGAGAATAGTGGGAGAAACTCCACAAATACAAGTGTGCCAAGCTTGTAGCGTCATACCCAAGAAGACTCGAGGCTGTAATCGCTGCCAAAGGTGCTTTAACAAAGTACTGAGTAAAGGGTCTGAATACTTATGTAAATTTTAATACATTTTTTGTCATTATGGGGTATTGTGTGTAGATTGATGAGGGGGTGGACGATTTAATCAATTTTAGAATTAGGCTGTAACGTAACAAAATGTGGGTCTGAATACTTTCCGAATGCACTGTAACATTTGTCATGCCACGAAAAGAGATACGGTTCTCAGAATCCGCATTTGACAAAACAGTTCCTCGAACTATGCATCTGTATTATTTTCACAAAGTACTGAGACAGCGGCTTTTTCCCGTGTGTACTTGGAAGGATGAATAGGACAATAATGAGTGTAGAGAACAAGTGTGACTGTGTGGGGAGAGTGTGTGAGCGATCTGGAGATTCTTAGATGAAAAGAGAGAGAGAAAGAGAGGAAAGAAAAGATAGGCTGGGACCTGCTGACGTAGCCTCCGCATATGTTCTGTCTGGAGACTCTGTGTGCATGTGTGTATGTGTGTGTGCGTGTGTGCGTGCGATGTGTGTGACAATAAATTACCTCAAAGCCCACACTATGGGCCCCAAGGAGATGTATGCTGTATGCATGGACGATTTAATAAGCAGCTAGTAAGCAGCAGAGGACAGAAGGGTTGACCAGAGGGTGTGTGCGTGTATCTCTATCTTTGTGTGCCTATGTTGTGTGGTCATTGTGTGCCGACAGTATGTGTTACGGCCACATTCATTTATATTCAGAAGACATTTGTTTGTTTGTGTGGCCCGTGGTTGAGTTGAGGGGAAGCCAAGTCCTTTTTTATATCTTTCCCTGATCCTTCACCAGGTCCCTTTTAATTTGATGCCTCTGTCCCCTAAGAGACTCTTCCGGAAGACCTCACTGAAAGTGCTCAGTTTTTTATTTTATTTTACCTTTATTTAACCAGGCAAGTCAGTTAAGAACAAATTCTTATTTTCAATGACGGCCTGGGAACAGTGGGTTCCTGTTCAGGGGCAGAACGACAGATTTGTACCTTGTCAGCTCGGGGGTTTGAACTCACAACCTTCCGGTTACTAGTCCAACGCTCTAACCACTAGGCTACCCTGCCGCCCCAGTAATGTAAAAACCCTGGGGTTATCCCAACAGGGCTGGCTCTTCTCCCTTCATCCATCCTTCTTCTCAAACAGGGCAGTAAACATTACAGGAACCTGCATAAGATGTAAAACTGAGACTTATTGGCAGTATTGACAATACGTTAAAATGACGGACCTCTTTAGGTTGTGTGGTTCCGGCTACTTCTCATAATTGAATTCCAAATGGTGGTTTCGGGCTGGAAGAGGCACAGAGGGGAAGATCAGTACTGTTCTGAATTTAGAGAAGTATGTTGTGCTGTATTGGCCATAGACATTATTACAGTGGACTATATTACGACATTTATGAAATAGAATACAGGTCAAAGTTATAGACTGCCATTTGATATTTGGAGGGCATAAGGTTCTATCTGCATTTTTTGTTATGATTATTTATTATTATTGACATAGCCTTGTTCTGTTCAATGTTGTCTACCTAGAAAGTACTAGAAATACCCCAATTCATGTTAAGTTAAAAAGAATACAAAATCGAAATTGCTGACACCATTCAAACCAATGAGGGTTCGGAACGTTGAAGCCAGTTATCTCAGAATCGTCTTTTTCTAGTCCCCAGCTCTCAATATGTGTATGTGAGTGTGTGTCAGTCTGTAGGGGTGTACGCATTTTTGGGTAATTTTATTTTATTTTCTGCTCTTGGTTTTACTTAATCAAGCCAGTCAAGTGGCTGCATACTAAAAGCTACATTACCATTTCTTGGAATGAAAGTGAACGTGGCTGAAGTACTAAATGCATAAGTAGGAGGAGCGGGAGGTGGATTACCAATAATATTTCACCATTAAAGTGGGAATTCCAAAACTTTTGGCCCCTGGGGTCTGGAAGAAAGGACAAAGTGAAAAGCTATGAAGCTGACACCGACTTCAATTATGGCATTGCAGCTTCCAGAGACAGCCCACTCCTTAGACTTGAGCCCGGCCCGGATACAATGGACTCCTATCTCTCTTATAGAAAAAAAAGACATAAAAACACAACCGTGACCTCTGCATTTCCCTCTGAGAGAATAATCACAGACGTTTTGAAGTATAAAGGACATTTCTGTAGTGGAAATTAAAGGTCCCGTTGAGAATTTCTAGTGGGGACATATTTTACGTTACTTTTTGGCAACATCTCCCCCTTTTACCACCCTAAAAGTATTTTATTGCTAATTTGAGCGGTAACTGCCTGGTGGAAACAATAACTACAGATATTACAAAAAAAGTGTTAACATTACAATGAGAGAGTACTTAAACTTCCATCTGTGTATGATTCGTCATCTGGACCCGGGCCCAGTGCTGGTGATGGTGATGTTGTTAAAAGCCTGACAAAAGCTTTTTGTTCCAGCATTATGATACATTCACAGCTGAATGTTTCCATTCCAATTAGGCACTGATTGCCTTATTACCCAGCATTATGGGAAATAGAGGAGCCAAGCGAGAGGCGAGGATGGCTGTCAGCCTATACTGAGAGAGAGAGAGAGAGAGAGAGAGAGAGAGACGCTGCAGAGCAAGTCTTCTTTTTAAAAACATTTGAACCTTTTTTTAACTAGGCAAGTCTTCTTTTTAAAACATTTTAACCTTTATTTAATTAGGAAAGTCTTCTTTTTAAAACATTTTAACCTTTATTTAATTAGGCAAGTCTTCTTTGCGCATATAGACTACATGACCAAAAGTATGTGGACAACTGCTCGTCGGACATCTCATTACAAAATCATGGGCATTCATTTGGAGTTGGTCCCCCCTTTGCTACTATAACAGCCTTCACTCTTCTGGGAAGGCTTTCCACTACATGTTGGAACATTGCTGCGGGGACTTGCTTCCATTCAGCCACAAGATTAATAGTGAGGTTGGGCACTGATGTTGGGCGATTAGGCCAGGCTCGCAGCTGCCGTTCCAATTCATCCCAAAGGTGTTTGATGGGGTTGAGGGGTCTTCCCCAAACTGTTGTCACAAAGTTGGAAGCACAGAATCGCCTAGAATGTCATAGTATGCTGTAGCTTTAAGGTTTTCCCTTCACTGGAATTAAGGGGCCTAGCCCAAACCATGAAAAACAGCACCGGACCATTATTTGTTACGGTGCGTGAATGAGGACCCAAAAGCGAATTAACTTAAACAGAGCTTCTTTAATTACCAAACATAGGTAGGCTCAGACGGACCGGCAGATTCCGACAGGACAAGACAAGGTTACAGCAAACATGACGACAGTCTGGTTCAGGCATGAAACACAACAAACAAGAATCCGACAAGGACAGGAACAAAAACAGAGAGAGATATAGGGGACTAATCAGAGGGAAAAAGGGAACAGGTGGGAAAAGGGGTGACGAGGTGGTTAGGAGGAGACAAGGCACAGCTGGGGGAAAAGAGGGGGAGAAAAGGTAACCTAACAACGACCAGCAGAGGGAGACAGGGTGAAGGGAAAGGACAGAGACAAGACACAACATGACAGTACATGACAGTACCCCCCCACTCACCGAGCGCCTCCTGGCGCACTCGAGGAGGAAACCTGGCGGCAACGGAGGAAATCCTCGATCAGCGCACGGTCCAGCACGTCCCGAGAGGGAACCCAACTCCTCTCCTCAGGACCGTACCCCTCCCAATCTACGAGGTACTGGTGACCACGGCCCCGAGGACGCATGTCCAAAATTCTACGGACCCTGTAGATGGGTGCGCCCTCGACAAGGATGGGGGGGGGGGGGGGGGGAAGACGAGCGGGGGCGCGAAGGACGGGCTTGATGCAGGAGACATGGAAGACCGGGTGGACGCGACGAAGGTATCGCGGAAGAAGAAGTCGAACTGCGACAGGATTAATGACCCGAGAAATACGGAACGGACCAATGAACCGCGGGGTCAACTTGCGAGAAGCCGTCTTAAGGGGAAGGTTCTGAGTGGAGAGCCAAACTCTCTGACCGCGACAATATCTAGGACTCTTAGTTCTACGCTTATTAGCAGCCCTCACAGTCTGCGTCCTATAACGGCAAAGTGCAGACCTGACCCTCTTCCAGGTGCGCTCGCAACGTTGGACAAAAGCCTGAGCGGAGGGGACGCTGGACTCGGCGAACTGAGATGAGAACAGCGGAGGCTGGTACCCGAGGCTACTCTGAAAAGGAGATAGCCCGGTCGCAGACGAAGGAAGCGAGTTGTGGGCGTATTCTGCCCAGGGGAGCTGTTCTGACCAAGACGCAGGGTTACGAAAAGAAAGACTGCGTAAGATGCGACCAATAGTCTGATTGGCCCGTTCTGCTTGACCGTTAGACTGGGGGTGAAAGCCGGAAGAGAGACTGACGGAAGCCCCAATCAAACGGCAAAACTCCCTCCAAAATTGAGACGTGAATTGCGGACCTCTGTCCGAAACGACGTCTGACGGAAGGCCATGAATTCTGAAAACATTCTCGATGATGATTTGTGCCGTCTCTTTAGCAGAAGGAAGCTTAGCAAGGGGAATGAAATGAGCCGCCTTAGAGAACCTATCGACAACCGTAAGAATAACAGTCTTCCCCGCTGACGAAGGCAGTCCGGTGACAAAATCTAAGGCGATGTGAGACCACGGTCGAGAGGGAATAGGAAGCGGCCTGAGACGGCCGGCAGGAGGAGAGTTACCGGACTTAGTCTGCGCGCAGACCGAACAAGCAGCCACGAAACGACGCGTGTCATGCTCCCGGGTGGGCCACCAAAAACGCTGGCGAATGGAAGCAAGCGTACCCCGAACGCCAGGGTGGCCGGCTAACTTGGCAGAGTGAGCCCACTGAAGAACGGCCAGACGAGTAGGAACGGGAACGAAAAGAAGGTTCCTAGGACAAGCGCGCGGCGACGGAGTGTGAGTGAGCGCTTGTTTTACCTGCCTCTCAATTCCCCAGACAGTCAACCCGACAACACGCCCCTCAGGGAGAATCCCCTCGGGGTCAGTGTAGGCTACTGAAGAACTGAAGAGACGAGACAAAGCATCAGGCTTGGTGTTCTTAGAGCCCGGACGATAAGAAATCACGAACTCGAAACGAGCGAAAAACAGCGCCCAACGCGCCTGACGCGCATTAAGTCGTTTGGCAGAACGGATGTACTCAAGGTTCCTATGGTCAGTCCAAACGACAAAAGGAACGGTCGCCCCCTCCAACCACTGTCGCCATTCGCCTAGGGCTAACCGGATGGCGAGCAGTTCGCGGTTACCCACATCATAGTTACGTTCCGACGGCGACAGGCGATGAGAAAAATACGCGCATGGGTGGACCTTGTCGTCAGAGAGGGAGCGCTGAGAAAGAATGGCTCCCACGCCCACCTCTGACGCGTCAACCTCGACAACGAACTGTCTAGAGACGTCAGGTGTAACAAGGATAGGAGCGGATGTAAAACGATTCTTGAGGAGATCAAAAGCTCCCTGGGCGGAAACGGACCACTTAAAGCACGTCTTGACAGAAGTAAGGGCTGTGAGAGGAGCTGCCACCTGACCGAAATTACGGATGAAACGACGATAGAAGTTCGCGAAGCCGAGAAAGCGCTGCAGCTCGACGCGTGACTTAGGGACGGGCCAATCAATGACAGCTTGGACCTTAGCGGGATCCATCTTAATGCCTTCAGCGGAAATAACAGAACCGAGAAATGTGACGGAGGAGGCATGAAAAGTGCACTTCTCAGCCTTCACAAAAAGACAATTCTCTAAAAGGCGCTGGAGGACACGTCGAACGTGCTGAACATGAATCTGGAGTGACGGTGAAAAAATCAGGATATCGTCAAGGTAAACGAAAACAAAGATGTTCAGCATGTCTCTCAGGACATCATTGACTAATGCCTGAAAGACAGCTGGAGCGTTAGCGAGGCCGAAAGGAAGAACCCGGTATTCAAAGTAACTGTCTGAGAGGAATGTCATGTTCCCGAGCCCAGGTCTCGTCCATAAAACAGCCCTCCGCCCCAGAGTCTATTAAGGCGCTGCAGGAAGCTGACGAACCGGTCCAGCGTAGATGGACCGACAAGGTAGTGCAGGATCTTGAAGGAGAGACAGGAGTAGTAGCGCTCACCAGTAGCCCTCCGCTTACTGACGAGCTCTGGCCTTTTACTGGACATGAAGTGACAAAATGACCAGCGGAACCGCAATAGAGACAGAGGCGGTTGGTGATTCTCCGTTCCCTCTCCTTAGTCGAGATGCGGATACCTCCCAGCTGCATGGGCTCAGCACCCGAGCCGGCAGAGGAAGATGGTAGTGATGCGGAGAGGGGGGCGACGGAGAGCGCGAGCTCCTTTCCACGAGCTCGGTGACGAAGATCAACCCGTCGCTCAATGCGAATAGCGAGTTCAATCAAGGAATCCACGCTGGAAGGAACCTCCCGGGAGAGAATCTCATCCTTTACCTCTGCGCGGAGACCCTCCAGAAGACGAGCGAGCAAGGCCGGCTCGTTCCAGCCACTGGAGACAGCAAGAGTGCGAAACTCAATAGAGTAGTCTGTTATGGATCGATTGCCTTGACATAGGGAAGACAGGGCCCTGGAAGCCTCCTCCCCAAAAACAGATCGATCAAAAACCCGTATCATCTCCTCCTTAAAGTCCTGATACTGGTTAGTACACTCAGCCCTTGCCTCCCAGATTGCCGTGCCCCACTCACGAGCCCGTCCAATAAGGAGAGATATGACGTAGGCGACACGAGCAGTGCTCCTGGAGTAAGTGTTGGGCTGGAGAGAAAACACAATATCACACTGGGTGAGGAACGAGCGGCATTCAGTGGGCTCCCCAGAGTAACACGGCGGGTTATTGATTCTGGGCTCCGGAGATTCGAAAGCCCTGGAAGTGGCCGGTGGATCGAGGCGGAGATGGTGAACCTGTTCTGTGAGGTTGGAGACTTGGGTGGCCAGGGTCTCAACGGCATGTCGAGCAGCAGACACTTCCTGCTCGTGTCTGCCTAGCATCGCTCCCTGGATCCCGACGGCTGAGTGGAGAGGATCCGAAGTCGCTGGGTCCATTCTTGGTCGGATTCTTCTGTTACGGTGCGTGAATGAGGACCCAAAAGCGAATTAACTTAAACAGAGCTTCTTTAATTACCAAACATAGGTAGGCTCAGACGGACCGGCAGATTCCGACAGGACAAGACAAGGTTACAGCAAACATGACGACAGTCTGGTTCAGGCATGAAACACAACAAACAAGAATCCGACAAGGACAGGAACAAAAACAGAGAGAGATATAGGGGACTAATCAGAGGGAAAAAGGGAACAGGTGGGAAAAGGGGTGACGAGGTGGTTAGGAGGAGACAAGGCACAGCTGGGGGAAAAGAGGGGGAGAAAAGGTAACCTAACAACGACCAGCAGAGGGAGACAGGGTGAAGGGAAAGGACAGAGACAAGACACAACATGACAGTACATGACATTATTCCTCCACTATGTATTCGGGCAAGTAGCATTCGTTCTCCTGGCATCCACTAAACCAGATTTGTCCGTCGTACTGCCAGATGGTGAAGTGTGATTCATCACTCCAGAGAACATGTTTCCACTGCTCCAGAGTCCAAGGGCAGCGAGCTTTCCACCACTCCAGCCGACGCTTGGCATTGCACATGGTGATCTTAGGCTCATGTGAAGCTGCTTGGCCATGGAAACCCATTTGATGCCAGTTGCATGTTGAATGTCACTGAGCTCTTCAGTAATGCCATTCTATTGCCAATGTTTGTCTATGAAGATTGCATGGCCATATGCTCGATTTTATACACCTGTCAGCAACGGGTGTGGCTCAAATAGCCGAATCCAATCATTTGAAGGGGTGTCCACATACTTTTGTAAATATAGTGTATGTTTGTATGTGGTTGGGTGTGTTTAACAGGAGGTTGGTGGCACCTTAATTGTGGAGGACAGGCTCGTGGTAATGGCTGCAGTGGAATAAGTGGAATGGTATCAAATATATCAAACATTAGGTTTCCATATGTTTGATGACATTCTGTTCGCTCTGTTCCAGCTATTATTTTGAGCCGTCCTCCCCTCAGCAGCCTCCACTGGTGTGCGTGTATGTGCGCGTTTTCAGCACATGTGTGTCTGTGGCTGGGTGTGATTGTGCTGTGTCTCCTTGTTAATGGGATTACATGGAGTGTTCTGTTCTAGACAATAGATCCTTCATGGATCAGTTGAAAATGGGTTTTATGAGGGCCATGACTGTGGCCACTTCCTTTTACTGCGTATTTTAGGAGGCTATTAGCCCCTCTCCCTCCCATTCCTGCTTCCTCTGAGTGTATGCCTGAGCCGGATGTCTCCCACTCTGACATTGTCTGCTTCAAAATACCTATGTGTTCTCTCTTTATATCCCCCATAAAAGATACAGGGAACAAATATGCTCGAGACACCTTTCCCTTTTCCTCTTACCATTAACCATCTCTTACCATCAAGTCTCTGTCTGTCTGTCTGTCTGTCTGTCTGTCTGTCTGTCTGTCTGTCTGTCTGTCTGTCTGTCTGTCTGTCTGTCTGTCTGTCTGTCTGTCTGTCTGTCTGTCTGTCTGTCTGTCTGTCTGTCTGTCTGTCTGTCTGTCTGTCTGTCTGTGTTTATGCATCAGAGTGTGACTCTGTTCATATTTAAAAGGTATGGGAGGGATTGAGGACATAGATCCCCCCCTCCTTCTCTACCCTCCTTTCTCATAGCTTCCTTCAAGTGTAACGTTCTTGCTTTGTTCTTCCCCATCCTTACATCTTCCTCTACCTTCACCCTTTCTCCAACCCTCATCTCTCCCTCCTCCTTTATCACCATTCCCTTGTCTTCTCCTTCTGTTCTCCCTACCATAATCCACTACACCATCGTCCTCTCTTTCCTACTCTCCTATTCTCTTTCACCTTCACCAACCATCTCTCTTTTCCTTCCCTCCTCACCCACCTCCTCCTTTCCACAGGTGGTCAAATAGGGACTTCTCTCTCTGGTTGATCAGAGCCAGCTGAACCCACTAACGTGCCCCTGCCTCCCCCCCAGACCCCATCTCCCCTGCTGGGCTGAGTGCTGTCTGGCCTGTCTTTAATCCCCTGACTGCTCCAAGTCTGCTCTCACCTGTCCCATGTGTGTTGTGCTGATGGCCTGCTTCCCCCTGATACCTGATAGGAACATCACTCATCAGCACCAGAAGGGATTTCAAACAGACGCTACTCCTTCAAAGGCTTTAACACACCTTTAAGTAAACAGTAAAGGGCTCAGGTGTGGATCTAAGGTTAAGGCTAGAACAATCCGTTTTAGATGTAATTTAGTTATTCATTTTGCACTGTACAAGTAAACACCCGCCACCAGCTCAAGCGTTCAAACGACACCTCAGTGGAAACAGTTGCAATACGGCTGCAATATAAAAAACATAGTTTTTTTAAGGATGAGATATCACAGAAATCTTCTGTGTGCCTTTCTTGTAGTCGTTTTACTGTCTCAGAATAAATGTCAGTCACCTGGGTGAAAGGAAATCAGGGCTGTGTGTGCTCCATCCTTCTCTGCTGAAGGGCCCTCTGAAGAACATCAAACCCATTCAGAGAAATACTGTAGAAAAGGTCCAGGAGGGATTGTTACCATAACATGACCATCATCATCCTAATTGCTGTTGTCTTTGTTGTTAAACACTGGGAGATCTGTACGCACACAGAGAGTGCTCACCGTTTGAAAGCAAAGCAGTTTAGATAAGCAAGGAGCTTTTCCCGAGTGAATGTCATGTCTAATGCTGTTATGCACTGAATGTCCGAATGTGGAAAAACAGCTACAATTTAGAGAGAGGGTGGGTGCATGTTTAAGTAGTGTGTGTGTGTGTGTGTGTGTGTGTGTGTGCGTGTGTGCGTGCGTGCGTGTGACCTTTTATAAATCATTCCCTTTCCAGGGTTATTTATTCTGTCTGAGATGATTGAATTGGTGAGAAGTGAGCTTGACAGGTTAAAAGCAGTCTATCCACCTCCTCCCCCTCCCTCTCTCTCTCTCTCTCTCGCTCTCTTTCTCCTTCTTTATTTTCAGTCTGCTCTTAGTCGGCTCATATTAGGAGAGCCGTTGTGTGAAGATCAAAACTCTCACCAAGGAGCTTTATATTCAATCAACTTTTACCAGACACTATTGTCAGGAACAATGACAAATGGCAGCCTATTGTAAAACAGCATGATTTACTCCATCTGAGCAGTGTGCGGTCTTCACTTGACTTCACTTTACAGGCTAGACTAAAGTGATTCCTTATTATACCACCACGGCACTTCACGTAAGTGATGTAACACTTCCTGATAGTGTGTGAGGAGAAGTTTGCGAAGGGGGAGAGAAATACAGGAACAGAGAGGGAGATATAGAGTGGGGCAGAGGGAAGGATGAAAGAGGGGAAGAAATAGGGGAGAGAGGGGGACCAAAAGAGGGGTGACATAGAAATAGTTTGAGAGAGAGAGCGACAGCGAGAGAGAGAGACAGTGAGGGAGGGTGATATAGGGAGGGGTATAGAGAGATGAGCAAGCAGGCTAACAGAGGGCTATGGTATCAGCAGAGTGCCTGACAGTCCTTAGCTTTAATTAAAGAGGAATTACATTAATAAGCCTGGCTCTGGCCTGCCACTGGAGGAATTCATTACATTTAGACTGTTTGCAAATACCACCTGATCTAACATCTGTTAAAAGAGGACAGGCTGTCCCCAACCAGCTCTAGGCCTATAAACACTCACTAAAGAGTTTGCTACCAATCACAAATGCTGCATAGCTGTGCTCAGGATAAATTAAGTCAATCTACTGCAATTGCCCTCCTAGCTGGAGTCTACCAGCAGAATACCACCCTGCATCCCAATGCTGTCTTGTCTCTGAAGCTAAGCTAATCTTTATATATTTAGATATAAGGCTATATGGCAGTCTTACTACCCCTTCATCGCCCATCAAGAAGTGTTGATGTTCTTCTTGTGTAACTTCCAGGTCAAGCCTGCATCCCACATGGCACCCTGTTCCCTATATAGTGCACTGCTTTTGGTCAAAAGTAGTGCACTACATAGGGAATAGGGGGCCATTTTGGACGTCACCAAGGTCTAAGCCTCAATTGACCTCAGTGATCCATGACTTCATTACAACAACTAGATCACTTCTGTGCAGATGACCATCTCCTTGAATGCAGTGTTTTTTAAAGGTTTTTAAGTCAAAGAGAAAGGAGTTGATTTAACTGGTTTCGTAATTGCTTCTTGGTGGCAAGCCTAGAGGCCTGGCATGTGAGTCTAGGGTATGTAGTGTAGGGGTACTCAACTGTGAGCCCCAAATACTTCTGATTTGATTTTCTCTCTGGAAGTTAATAAGTGATTGATTGACATCACTGATTAGCCAGTGAGTAGTGCTGAGCGATTAATGCTTTTTGAGGTCGGTTCGGTTTCGTTTCGATTATTAAAAAAAATAATTATCACGAGTTTCTAAAATTAAACAAATTATGACATTACAATGATTTTAGAGCTTTTTAATGGAAATTCCAAAGCCCAAAATAGTAAACATTAAATTGCCCAATTTTTTTTTTTAAATGGTCTCTGTCAGGTCCACATTGGGTAGACATCAATAGGAAATTACTTTGAAATATTACAATATTTCTGTTGTATATATTACTTCGTTTTATTTGACGACTTTATTATGTTTCATTCCTTATTAAAGTCATCATCTCATCTCTGTTCAGGCAGTAGCAGTCAGCCAGCCAGTTGTCTATGTTCTACCCATACTGTACTGTCTGTAGTCATCCTATATAGCTAGCCTGCCTCAGTATGCTGCAGAGCTGTCTGACAAAATCATTGTACTAGTTCTTCTAGTTAGATAAGGCATACTTTCACAAACTGTCTCTGTCCGTGTCGTCGTTGTGTGGTGTAGGCTACATTTTCTCTCTCTCCGGGTGTATGTAACCTAACGTACTGTATCAGGCGTAAAAGTGTATCCGTCCAGAGATCTGAATATAATGAAGAGATGTTCATGTCTCCACCCTAACAATAGATGTCGTTGTCCCAAAGGCTGGGAGGAAGACGACACGCTTAGGTCCACAATAAGCCCGTACAAAAGCATTGGGGTTATTTTGGACAGATTTTGGGAGAGTGAAACCTCTTGCTTCGTCCTCATTCTGTCGGGGACAGAAAAAAACAGGTGCAATGGATTATGGTCGTTGTAGTTAATAAACATGTTTCTGAGCTGAACTGGGTTGAATATTTGCTTAATGAAAACTCCCTTCAGCCCAGCGTCCCACATAGTTCTTGACTTGATTTCTCTCCTGTCGTGAATTATTTGATTTCTTTCTAGAAAAATTGCATGTTGGGCTCCCAAAAAAATCTAACTAAATGGAACCGACTTCCGTCAATTAGTTGTTTAATTAATAACTTATAAAAAAAATATGTTTATGTTGCTTTATCGCTTAGTACTACAGGACCGTCCACTCACCGGGTGTCCCAGGACTGAATCAACCTCTGATTAGAGAAGAAGAATGAAAATCAGAACTATTTCTCACGTCGAGGACCGGATTACAGAAAAGGGGGTGTAATATACTGTATTTGTGCAATAGTGCAACTCCTTGCCCTACCACAGAGACCCTGTTGCTTATCGGCCGGGACAGTATAAGATAAATCTCCTATATATGTAACTATGTACAGTCATGGCCAAAAGTTTTGAGAATGACACAAATATTAATTTCCACAAACTTTGCTGCTTCAGTGTCTTTAGATATTTTTTTTGTCAGATGTTACTATGGAATACTGAAGTATAAATACAAGCACTTCATAAGTGTCAAAGGCTTTTATTGACAATTACATGAAGTTGATGCAGTGTCGATATTTGCAGTGTTGACCCACCCTTCTTTTTCAAGACCTCTGCAATCCGCCCTGGCATGCTGTCAATTAATTTCTAAGCCACATCCTGACTGATGGCAGCCCATTCTTGCATAATCAACACTTGGAGTTTGTCAGAATTTCTGGGTTTTTGTTTGTCCACCCGCCTCTTGAGGATCGACCACAAGTTCTCAATGGGATTAAGGTCCAGGGAGTTTCCTGGCCATGGACCCAAAATATCGATGTTTAGTTCCCCGAGCCACTTAGTTATCACTTTTTGCCTTATGGTAAGGTGCTCCATCATGCTGGAAAAAGCATTGTTCATCACTAAACTGTTCCTGGATGGTTGGGAGAAGTTGCTCTCGGAAATGACTTTACCCCAGATGCACTCACACCTGCCTGCTGCCATTCCTGAGCAAGCTCTGTACTGGTGGTGCCCCGATCCCGCAGCCGAATCAACTTGGTGGTCCTGGCGCTTGGACTTTCTTGGGCGCCCTGAAGCCTTCTTCACAACAATTGAACCTCTCTCCTTGAAGTTCTTGATTTTCCGATAAATGGTTGATTTAGGTGCAATCTTACTGGCAGCAATATTTTTTGCCTGTGAAGCCCTTTTTGTGCAAAGCAATGATGACGGCACGTGTTTCCTTGCAGGTAACCTGACAGAGGAAGAACAATGATTCCAAGCACCACCCTCCTATTGAAGCTTCCAGTCTGTTATTCAAACTCAATCAGCAAGACAGAGTGATCTCCAGCCTTGTCCTCGTCAACACTCACACCTGTGCTAACGAGAGAATCACTGACATGATGTCAGCTGGTCCTTTTGTGGCAGGGCTGAAATGCAGTGGAAAAGTTTTTGGGGGATTCAGTTCATTTGCATGGCAAAGAGGGACTTTGCAATTAATGGCAATTCATCTGACCACTCTTCATAACATTCTGGAGTATATGCACATTGCCATCATACAAACTGAGGCAGCAGACTTTGTGAAAATATTTGTTTCATTCTCAGAACTTTTGGCCACGACTGTATATATCATGGAGTAGTGAGTTCCATGGTCCATTTAGGGCAGCCTGTAACCATCCCCCGCCCCACCCGTTCTGTCCATTAGCCCTCTTCCAAACAATTGTAATATTGACAAACCCATAAAGAGGTGCTTGTGCCTGTCAATCGCTCCTCCAGGTCAATCCATTTAGCTGTGAGTGATGTGAACGTACAAGCAACCCCTCCCCCATCGTGGCGACTATTAAAACGGATCAGGTTTGACAGCACACTAACAAAATGGCCCGATGTTTGTGTGTTTGTGTGCGTGTGTGCCACAGGAGATCGGTGGCACAATAATTGGGGAGAATGGGCTCATGGTAGGGTGTTTGATGCCATTCCATTTGCTCCGTTTCGGCCATTATCATGATTCGTTCTCCCCTCAGCAGCCTCCACTGGTGTGTGCACGTGCATGTGTCATTACTTGTGTGTGTGTGCTTAATGCTTACTGTGTGCTATTATGAGTGGGTGTGTGTTTGTGTTCGTGGCAGCCTACACACTGGTATTATATGAAAAAGTTGAAGCGCTGTCCACGCGCACCACTGAGTCGCCAGTTGGACAGGATCCCCTGGAACAGAAGGCCTCTCTCTCTCTCTCTCTCTCTGTCGGTCTCTCTCTCTCCGCATCTCTCTTTATGTCTCTCTGCGTCACTCTCTCCTCCCCGGGCTTTTGTTTCTGTATTCCATCCCTGTGTTCACCCTGCATCAGCCACACATGCCTAGACAAAGAGCTGTGACACACACCTGCTCCTGTGTCTCTCGCTGCCATGTTTGATTGCTCAAAGAGCAGCCCAGCCTACGATATAATTATCTAATCAGCTAGCAGCAGCATGGTATGATTGCATTCCCAATCAGTTAACCCTCTCCCTCTCTCTGATGCACTGATGAGTATACGACCAACGCGAGAAATGGAATGTGATGTCATGGATTGTGTTTTCTTGTCTCCGGGATTGGATTGGTCTTTTTACTGATATAATTACTAAAGTAAACAGAGGCTAAGAACACAGACAGAAAAACATGTTATCTCTGCGAGACTTGAATGGGATTGGATCATATTTGGACCACTGTACTGTTGGACGGTTATGACTTTGGGGAAATAAACTGTTGGCAGGATTGATATCTGCAGGTGAAATGGCAGGTGTTGTTTTTACTCAAAAATAGAAGTCAAAATATGCTCCCCCAACACTGGCACAGAGATCACAGTCATCCTCATACATCCGAGAGAGAGAGAGAGAGGAAACAAAAACCAAGAGGGACAGCTGGAAACGGTTAGAAGAGCAGGAGAGACAGAGAAAGAGAGAAGACGCATTGAAAACTAACCTTTTCAGCAAACTTGGTAGTGACACCCTCATCTCTTTGAGACTGAACCAGAATGAAGTATGGACAACAAAAAAAAGAAAGCGAGAGGGAAGGAAAAGAAAAAGGGTGAAGATACTTGATTATTAAGGAAGACTTAATGCGTGTCCTGTCTAGCCATACAGCGTTCACGGCATGTAAGCATGAGTAATTAATCTGCCTACATAGTTTAAACAGAGACAGGTACTTAGCCCACAACTCAAGGACAGAAGGCTTGCTGGGGGAAAGGGTCATAAGCAAAGTTTTCAGCAGACCGAGGTTAGCTAACCTTTGGCGTTTTATTCAGAATCACTCAAACGTGTGAGAGATTATTCCTCTCCATTAAACGCTGGCGGACGCTGAGTAGGATGAAAGTGGTCGCTCATTAAAACCCACTTCATATGAAGAATGAAGGCTGGAGGTCCGATATGTAACCATTAACTAAACATCTTTACAGTCTACTCTGACTCATTCAATTCTGTTAGCCATGCCACTGATCTATGGGTCCGTGTCAAATCTTCCATCTTCGTTTCCTGCCCAATTGGAGACCGGTATCGCGCCTGTATGGACATAATCTGTCCAATGGTGAAAGGGCAGGTGATAACAGTCATAGATGGAGGTGTGAATTGTTTAACCGTGCCAGAGATCAGTTCTGCCTGGGTTAGGATGACAAGACCTTCCATCACTCAACTGACAAGTGTGCAGTTTGTCTCTATTGCAACACGCACATAAAACGCACGGGCACACACACTCATTAAAAACAAATGTGTGATGTGCCAGAGGTGGGTGGGAGAAGTGTAGCAGGGTTGACCCCCTGTTATAGATGAAGATGGCAGCAGTGAGTCACAGGATAGGATGAAAGAACTAGTCTGCAGATCAGCGCAACACACGGACAGACACACACACACACACACACACACACACACCATGAGTCATGATGGAGAGGATTAACAGAGGAACTGGTGTAATTTGAATTGCATATATGCATCTCTATTGATAGAAGTGGGTGGTTAAAACTTTTGTAAATATCCCTTCGGAGTCTCAAAGAGATGGATTCATTTTTTTCCCCCGTTAGTGCTGTTGTGCTGTGGAAGTGTTCCAGGAGGAACTAGAGCTGTGAATGTCTTATCTATGAAACAACCCAAAAATAATCCAGGACCAATTTTGAAAATCAAGTAATAGGCCATCGACCGGGAAGATATTGGTTATTTAATTTGATTGGCAAGGAGCTCTATTCATCGAAAACGACAAGCTGATTCACTCACTGATTGGAAGAATAATCAGCTTCTAAGAAGCCTGAAACATTGCCAATGTCCTGATGCACTTCAACCATTCTAGTAATGATATACTAAACAAATTGCAACATGCAACAATTTCAAAGATTTTACTGAGTTACGGTTCATATAAGGAAATCAGTCAATTCACGACTGGGCAAGGGCGCAGCCATGGGTGGGCCTGGGAGGGCATAGGCCCACCCACTTGGGAGCCAGGCCCACCCACTGGGGAGCCAGGGCCAGCCAATCAGAATAGATTTTTCTCCACAAAAGGGCTTTATTACAGACAGAAATATGCCTCAGCACCCCCTCAGATGATCCCACAGGTGAAGAAACCGGATGTGGAGTTCCTGGGCTGGCGTGGTTACACGTGGTATGTCGTTGTGAGGCGTATTCTCACAATTCTCTAAAACGATTTTGGAGGCAGCAGAGAAACGGTAGAGAAACGAACATTCAAATCTCTGGCAACAGCTCTGGTGGACATTCCTGCAGTCAGCATGCCAACTGAACGCTTCCTCAAAACATCTGTGGTATTGTGTTTTGTGACAAAACTGCACATTTTACAGTGGCCTTGTATTGTTCCCAGCACAAGGTGCACCTGTGTAACAATCATGCTGTTTGATATGCTACACCTTCTTGATATGCTACACCTGTCAGGTGGATGGGTTATCTTTTTTTGTTTAGTATATTCTATTCTCACTGCTCCCATCACAGTGCTTCAGAATCTGGCTGTGGTGACATTTGGCTGCCTGTGCTAATGCTGTCTCTATGGGAGTGTCTGGGTGGGTAATGAGAGCTATTTATCTGACAGAGCACAGCCTGCTGTCCTGATGGGGCCCTGTGATGAGAGAGCATCATCAGACTAGGAATAAGAGGAGCCTGTAATTTCCTATTTGTTTGATAGCTAAAGTGCCAATGGAGTGAATTGCCATCGCACGTCTCACATTTTCTTGACAATATCTCCTCTAATGCTCTCTGTTACAATAGAGTATTGGCATTGATCTGTCTATGAAAAAACAGTGGCACTCTCTGGAGGTCATTCTCCCCTGTGTTGTCTGGTGGTCAACGCTGTGATTCAAGTAGAATCTTTGACTGACATAAGTAGGTAATAAATTGGGGTAGTTGCATTTCACATAAATGCCAGCCTTTGTCCCTTGGGTTACAGTACATTGCTTTGACTGACTATTCATGTAATTTCAGAGAGCCTTTCGACCAAGCTGCCATATCGCGTTGTCATGCTCACTGCTCTGTCTATTGTGAGGTGTGGGCTCCCCCTTGTGGTGACTGTACAAATAGACTCACAGCAGAGCTTTACTGGGTCTCTCTGCATTAGGGCTGTTTGAACAGGCAGAAATAGAATTACGTTAAGGAAAAGAGGAAACGCATTGTTATGTTGTATGTTAGACACATCAGAATAGTCTGTCTTTAATAGGCTACTACCTATAAAACTGTGGTGAGGGGATATATTTATCTCTCTCTAATTTAGTGAGGTAAGGGGGCTGGTTGGCATGCCTCTTTCCCTACACATTCAGACACCTGTGTCTGGCCCTCAATTCCTCTCGCTGTTACCAGAGTAGCAAACTGTAACAGAATCCACTCTATTCTCCGGGCTCAGCGTTGGTTCACTCATCCCTGACTACAGACCAACTCTCCTTGCCCACCTGTGGCAGCCAGGTGAAAGGAAGCTGATCTGCCCACTTGTGAAAAGCAGGGCTTAATACGATACTAACCCAGCAGGTGAATGATTCATGACATTAGGCCATAGCCTCATAGCCAACGGGGACAAAGGCCTGAGTGTCTGGTGTATTACTTCACATTGATCATTTAGTTACTTAGAATTGAGACAGTGTGTGTTGAAAGGGGGGGGGGGGGGGGGGGGGGGGGGCAACATGGCCTTAGGCCAACATGGCAATATCCATCTCAAACGCCAGTGGTACAAGTTTCCAGAAACACCCTTTTATTTTACACATTCTATTTATCAGCTTAATTTTCGTCTTCACAAAACCATGTGCAGGTGTTGGGTCTGTATTGTCAGTTGAGTCCTGTGCGATCCGGTAGGCACCATCACGCCACGGTGTCTGAGGTGGCGGAGCGAGGGAAGACGCCGTTCTTGCGGAAAAAGCTCTCTTTCACAATGGCGTTGAGTGCGTACATCGGGACGTAGGCCTTGTTCATATCACCTGTATTCAAAAATGGGGCGCAGCAGGGACAGTTACCATGACAACTGGAGATAAGACATGGAATGTAGTAGAGCTAAAAGCTGGGCAGGACCATGATGGCACCCCCTGAATAGTTTTTCTACTATATGCCCCATTGCATGTGATGTTCCAGTTAATTTAGGCTATTTATACTTTAAACATTCCAAATCCATGAGTGGTTTTACTATGTTGATAGAATGCCTGTTTAATTGGTTATTCAACAATTAAGCCTAATAATTTAAAATAAAAAATGTTTTTGTTTTTTACCCAGACCCCATCCATACTGCCAGTTGCTGGTTATAGGGTAGAGGTACTTGACCTCAGGATCCTTTTGCTTCCTGAGGAGGAGGTATTTGTAGCGTCCAGTCTCCTCTAACGAAAAGCCATCATACAGCACATCGCGAGTCTCTCCCGAAACCGGCCGCATCACATCAATAAGGACCTTCTCATCTCTACTTTTGACCTGCGCCCCATCTCTGGTCAGCGTTTTCAACGGTTTCGCTTCACGTTGAGGTTCGTTGATTTGTGGCAGTTTCATCCCTCGTTTTTCACCCACCTTTTTGACGAGTTTAGGTTTGATCCAGTTATCTCGAAACCAATTTAGTCTGACAATTTTTTCTTTCAAAATAGCCTCTTTCCAAAACTCCTGTTTTTGAGAATCCATGTCCGCTGCTCTTCCCAAAAGCCAGCTAGTCTTCTTGCGGGTTCAGGTTATGCACAACTGTCACCCAAAGCAATAAAATATTTGGAATATCCTTTTATTATCTGGATACATTCAGCACCAATACAATCCCCATCACATTAAATGTGCAAGAGAAATTGCACGAGGTGTAGGAATGAATTTTCCATCACCAAAATGTGTGCGCTCGTGAGACCTCTCCAAACGTTTGCGTAACAATAGGTTTATTTCGTCACACCAGGGCCGGTTCCACCCTTTTGGGGGGCCCTAAGCGAGATTTGATTGGCCAAGCGGTCAATATTTTTTTGTCCCCCCCCTCTTGAAATTGAAGACAAAAAATGTACATTTAATGGGAAATTCTTGCAATTCTACACATTTTGCCATGTGGTGTTGAGACAATGTTGCAGTTTTAAAGCAAGTTGTCTGCAGTTTTACACATTTTGCCTTGGGGCAGAGAGAATGTTTAGCAATTTTATAATACATTTCATGCAATTCTACTCATTTTGCCATGGGCCAGAGAGAAATATGGTAAGCTACATGCTGTTTTAAAGCTACATTTCTGCAATTCTACTCATTTTGCCATGGGCCAGAGAGAAATATGGTAAGCTATATGCTGTTTTAAAGCTACATTTCTGCAATTCTACACATTTTGCCATGACTTATGCCATGCTAATGATATCTGAGTGAGAGTGACTAACAAAATCAGTGGGGTCCCCCTGGAATACAGGCCCCTGACCACGTCCCCTGCGTGACCGGTTGCTATTCGGACATGATTACTACAAGTTTAGATAACTGGCTAGACTAATTTACCAATCTAAAAATTGTTAGCTGGCATGACTATTTGAGTGACTGCATAATCACATTTCAAACTTGCATCTTGTGTATTCTAATATTCTAACTCTCAACTGTTGAGAACCCGATTGGGGGCCCTAAACAACCGCTTATGTCAAGCAGGCCCTGTGTCACACAATGACAAATATTTGATCATTTTCTTTATTAAAAGTGGATCATCTCAAATAATTAGAATCTGTCTTTAATAAATAGCAACTTTTTCAGTTTACCACACAAATTACACCCTCTGTACAACTCCTCTCCTATTGTGTCCTCTCCTCCATCACCAAGTGCTGCACATAAGCAATAGGCCGGTGGAGTGACTACAATATTTCCACATTTCTCTCAATCCTCTTGTCTTTCCAGATCAGTAGTGACAAAGGAAAGCTGACAAAGAAAAGTAATAGTTTAAGACAAATAGAGCACAGCCAGCAGCTCCAGTATGAGGCCCCACATCACACTTCTTCTCATCTTCCTCCACTCCTCTTCCTTTCATCTCTTGCCATTGCCATGTGGGTCTCTGGTTGCCCCGCCTGCACTCTCGTCCCCGCCCTGGTTCAGTGCATGGCCCAGGTTAATCAGGGCACAGAGACTCACCACGCAGCCTGGAGGAGGTACTACATATCCGTGCCTAAAAAAGAGTTGCCAAGAAGGACATAGGAAACAGAGATTTCACTTCAACGATGTACAGTTTTGAAATGCTGTTTTGTCTTCCCTCCTTTAGAGATAAAGCGCCACCTACTGATAAAATGTATGATGAGTGACTGAATACACATACTTACAATGCAAGTTTTCTTTCCCTTATATTCTTAACGGAAGGAGGACCGTTGTACCTGTGTCGGTGTGCAGTCGAGGGGAAATAAATGACTAATGACATATTGGAAAATGTGCAAAATTAAAGGGTAGATGCCTGTTTATAGTAATAGAATAAGGGAACTCACGTAGTTAATGTTGAGTTGCTATCTGTCTCATTCTGACTCTGCATCAACTCCTCAGGCCTGTTGGCAAAAGAGCAACAACAGAGTGGGAGTTGAACTGTAACAGTATATATTTTCTATAGCATACCCACAACGCTTTCCACCAACGATCTTCCTCACGTTGAGCCATACTCTGTGTCAGTGCTGTTCCAAAGAACACAGAGCCTGCGTGGATTCACAGGGGATATCAGTAGTGAGTTAAACTACTCTGTCACTTCAAGTTATAGAACATTTCTTGTTTACTCAGCTGGGATTCATTGCCTACATACAGTATACATATAAAACACACACACATCAAGGCCTTTAGATTCAACAGAAGAGTATCACTTTAACAGTTATTCTGTCTGTCTGTACTTGGTTTCCCTTTGCGTGATTCTGCTCAACTAGATATTCATGGTTGAGTAATGCCTATCATTTTTTTTATGAACCAGAGTGAGTGTGGATTGAATCAAGGAAAGTGCAGACAGACATTTATGATTCTATTTCTATGTGAAAAGCAGGCATTTATTGCATCACTCCTGGTTTGTAAAAAGCTTTTTATTTGCGTACAAAAGAAGTGAAGTATATTAGGTTTAGTCACTTTAAACAAATCAAGTAAGTATTTGACATAAAGTACTCAACAGATTGAATGTGATTTATGAACCATTACAATAGTTAATCTACTTTAAAATGCCCCCCCCCCCCCCCTAGCATTACAGTTTCCTTTTCATGCTCACAATTTACTTCAACTCTGGTGCAGAAATAGTTGTAGTGCATTTTTTTGTTTGTTAGAGAGCCACAACACCTATTACCAAAGTCATGCTGCAACCAATGGGATAACACATGTTATTAAAAAACGGTGTGCCAATTCAAGCTGTCCTGTGTCAGTGTCATTTTCTGCCTATCCCATGGGGGTCATTGGTGGAGGCGCCCGCTATCTCGTCCCCTTTCTGCAGGGCTGACCCCAGATTAGCGTTCATGCAGGTGGGAAGATAGCAGAGAGACACACTGCCTCTGGATTGAAAGGAGGGGAGTAATCAGGTTAGTCTGGAGTGTTATGGGAATAACCGTGTCGCTGCTGCTAAAGAAACAGTTAAGGTTACGCCCTATTACTTTAAGTGCAGTTGGACACACAACAGTTGGACACACACACAGGCTCGTGTGCTCAGTCAAATCACTCAATCGCATTGTACTTGCCTACATTTAGGGAGACTTACTGGTCGTAAAAATATGAGATATTTTTGAAAAATGTGTGTGAATCCATAAAACTTGTTCTTTCAACATCTGGCAAAATAAGATTGAAAAGAGTCAATCGTGTTTATACAGCTAAAGTACATGTGTTTGGCCCTCAGGGGCCATGCTGAGTTTGAAGAGCTGACTTACAATAATGGACTCATATTCTCCATAGGAAGTATAATTCTGTAACAATAGAACAAGATAGAATAACTTTGTTGGTCAATTGCACACAAGGTCCAACCAAAATTGTACTCCCACTTTTAACCCAACCCCTCCGAAAAGACACACACATGATTTTGGGGGGAGGTACGGGTGGCTGCCACACTGGACGTCCAGGGAGATGTTGTTGTGGGGGGTTAAGTCCCTTGCTCAAGGGCATACCGGTAGGCAATGGCATCTAGGATTTGAGACCCGGGATTCAAACTGGCTTGCCTCTCTAAGTGCTAGGCTACTTGCCGCCCAACATGAGATGCAATGTAGTTGTTTTTTCTTCTAAATGGTTTACAACATTTGGTTTCAACAAAATACAAATATAAACGCATAAATATACTCACTGAAAGGGGAAGGGAATCTCTGTTTCATTCGACATGAAGGGTCTGAAAGAGCAAAGCAGTATGTTGGTCTCACTATTCTCACATTTAGTCAAACACTTCCTAGTTTTTAGTAGTATTAGAACCCAACACTCACTGTGTAGATTTGCCCACTGTGTCGTTGAGTTGAAGAAGAGTCTCATATTCATATTGTCTACAGAGGGGGAAAAAAATGCACATGCCTCACAGGTTACAACTACATCCCATCTATTCATTCATCCATCCATACAACCTCTAATCTCCTATTTCCACAGATAGATAGATATCTTACCTCTGAGTGCTGTTGAATGGGACTGGGAATCCAAAGACGTAGCCCAGGAGGAGGACACCGAGAGACCAGGCAGGGATCATCTGTTCTCCGGAAGGGATGTCAGGTCCGTGAAAAATCCCCAGTGTTCAGGTACCGGTTAATTCTGGGAAGACCTCTTATATAGCTTCCTGAGCACCTCTTGGCCACACTTCCATCTCGTTATAAAGTGCAGGTAGTAGAACAGAGCTGTGTTTGTGTGTTGGTGTTTGTCCTTGGTTCACTGAAGAACATGGGAGAATTGAAGGACTCACACGTCCACCAAGATAAATGATGAGGCCCGTCACAAGGTTGTTCAAATATTTGCCAGTTGGTTCACAGCATCCGTGTGTGCAGGCCCCCACATACTGTAATACATCAGGTTCAGTGTCAGGGTCAGGCTTTAATCATGGGAACCACTCTGAATCAGATTTATTATCAGGGTTAATATACTGAGCTTTAAGGTTTTTGGAGAAAAAAAATCAGTGATTGAAGCTTGTCCTCCGCCACTGGCACAGAGATGCTGGGAAGTACTTCACTTCTGCCTAAACTATGCAGCGAGATGTTAAACAAACGGTGGCTTTATGGGAACTTTACCCTACTTCCCAAAATAAATGACCTGGTCAAGTCACATCATCAGGAAAGCTTGTATCTCTTTTACAGACAGGGTTGGAGATAGGCATAGTTGCTAGTGGGGTTTCATGACTGACATGTAACATTCTTGTCTTACTTCAGGCTGCTAGCACTATAAGACCTTAGAATCAGCATGGAGGACTGCTGGATCTAATTTCAAGATTTTGTACAGTATGAAATAATGAAGTCTTCCAAGCTAACACACAGGGAATTGTTTTGGCTTTTGTGAGATTGTGAATAGTGTGATTGACTTCTAATGTCAAACATTTAAGCTGGTCTTAACATGAATAGCTTACACAGAACAGGTTGGGATAGAATAATTTTTATTTTTGTACAGGTATAAGTTAAAACTGTCACAACTGCAATACATCACGACATTTTGCTCAACACTGTTGTTTTAAGCTGTGACATTTGTTTGTGTGGATCTTCTGTTGATGAGATGTATAGTACTATTCCCCAATCCACAGGGTACATGTCACCAGATGATGAAATACTACTTTACAGTTTAAGATACACATAGGGAATGTTTCCATAAATTACAAATGCGACGTTAAACCAGACACAGCCATGGTCACATGCATGATCTGACAAATGTTACACTCCCTGAATT
Source organism: Oncorhynchus mykiss (assembly GCF_013265735.2). Lineage (NCBI taxonomy): Eukaryota > Metazoa > Chordata > Actinopteri > Salmoniformes > Salmonidae > Oncorhynchus > Oncorhynchus mykiss. The sequence continues at coordinate 48,748,707 of NC_048579.1, forward strand.
GCAGATGACCATCCACGATTCTTTGCTGAGAGGTCTTATGCAAGCATACTCTCCCCAAGGTTATGACAAAATGAAGCAAGCATTTGAAAATCAGACTGGATGAGACCACAAGATACAGTACCTGCGTAAGATTTCGTACAACATGAATAACCCGGAAAGGCATACAGCAAAACAATTCAACCATCAATGTGGTCAATGAATATTAATAGCATAATGTTCCAGTCAAAGGAATGAAAAACTAAATATTACATCAAACAATTCAACATTGGGTCTGGAGAAAATGCATTGCCGGCTGGATGGAGCAAGACCCTGGCAAGAGATGAGTGGGACTGTAGGTACCACATATGGCCTCATGTCAATATGGATAACACATGAAACTGCCACCAGGCCAATTCATTCTTTACAGCCTTTCATGGTATTACACAAGATAACTCATTTAGGATCATGACAGTCTCCAAAATCCCCCTCTTCCATCTCTGTCCCTGCATCTTTGGGTACGTGTTGTGTGGTTATCGGAAGTCCTCAGCGGAGAACATGCCCTTGGCCCTGCGTAGGATTGAGTCCTTGGAGGCGTCGTATGGGTGTTCCTTGGAGGGTATCTCCAGCACGGCAGGAATGGACTCCATGTGCTGGTCGATGGCGTGACGGATCATCTCTGCTATGAACTGGTTGATCAGTATGATGCCGATGTCATTGCGGGTCAGGAAACTCCTAGGGGGGAGCATAACAGAAGTAAGTAAATTAGAGAGAAGATGACTGTGAACATTACAGTGCAGGTCTTTAAGCACCAAAAAACAAGGTATGTTGTCCAGTAGTAACTTATATGGATTGAAATAGATACTAGTAGTATTTCAAGGTGATATGATTAATCAAATCGCGCAACTAGGCCTAATGGAATACAGATGTCATGATACCACTTACCTACAGATTGTAGCACCAGATAATGTTATTTATACCCCCCCGCTAATTTTCGATTTTACCAATGCAATTACAAACATAATGGAGCATGAACTGTCTTCACCCTGTGCGCAAACGAGCGCACAGTTTGTCTGCTTTTAGCTATTTATCTTCGATCTCAACATTTGGTAGATAGCTGGCTATAACTTACTTGAAGGTCTCCTCTATCTCTGCGATGCTTGTCTCCTTCTCGACCACCAAGAAATTCGGGCTACGATTTTTATTCAGCTCGCCAATGCCACCGAGTAGGAACCCGGTACACGTGTCTTCATCACCAATGACGGCAATTAATTTACCTCGCCCAGCCATGATTAAATTCTACAAGATAAAACTGCAAAAAACAAGCAATGACTGGATTGTCTTTCCTTCTCTGAATCACGAAACTGTCAGCTGACCAGTACTTCCGCTCTTGGTGAGCGCTTTGGAGATGTCAGCTGTCACAAAACGCAGATAGCGCCATCTACTGGTCTATATCATTTTCCATATCACGAAATGGCGAGCAGGAAAACATGACCTGTCTATCAATGACAATGCAATACCTTAAATAGCTTTCAATTGTTTTGTAAACGAAGTAGTGGTTTTGGGTTTATGCCTCATCAAAGGATAAAATCATTCTATATCGGAGTGACGTGACGTCACGTCAGGAAGTTACGTGAAAAAGAGGAAACACTTCAGATGGGCTTCCTCATCGGGCAAAACAAGTGAAAATGGTATAAACTCTTATATTCTGCTTTACTGATATCCTGTGACGTTGTATTGTGTAAAAGCTACGTATTCGGTGGTCCATACTGTTGCGTCAGCTACATTGTAGCCTATTTCGTGTGTACTTTTGTGAGCGTGATAGTTTTCTGGCTCCGATGTCTCGCTAACTAGCTGTAAACACTGATTCTTTGTGGCCACTTCTACTATTGACAAAAGCAGAGTTGATGCAAAGTTAATCTCATTTGAGCCTTGAACACAGTGTTTGGTGGCAGGTAATTGTACCTCTGCCACAGATCCGAACATGTGTCCATGTATGTCATTTGTTTGTGTTTTAGACTACTAGCGCTCTGACACAGGGTCTGGAGAGGATCCCCGATCAACTGGGATATTTGGTGATCAGTGAGGATGGCGTATTGGCAGTATGTTCACACAAATATGCGTACATGTATGTCCTGCCCTGGTAGCAGCTTAGATAAAGCCCAGGTTGCAGCACGCCTATCCTCCACTCCATCTGACTCCCTGTTACCCCCCTCTCTCAGTCTGCGGGGGAGCTGGAGAATGATGAGCACACAGCTGGGGTCATAATGCAGATGGTGCGGACAGCATGTCACTTCAGACTGCAGGGTGCTGCTGAGCCACCCTTCAAACGCATGTCAGGTAAGTCAGACAACACACCTGGGACCTAGGGTCACTCACTCGAACACACATACACACAGTATTGCTGTTACCAACATGCTGTTCTAACCAGATCTCCTTGTGTTCTATTTCTTCACAGTCATGCTAGAGGACTATGTGTACACCGTGACCGTGTCTGGTCAGAAGGTGTTTGTGGTGAAACGTCAGAACAACAAGAGGGAACCTGTAGTGGTGTAGAACCGTGTAGTGAAGATGGGTTGGGAGGACATCACTCAATTCACACAGGACAGGGACTCTGTAATCCACTGAACTGTTTTGTTCCATTCCTAGTTATATAAGGTTTTAGAACAACAGAAGAAAGCACATATGAAGTTGTACTGAACAAAAATATTAATACAACATGCAACAATTTCAAAGATTTTACTGAATTAAAGTTCATAGAAGGAAATCAGTCAATTGAAATAAATTCATTAGGCCCTAATCTATGGTTTTCACATAAGTGGGCAGTGGTGTGGCCTGGGAGGGCATAGGCCCACCCACTGGGGAGCCAGGCCCAGCCCATCGGAATGAGTTTTTTCCCCCAAAAATTGCATTATTACAGACAGAAATTCTCCTCAACACTCCCCATTCCCCTACTCAGATGATCCCGCAGGTTAAGAAGCTGGATGTGGAGGTCCTGGGCTGGCGTGGTTACACGTGGTCTGCAGTTGTGAGGCCAGTTGGATGTACTGTGAAAATCTCTAAAATGACATTTGAGGTGGCTTATTGTAGAGAAATGAACATTACATTCTCTGGCAACGGCTCTGTTGGACATTCCTGCAGTCAGCATGCCAATTGCAGGCTCCCTCAACTTGAGACATCTGTGGCATTGTGTTGTGTGACAACTCCACATTTTAGAAAGGCCTTTTATTGTCCCCAGCACAAGTGTAATGATCACGCTATAGTAATGATCACGCTATTTAATACACTTCTTGATATGCCACACCTGTCAGGTGGATGGCTTATCTTGGCAAAGGAGAAATGCTCATTAACAGGGATGTAAACAAATTTGTGCACAAAGTTTGAGAGAAATAATCTTTTTGTGCATAAAGAATTTCTGGGATCTCTTATCTCAGCTCATTTAACCAACACTTTACATGTTAAGTTTATATTTTTGTTCAGTATAGATATTGAAGAATTCACATTGAATGGGACAAAATATGCATGTCAAACTGCATGTCATCTTAATTGGTAACTTTGTAATGAGAAATGGAACAGAATAGTGCTGTGGTGTATTAGTCCCTACAGGATGTGATAATGAATTGTTGGTTTGTGTGTGGCTGGTAGACTGGAATTCAATCTATTCAGTTTATAGTATCTGTGCACATGCTATTTAGTTTGAATGCTCCCTAATAACCCAGCAGAGTTTTGTTTAACATACTGAATGTTGCAGATAGAAATACCATGGACAGAGCTGACATCTTTTAAATACCTCTGAGGTATGTCTGGTATACATTTCTTTGTATTAATGTCATGCCCTACGGAATGTGGCTTGATGGAAAATGATATTTTCAAGGTGACTGCTGTTCTTTTCCTAACCTGTATGTTTATATGTAATTGCTATCAGTACTAATGTGTGTATATACACATGCAGTGACTGTTTTATCGTGAGCTATTGTCGTTGCATGTTAAATTGTCTGAAATATTTAGGGTCCTTCTCTAAATGAAATACCTTGGTTTTTACTATTTTGATTACCTCAAATAAAGCTTTGCTTATAAACATCCACATGCTTTGAACTTGTTTATAAATGCCTTTTTAAAGTTGCACTATGCTGAAATCACTCTGCCATATCCTGGTTGCTAAAATTGTAATAGTTTGCCTAATTTCAGTTTGTGACAAAACCATAAAGCATAGGGTGGGGAATCATTGTAGCATTTAAACTTGAAATATTTTTTCCATAACCCAAAAATATATTTTCAGCTGTTGTACAAAACTGAAAGTAAAATGCAAAAACTAAATGGAAGGTGAAGCATAGAAAGTGAACAAATCTACTGCGTCTTGGCTGTATCACATTCAGCTGTGACTGAGAGCCCCATAGGCAGGCAGCACAATTGGCCCAGCGTCGTCCGGGGTAGGCCGTCATTGTAAGTCATTTGTTCTTAACTGACTTGTCTATTTTTATTTAACTAGGCTTGCTTTCAATGAATTACATATCTAACTTACATCGGAATTTGGTCAGGTTCACAAAAAGTTACACATTGCAGCTTCAAAGCAAGTCATAATGAAAATATCTAAGGATTTGAATCTGAAAATTAAGAGGGAAATGTAAATTGGCATGGAACTGTTGTTGATAAACCGAAGAATCTGCTCTCTTTGCTTAAAACGTACAAACTAAAACTGAACCGGTTGTTAGGTTAAAGTTATGAAGAAACATCCACCACTATTTGAACCAGGGCCACATCTCAAGATTCTCCATTCCTTCATGACCAACTATGTCCCATCTCGCACTCAGAAGACAATGTTTCAACAGTTGAGAAAAGAAAAATAACATTTTATTGCATCATAATGGCCTTTGAAATGACTGAAGGTCCTGCTCTCTTCACATTGTCTAGGAATGGAAATGGCCTCCAGGTTCAGCTCCCTGGAATGACTCAGTCAGGGAAGGCCAGAGGGGTTTTGCATTCAAAACCCCGCCCCTCCCCCATATACTGTTTCCAAACAAATTCCGGTATCCAAATAACCCCCACCCCAACCAACAAAACCTAGTGGCCCACCCTTCCATTCCTCAACGATCAACATCCGCACACAACCATCATGTGAATCTGTTTTTTTTTTAAAACATGCAACTTAAAACCAATTTTACTGTTGAGGAAGTTGGGGGGCATAAAGGAAGAAACAGTCTAAGAGACATCTGCAGGTTTGACAATAATGGGAATAAAAGGGAAGAATGATGAAAGAAGGCTTCAGAACAGGAACTGATCACAAAGTCCATAACTGCAAGTTTTACCAGACAGACACACTGATCGTTTTAAAAGTTGCAGTTTTTTTTCTTCTTCCATTGATGAAATGCTCAGCCTGCACCCCTTCTCTTGCTCACGTGTTCAGATCTCGTTCGCTCCGGTCCTGCGATTTCTCCATTCTTTAGCGTTTCGACAGCTCGTTGGAAAGCCAGTCCAGTCCTTCGTATAGCCCAGTGCCCTGGGTAGCACAGGTAGCCTGGACATGCCACTGGAAGGAGAGACACATAATGAGTTGCTGTACATAAAAGCCAGTAATGTCATACTTATGAATAACTCTGCATTGCCAGTGTATACTAAATGGATCACATTTTTATCTGGTCAGAAATACATTTTACTGTACAACTCTTTGGAAGGACTGTTAAAGTGTGTGTGCATGAGAGAGAGATATGCTCACAACTCTGCTGCGCAAGCTCTGCAGGCCCAGTTTGTCTGTGAGGTCGCTCACTGCCATAGCGTTGGGCAGGTCCTGTTTGTTTGCAAACACCAGCAACACTGCCTCCCTCAACTCATCCTCCTGCAGCTGTAGAGAGAGATAAATATATTAGAAAATTGGTAGGGATAACAAGGGTGAGGAAAACATTTATGGAGGCAGCCATTGTCAATGGGAAGCCACAGAAGGCTGTGTGTGTCAACATGGATGATGAATGATCAGTCACAATGGCAATTATATAAATAACAGCATTACTTACCACTGAATTACTGTTTATTTTCCCATGTCAACCATGAGCTCAGTTTTAGGTTCCTTTTTACAGTAATATGGTAAAATGCCAACACAAAAAGCATACTGTTCCTTGACCAAAAACAGTATCTTATAAATAGACATGTATGCAACACTTACCATTTTAGACAGCTCCTCTGCCGACTCTGCTACTCTCTCTCTGTCGTTGCTGTCCACTACGAAGATAAGGCCCTGTGAAGTCAAGGTTCACAGGGGAGTCAGGCTACTGTTATGTACTTTGTCTACTCTATATATATTCACCTAGCTATTAAGATAAACAAGGGTTATTTTGACAGGGTCCATTCTGACACATATGGATTCTAGCACCATTTGTATAGTTGAATTAAGATATTAAAGATATGCTATGATGACATCACTGCTGTCACAGGTGTGTCATACCTGCGTGTTCTGGAAGTAGTGCCTCCAGAGGGGGCGGATCTTGTCCTGACCGCCCACATCCCACACGGTGAAACAAATGTTCTTGTACTCAACAGTCTCCACGTTAAAACCTGCTCAGTCACCAAAGAGCGAGAGAGCGCATCAGCAACAGGAATTCACAGAGACTAGATCCAGAGTCACCAGTCTGACCTCTACCAGCATAAACAGCTCCGATCTAGATCATTATGCTAGAAATAAGTTTCTGTATAAAATGGTAAGCTAATTAAAACCAATTTTGCAATAGGAGTAAACTATTACCTGTAGCTCAAATTGAAAAACGATGGAATGGTGACCCAATTCTGTCTGATCTCAGGTGTGACAAACCATTATTTTCTTCCCTACTTATTTTGTCTAGGAGTTTAGACACTTATCGACCAATCTGCTCCATCAAAAGAGCCCACTCACACAGCAAGCCCCAACAGCTCTGGAGCATGGAGGCAGTGTAGCCATCTACTGTTCTTTGTCCCAGAACTATGGTTATGCAAGGCTTAAAACCATTCAGCTCCAGTTCTATACCTCACTGTCATGTCCCCAAATTTTTTTTTTTGCTGAAATTTGAAAGACTGAATTGTTGAGTGCACAGCTCTGTATGGACCTTATTGACCATTTCATGAACATTAAACAAGGTAGGCCTACATTCCTGAAAGATTTGGCTCAGTGTGTGTGTGTCATGCTACATCAGTCACAGGACAAGACATCAAAAGAAATCTTAATCATTTGCCCACAAGCTCCATGAGAAAGCAAGTCACCCATTTAAATCAGATTACTGAAGAGATGCTTTTAAAGACAGTCTGCCAGGAGCTGAGAGGGCCCATGTTTTAGATATGGTTGTGTATGCTAGAGATCTATCCATCTTTGGCTCTGGTCATAGCCAGAGTTTTTCTTACCAATGGTGGGAATTGTGGTTACAATCTCCCCCAGCTTCAGTTTGTAGAGAATAGTGGTCTTTCCAGCAGCGTCCAAACCAACTACAGAAGAAAAGAGTAATGTCAAACTTCTCAATCATAATAAATCCATATCGATTTTTTTTTAATTGAAAATAAGTAACCTACCCCCAAAAAAACAAGCAAGACAAACGTATTGTACTGCAACTTCATGAAAGAGATAGGCATCTATTACAAAACATGTCTGTCTCCGTGTCAAATGAAATCCCTCTGCAATGATTTGGACAACGTATATAAATATATAGGGTAGAATCTGAGCCTTTAGCTCAAATTAGGAGCAGCATCCACAACCCCAAAATATAAGCTGTCCAACAAATATGTGTACACGTTATGGCAAGAGGGATGGACACGATTCTAGATGCCTTGTGTTGAAAACTATAGACCTATTAAAAGTTCACTACATCTACCAACTTGTATAGATAGACCTGAGATATGACGTAGCTAAGCCATTTGTTGGTATTAGGTGAACAAACTCAGTAATTATTGTGCAATAGCTAGCCATTTTCCGTCTAAGCCGGAGTGTTATCCTAGCTCGTCTGTGTTTTTACTCCGATTGCTCTCAAACGAGTAATGTTTACGTTACAAGACATGTGAACAGGTAGTTTACTATAACTAATATGTCACAAAAATCTAAGTATATCCCTGATATGGAAACCCCCTCCCACTAGCTAGCTAACGTTAACTAGCAGCCAGCTAGTTCCTTGGCCAGGTTGATAAGAGGATTGCTCACCCATAAGTATCCTCATCTGTTTCTTGCCAAAAAGCCTGGAAAATATCGACGAAATTGTGAGCCCCATGATGTGAAAGAGCTCCGCGTGACGATAATAAAATAGAAAACCAAAGGTGTTTATTGTAACCAGACAGAGAGTGGGTGCAGCTTCCCTTTCTCAGTCTTCTCAGATGCCACGTCCAGGCCAACGCGGAATATATGACGTCAGGGCTTCCACACAACTTTATTCACAGACTCTCTCCTTCATTTTTGAACCATGTAGCTGTCGTTTTTTGAGCTTTTCATTGTACAATGCATATAGTGTACAGTATCAAAATATGAAAATATACAGAAGTCGTTCATTGAGAATGTTGAATACAGATAATATTCTCTGTATATGACAGATAAGGGATTATTTCGACCTTCGCAAAATGGCCGCTTTTAAAGACTGCTTCTAGTAAAAAGAAATTTCACATAAAAAAAAAATCCCACTGTGAAGAACAGGAAGTAGCTTGGAAACCGTCATTTGTTGACACGTCGTATTCCGAATGTGAGTTTACTTTAAAGTTATGACATTGCACATCCTGATTATATTAGTGTAATTTTGATTGTACATTGGTGTATCGAACTGGTTGTTGCAAATTGTATGCTGTCGAGGAGGGCGAGAGAGAGGTCTTTCGCGAAGACCATTCCAGATTGTTGTGTAGTTTAGCATAGCTAATGTTAGCTTTCGAATAATACATTATTATTATTTGCAACTAGTCTGCCCATGTCGGTTGAAATATTTCTTGTAAAGTAAACAGACCAGTAGACAACACGAACACAGAGTGCTTCAGAAAGAATTCATACCACTTGACTTATTACACATTTGTTACAGCCTGAATTCAAAATGTATTAAATAAAAATAATTGTCACCCATGTTTTTTAGAAAATTTGAGCACATTTATTGAAAATGAAATATAGACATCGCTCATTTACATGACATCGCCCTTTGCATGACACTCCAAATTGACATCAGGTACATCCAAATATCTTTGAACATCCTTGAGATGTCGCTGCAACTTGATTGGAGACCACCTGTGGCCAATTCAATTGTTTGGATATGATTTAGAAAGAAACATACCTGCCTAATATAAGGCCCCACAGTTAACATTGCATGTCAGAGCAGAAACTATACCACGAAGTCCAAGGAACTGTATGTAGATCTCAGAGATAGAATTGTCATGAGACATATATCTGGGGAAGGGTATAGAACCATTTCTAGAGTGTTGAAAGTTTCCAAGAGCACAGGGATCTCCATCATTGGGGAAATGGACAAGAATATGGGAACAACCCAGACTGCCTAGAGCTGGCCGTGCAACAAAACTGAGCAACCGGGTAAGAAAGACCATGATCTAGGTCTAAGAGGTGACCAAGTACCCAATGACCACTCTGACAGAACTACGTAGTTCCTTGACTAAGATGGGAGAACCTGCCAGAAGGACAACAGTCTCTGCAGCACTTCACCAATTGGGCGTTGGGCAAGACGGAAGCCACTCATGAGAAAAAGGCACATGACAGAACGCCTGTTGTTTGCAAAAAAGTATGTGAAAGACACAGATCATACGGCAAAAGATTCAGTCGTCTGCTGAGATACTACGTTAACTCTTTGGCCTGAATGCAAAGTGCTGTGTCTGGAGAGAACCAGTCATAGCTCATCACCCGTTAATTGAGCCAAATACAGGAAAATCCTTGAAGAGAACCTGCTTCAGAATGCAACTGACATTAGACTGGGGGAGAATTCCATTCCAACAGGACAATGACGTCACGCATACAGCCAAAGCAACACTGGAATGGCTTCAGAACAATAATGTGAAAGTCCTCGAGTGGCCCAGACAAAGCCCAGACTTGAATCCCTGTGGAAATACTTGAAGACTGCTGTTCACGACCATTGACAGAGTTTGAGAAAATCTGCAAAGAAGAATGGGAGAAAATCCCCCAAATCCAGATGTGTAAAGCTGATAGACATACCCAAGACAACTTAAAGCTGTAATTGCCAACAAAGGTGTTTCTACAAACTATTGATTCTGGGGTGTGAATACTTATGTAAATTAGATGTCTATATTTTATTTTAAATATATTTGCAAAAATTTCTAAACATTTTTCACTTCGTCTTCATGGGGGATCGTGAGGATGGGGGGGTGGGATTTAATCGATTTTACATTTGGGTTGAAACACAACAAAATGTGGAATAAGTCTAGGGGTATGATTACTTTCTGAATCCAGTGTATCTTTGGCACTAGCGTTAGCTTGCTACTGTTTTATGATGCTGTCTAACAATGGTTCCTCTTACTATATTCCATGCAGGGTTTTTGTTTGAGCCAGTAATCATGGATCCCAGTTGGAAGTCAAGCAACTGAAAATAAAACCAAAAACCCACTGAGCCATGGAGAAGTTTGGGATGAGCTTTGGGGGTGGCCCCAGCAAGAAGGAGCTTGTGGACACCATAGAGACTCAGAGAAAGCAGATGGTCCAGTATCAAACACGCTTCAAGGATGTGGTCAGGGCCTACAAGAGCCTGCTGAAGGAGAAGGAGGCTCTGGAAGCTAGTCTGAAGGTACTGACTGTCTCCCAGGAGGTCGACCTCAGCCAGCGTGGAGATGACGGCTCTGCCAGTGGCAGCCATTTGACCTCTGAATTACAAGATGATCACTGCTCCATGCACAGCGAGGACAGTCTGGACACAGCAGCCTCCGCCGACACTGCTACCAGCATTACCAGTGGGAGCACCAAGGGCGACCAGGCTGAAGAGGTGCAGGGTAGTAGCCCAGGAGAGATGGGGGCGACCGGGCCTGGAGGCCCCTCAGTGTCCCAGAGGTCTGAGGAGGCTAATGGGTCAGAGAGTGGTATCAGCTCCAGCAGTAGTGGAGGGTCTGAGGTTCAGCAGCACCTTACACCCCCACCCACCTTGTCTATGGAGGTTGACCGGAGGGTTCTTCAGCTGAAGACCCAGCTGACCACCCTGACCAGCTCCCTGGCCACGGTCACGCAGGAAAAGTCCAGGATGGAGGCCAACTTCCAGGCTGACAAGCGGAAGATCAAGCAGGACATGGATGAGCTCCAGGGGAGGCTGGAGGAGTCCAGGAGGCAACATGAAGCCGAGATCCATGCCTTGCATGAGCAGCTGGCGGAGAGCAAGGCTCGGGTTATAACCCAGCAACATGAGAGAGAGCAGGAGCAGGGTGACCACGCCCACATGCTCAGAGAGCTCCAGAAATTGCTGCAGGAGGAGAGAGGCCAGAGGCAGGATGCCGAGCTTCGGCTGGAGGACGCCAGGGTGGTCCTGCTGGAAGTCACACAGGCCGCAGATCGGGGGCACGATTATGAGGCCCGGCTAAAAGAGGTGACCCAGCAGAGGGAGGAGATGAGGAGGAGCCTGCAGACTGCGGAGGCGGAGAGGAACAAGCCAGACCCCCGGGTGGAGGAGCTGCAGAGGGAGCTGACGGCACTCAAGAACCACTTTCAGCAGCAGATGCAGCATGAGATCAGAAAGGTATGGTCATGATTAGGAAAGACGGTACAGTAAATCCATTTGAATTCAATCACATTTTAACAGTATTTAAACAACACTTTCCATGTATGTTTCCTCATGGAGTAGTGGTCAGAAAGGGACTCTTTGGCCCTGAATGCCAAAACATTCAGGAGATAAAGGTACTCAAAGTGACCCATTTTTCATACAGGCAATTCAATGGTAACGGAATTACGCTATGACTGTGATGTTCCACTTTAAAATGTATGCTAAACAAGACCGTTAATTTCCAAGTTTAACATTCCATGCAACTCGATGCACAAGGACTACTTTGAACAATTTACACAGAATTTCACAAAAACTGGAAGAACTGTGCAAAGTTTGGTAACAGAATTACAGTAAAATCTCCCAGCTGTATTTTTTTTATGCGACAACATTTTCCAAACACTGTTAAATGTCTGCTCTGAATTAAGATTCAAAGATGTGCAGAAAGAATGGGGTGTTGTGCTATGATATAACACCTTGAGTTTAACAAAAAAAAAACGTTGGTTATTGAACCACAGTAGGTGAAGTGGATTTACAGTGCCTTGCGAAAGTATTCGGCCCCCTTGAACTTTGCGACCTTTTGCCACATTTCAGGCTTCAAGCATAAAGATATAAAACTGTATTTTTTTTGTGAAGAATCAACAACAAGTGGGACACAATCATGAAGTGGAACGACATTTATTGGATATTTCAAACTTTTTTAACAAATCAAAAACTGAAAAATTGGGCGTGCAAAATTATTCAGCCCCTTTACTTTCAGTGCAGCAAACGCTCTCCAGAAGTTCAGTGAGGATCTCTGAATGATCCAATGTTGACCTAAATGACTAATGATGATAAATACAATCCACCTGTGTGTAATCAAGTCTCCGTATAAATGCACCTGCACTGTGATAGTCTCAGAGGTCCGTTAAAAGCGCAGAGAGCATCATGAAGAACAAGGAACACACCAGGCAGGTCCGAGATACTGTTGTGAAGAAGTTTAAAGCCGGATTTGGATACAAAAAGATTTCCCAAGCTTTAAACATCCCAAGGAGCACTGTGCAAGCGATAATATTGAAATGGAAGGAGTATCAGACCACTGCAAATCTACCAAGACCTGGCCGTCCCTCTAAACTTTCAGCTCATACAAGGAGAAGACTGATCAGAGATGCAGCCAAGAGGCCCATGATCACTCTGGATGAACTGCAGAGATCTACAGCTGAGGTGGGAGACTCTGTCCATAGGACAACAATCAGTCGTATATTACACAAATCTGGCCTTTATGGAAGAGTGGCAAGAAGAAAGCCATTTCTTAAAGATATCCATAAAAAGTGTTGTTTAAAGTTTGCCACAAGCCACCTGGGAGACACACCAAACATGTGGAAGAAGGTGCTCTGGTCAGATGAAACCAAAATTGAACTTTTTGGCAACAATGCAAAACGTTATGTTTGGTGTAAAAGCAACACAGCTGAACACACCATCCCCACTGTCAAACATGGTGGTGGCAGCATCATGGTTTGGGCCTGCTTTTCTTCAGCAGGGACAGGGAAGATGGTTAAAATTGATGGGAAGATGGATGGAGCCAAATACAGGACCATTCTGGAAGAAAACCTGATGGAGTCTGTCCCAGTCTCAGGTCTTTTGCAGAGATTTGTCTTCCAACAAGACAATGATCCAAAACATAAAGCAAAATCTACAATGGAATGGTTCAAAAATAAACATATCCAGGTGTTAGAATGGCCAAGTCAAAGTCCAGACCTGAATCCAATCGAGAATCTGTGGAAAGAACTGAAAACTGCTGTTCACAAATGCTCTCCATCCAACCTCACTGAGCTCGAGCTGTTTTGCAAGGAGGAATGGGAAAAAATGTCAGTGTCTCGATGTGCAAAACTGATAGAGACATACCCCAAGCGACTTACAGCTGTAATCGCAGCAAAAGGTGGCGCTACAAAGTATTAACTTAAGGGGGCTGAATAATTTTGCACGCCCAATTTTTCCGTTTTTGATTTGTTAAAAAAGTTTGAAATATCCAATAAATGTCGTTCCACTTCATGATTGTGTCCCACTTGTTGTTGATCCTTCACAAAAAAATACAGTTTTATATCTTTATGTTTGAAGCCTGAAATGTGGCAAAAGGTCGCAAAGTTCAAGGGGGCCGAATACTTTCACAAGGCACTGTACACCGGTCCCTGATCTATACAATCCAGAAATGCATAATTATGGTTATGAATATCATTTTCCTGGTGATGTATCCTGAATAGATACACGAATGTGAACATGCATAATATCTTTCTTTTGCACATTTGGGTATTCTACACACTGGCTATTATTATATTGAGCTCTGCCCCCAAACAAGACTGCATTTGGTTGGTCTTTACCCGACCAAATCTGAACCAATCATAGTCGTATGTTTGGACATCACAGTAGAGTTCAGTACAGTACAATGAAGTACATAATACTGTTCTTTACTGTACTGTGTGCTCTTCTGTACTGTCCAAACTTGTGAAACAGAAGTCTATGATTGGTTCAGATTTGGTCTGGCCTGGGCGGACTGACCAAATTTCAACAACTTTTCAACGTCTGTGGACATCTGGTGCTCAGTGGTCGGTGCTCAGTGGGCGAGGATGCTTTTTACAGTAAATGGAAAGGGGGCAGGTGTCAAGAGTCGGGAGATTGTAGCCAATTCAATTGCAGTAATTCTGATACAGATTTTTCAGTAATTCCATTACCGATTTGGTAAAAGAATAACGAGTTTGAATCACTTAATTCATTAACAAACTGATATCAGTAAAAACCTAATTGGTAGGTCTACCTTGTTAGTTCTGTAAACTTTCATTATCCTCCCCCATGAGGGAGAGAAATTTGAAAAATATCTTAATATTAGAATTACAATGCACAAGGCAATGTTTATTACATTTACAGAAGATAATGCTTATTAAATTTACAGGAGGCAAATTTATCCAAAATTAAATGTTTATATTAGTTGGCAGCGGTCTTTACTTCAACATTATTGTGTTTTAAGACTTTTTCTAGTAGATTTTGTCTGACTCCTTTTCCATTTGTTTGACTAGATATCAAAGCCTTTGCTTATTCCTAATTTGTAGGGTGGAAAATGGTTGAAAAATGTAATTTCACAGAAATCTGGGGGAGCCAGTTGGAAGCTGGGGATGATTAGGTGGCCATGATGGTATGCGGGCCAGATGGGGAATTTGGCCACAACACCGGGGTTAACACCCCTACTATTACGATCAGTGCTATGGGATCTTTATTGAGTCAGGACACCCTTTTTAACGTCCCATCCGAAAGACGGCACTTCACATGTTGTTGCTCGTGTCCATTTAAAGATGGAAATACCCATACCATTAGACATCCACGTCTTCATCACAGTAAAACATTCAGTTTGATATCATTTCAAAGCTTCCAAACAGGGTTGTTAAACTTCGATCATTTCTTTAAATGATCTAATTAACTTTCAACATCAGTTATCTAAAAACGTGTACTCTGATTTTATTTGTATTTTTTAGATTTGTAGCTTAGACCCTACTTTACATCAGCTGAGGTGTTTGTGTTGTGCCTGCCATCGGTTGAGACACAACATGCTCTTGAATACAGGTTGGGGGCCAATCATAAATGTAATTCATAGAATGGACCTATCCCTTCAGACCACTGCAATTTAGCTGGTACACCATTTCAATTGAACTAATTACTACCACAAAAGCGGTCCGCCTGTC
Source organism: Oncorhynchus mykiss (assembly GCF_013265735.2). Taxonomy (NCBI): domain Eukaryota; kingdom Metazoa; phylum Chordata; class Actinopteri; order Salmoniformes; family Salmonidae; genus Oncorhynchus; species Oncorhynchus mykiss. Next base: position 48,764,074 of record NC_048579.1, read on the forward strand.
CACCCACCCTCGAATGTCAATTTAAATGGTTATGTCTATTCTATTATCTATATTTATATGATTTCAATAGATTTCCTATGGAGGATTGAACGTTTAATTTAAAACCAATATTCCCATTCAAGTCAACATTCTCTGATGTGTGGACCCCCAACCATCTTTGGCTATCATTTGAAAGTTGACATATACATTTTATTCCAATTTTAGTACATTTTTCAGCCAAAACTTGACACTCACCCTGTATTAAAGAGCATGTTGTCTCAACCGATGGCGGGCAAAACGCAAAAACCTTAGATTATGTAAATTAGGGTCTAAGCTACAACGTATGCAAATATGAAAAAATATCTGAGTTTATGCATATTTATATAATTAACGTTTCAGGAAAAATATATATATATTTTTTTAAATGTTTTAAAAAATCCTCCAAGAAATTATGAAATAGTTTTGACAAGCCTGTTTAAGCTTTTAAATGATATAAATCGCGACAGTTTATTTTCCAGTGATGAAAACATGGATGTCTCGGGTTATGCAAAATAGGTCAACTATCTCTTGACTATTTTGGCTTTCAGTATCAAAACATCACTTTCTGAGCACTTTCATAATGGGTAAATGTGTATGAAATGTTTCCTTCGAATCAAAAGGGGTGCTGTCAGAAAGTGATTGAGTTCAAATGGATTCACCCCGCATCCTGTATTAAGGTGAATGATTTGAACATATAAAATATTTGATGATCTGAATTTTAACAATGTATTCAACAACCTTTGTCCTCTTGTATTAGAAATATCTTGATCAAATATAAATGCCATGGCAGAGAATAACATGGCATTATAAGGACACTTGCTTTTCAGGGAAAGGAAGAAACACAAAACATGAACTGTTGTCTTCCATTGTCTATTTATGTCTCATGGCTGTCATGTGCCTGTCTTTTCTCTATCTGCAGGTGTCGCAGGCAGAGGAGCGTCTACAGGAGCAATCCCAGCTGGAGGAGGGCCGTGTGGCCAGCCTGGAGTTGCGGGTGTCTGAGGTGTCTGAGCTGCTTGGGGCCTGCGAGAAGGCCCGGCAGAGGGACCAGCAGAATGCCCACCGGCTGAGAGAGCGCATCCTGCAGCTGGACACGGAGAACAAGACCCTGGCCATTGCCGCTTCCACCCGGGGCTCCCCGCTGGACCTCAGCATGGACGAGGCCAGCCTGGATGTGAATGTGCTGAAGGAGCGCATGGAGAAGGTGAAGAGGCTTCTTCTGCTAGCCACACAGAAGAGCCATCCAGAGCAGACCATTGAGATAGAGAAGCTGGATGAGATGGAGGGGCGGCTGGGTCAGGGGACGGGCAGCGGGGGGGAGTCGTCAGACGGGGAGAAGGCCTCTGCGCTGTACTACCAGCAGGAACTGCGGCAGCTGAAGGAGGAGTTTGAGCGCTACAAGGTGCGGGCGCAGGTGGTGCTGAAGAACAAGAACGCTAAAGACTGTAGCCTGGCCAAAGAGCTGGAGGAGGCCCGTGACCAGCTGGCTGAGCTCAAGGAGAAGTACATCAACCTGCGTATCCATGACGACAAGGCGGAGGCCAAGCACTGCCGGGAGCTGGAGGAGTGTCAGCAGGGGATAGGGATGCTGCAGCAGGGTCATAAACAGGAGCTTGACCAGGCTGAGGCCCAATACAGAGAGAGCCTCCTCAGGCTGGAGGGAGAACTGCACCGGCAGAGGGACCGCACTATGGCCCTGCTGCAAGAGAAGGACCAGGAGCTGGAGAAGCTAAAGTCTATCGGCTACAGTCTTGCTGGTTACAGAGGCCACCACAGCGACGAAGGAGACACAGGGGCGGACTTCAGAGCGACTGCGGACGTCGGCAGGAGTAAAAACGCCAACAACATAGACGACCCGGCGCAGGAGGAGAGTGACATCATCACCCAGGCGTTGCGGCTGGCGGGGCCCAACGAGCCCACGCTCCTCCTGTACGCCGAGCAGCTGGCGAGAAAGGAGGTGGAGATCGGCTCACTGCGGCGGCAGAAGCACCGGCTGGAGGAGGACGTGCACCAGCTGCAGGGGAGGCTGATCGCCAACGGGGAGCGTTACGACGAGGAGGTGGCTGAGCTCCGCGGCCAGCTAGACAAACGGCACAGGGACCAGGGCAGGGAGGGGGCCAACCTGGAGTACCTCAAGAACGTAATCTACAAGTTCCTCACCCTTCAGGACACTAGGGGGCGTCAGCAGACCCTCACAGCCATACTGACCATCCTGCACTTCAGCCCTCAGGAGAAGCAGGCGGTGGTCAAACAGCACCAGAACCAGGCGTGGTGGACGGCAGGGATGAGGCGATGAGTTCAGCTCCTCACTCTGCAAATAATGAGAACTCACTTGAAACATTCCTCGGATAGTCAACAAGTGTGTGTTTAGTTTTCCTGAATGAAGTCTATTTATTCTGGTGTGGTGTCAAATGAAATGGCAACCAACATTTGAGCTTTGACGCTGTTGATTACATTTTATTTTCCTCCAGACTTTATTCAAAAGGATTGCTTTATGTGTGAAAGCACACAACATTGGATTTCGCAATCTAATGAGTGGCTCTAGAAGTGTGGGTTTGTATTTGTCACTATGTGAAGCAGCATGTTTGGTTGTTTTGATTCTTTGATAAGATCGAATCATAGCATGAGGCTCACATCTGTGTTTCCAGAGTTTCTGTCAAAAGGTAACCAAATATTGACTGTTCTTACAGAGGGATAAGGACAGAATCTAACTTATTGACAACCTCAGTCTTTATCACCTGTGTGAGAGTTGTTTTTCTCATTACAACACTGATTATCTCCTGGGTTGTCCATCTCGGTCAAGGGACGTGCGCCACAGGAAGTAGGATCCTATCTAACACAGGTCCCAAAAAAATGTGTCTGAGTTTCCTCATCTGCCTTTGTTCACTAGTGATCTCCTGCTTCTATTTGAATATTTAAACTATACCTCTGCATGTATTGAAAATACATTTTCGATTGATCTTGATGAGAGATTGCGTTTACACCGGCAACCCAATTTTGATATCTTTCTACAAGTATTTTTTTTGACCAGTCAGATCAGATATTTGACTAATAATTGGGATGTCTGTGTAAGCACAGCCATAATGACGTTAAAGGCAAGATTCCCTGTTCAAGCAGGCAGAAATACAGCCGGGTATGATGAGTTTTGCATCATATTGAAATAAAACCAATTAGTGGAAAAAAATGTGTAAAACTCTACATACCGACTGTATTTCTTTCTGTCTGCTTGAAGGTCGAATTGCTCCGATAAACATGAAATGACTCTGGGAATCGATAGAACGTTGCTCAGAGATGCACAAATATGATAACATCTAAATGGGTAACTTTAAATCTTTCCTTTTTAATATTGAGCTACTATCAGTTTTAAAGGGATTATTCAGGATTTGGGCAATGAAGCCCCTTTATCTACTTCCCTGAACTCATGGAATCCATTTTTATGTTTCTGTCTGCAGTTTGAAGGAAGTTGCTAACTAGCGTTAGCGCAATGACAGACTTCCAGTCATCGCGCTAACACTAGTTAGCATTGGCTCGCTGAGCTAACTTCCTAAATTAAGTAATAAAAATGGTATCCGTTCATCTGACTCTGGGGAAGTAAACAAAGGGCTTCATTGCCAAAATATCGAAGTATCCCTTTAATGCTAGATGTGTTGTACATAATTGTATGATAAAAAAAACAGAATACTTTGGTTGGTAATTACAGTATTTTCTAGTATACAGTTGTGGATAATACAATGTTTATTGATGAAATGCATATTTTTGATTCCCTCAACATGAAAATTAAACTTTTTTCTCAGAGATTCTCTAAACGTGTGGGTGCATGGATGTATCACAGCCTCCGAGTTATCTTTTAGCACAGTTGCCAACTTTTATTTGTAACACTAACAGTATATTTGCATCAGAAACCATAAACTTTTATCTATATACAAAAAAACTATAGGTTATTACAAATAAGTAAACACCAGGATCCAAATAGTAGATCAGTATTATCAATACTCATCTGCAAACTGCAGTTTACTGCTTCCCTAGTGACCAAATGCCTTTACAGTACTTCACAAAACAAACTGAAAACTTAAGTACCACATATACTGTACCTATTTGAGAAATAATAGGGCTGCGTTTACAAAGGCAGCTCAATTCTGGTCTTTTGACCAATCATATCTTTTGATCTGATTGATCAAAAGACCAATTAGTTCAATGATCATAATTGGACTGCCTATGTAAAACGCAGGCCTTGTAGACAGACAAAAGGGAGTGAGGTAGAAGCCCTGATCAGCTGCATTTGTTTTACATTCACTGTTAACCTGCAATGTAATGAGTGGTTGTAGTTTAGGAAAGATGTTAGCTGATGGATGAATATCTAAGCAGAATTAGCTTGGAGCTGGTGTGGCTTTGGCTAGGACTGGCACTGTCAACCTTGTAAAAAAAACAACAACCTGCACATACCCACAAGATAATGTACTACATGTTTTTTATGCACTCATTGACCACTATAACATTAAATAAATAAGCTCAGTTTCAGCCATATGTCTACTGTGCACCAAGTACACTACATGGCCAAAAGTATCCGGACACCTGCTCGTCGAACATCTCATTCCAAAATCACGGCCATTAATATGGAGTTGGTGCCTCCTTTGCTGCTATAACAGCCTCCACTCTTCTGTGAAGGCTTTCCACTAGATGTTGGAAAAGGGACTTGCTTCCACTCAGCCACAAGAGCATTAGTGAGGTCGGGCACTGATGTTGGGCGATTAGGCCTGGCTCGCAGTCAGCGTTCAAATTCATCCCAAAGGTGTTAGATGGGGTTGAGGTCAGGGCTCTGTGCAGGCCAGTGAAGTTATTCCACACTGATTCTGACAAACCATTTCTGTATGGACCTCGCTTGTGCACGGGGATATTGTCATATCGAAACAGGAAAGGGCCTTCCCCAAACTGTTGCCACAAAGTTGGAAGCACAGAATCGTCTAGAATGTCATTGTATGCCATAGCATTAAGATTTCCTTTCACTGGAACTAAGGGGCCAACCTGAACCATGAAAAACAGCCCCAGACCATTATTACTCCTCCACCAAATTTTACAGTTGGCTCTATGCATTGGAGTGGGTAGTGTTCTCCTGGCATATGCCAAACCCATATTCATCCGCCCGACTGCCAGATGGGGAAGCGAACAGCCACATCACTCCAGAGAACATGTTTCCACTGCTCCCGAGTCCAATGACGGTGAGCTTTACACCTCTCCAGCCGACGCTTGGCATTGCGCATGGTGATCTTATGCTTGTGTGTGGCTGTTCGGCCATGGAAACCCATTACATGAAGTTCCAGATGAACAGTTCTTGTGCTGACGTTGCTTCCAGAGGCAGTTTGGAACTCGGTAGTGAGGGTTGCAACAAAGGACAGATGATTTCTACACGATTCAGTACAAGGGGGGGGGGGTTCCCTTCTATGAGTTTGTGTGGCCTACTACTTTGCGGCTGAGCCGTTATTGCTCCTAGACGTTTCCACTTCACAATAGCAGCACAGTTGACCGGGGCAGCTCTAGCATGGCAGAAATTTGACAAACTAACTTGTTGGAAAGGTGGCATCCTATGATGGGGCCACGTTGAAAGTCACGGAGCTCTTCAGTACGGGCCATTTTACTGCCAATGTTTGTCAAAGGAGATTGCATGGCTGTGTGCTCGGTTTTATATACCTATCAGCAATGAGTGTGGCTGAAACAGCCAAATCCACTAATTTGAAAGGGTGTCCACATACTTTTATACATACACACAAATCTAAACTGAAATCTGCATTCTAAGCTTTCGTAACCTGGATATTTAGAGGTGTTTCAATGTAGTGTGATTTGTTTGTGCTTGACCAATATAAAATACTGAGATTGATGAAAGACTCAAAATGTAGTCACTTAGATGTAATTCACCCCTTTTATGGGTTTAATGACAAATAAATAAAAATAAAAGGTGCATATGCTAGTTATATTTTACGCTAACAACTATGCATGTTACATCTAAATATCTGGATTAGAGCAAAAGGCTATACTCACATGTCCCTCTTCCCAGGTTTATGCTTCAATCCCTCTAGCAACAATCACGATACTTAGTGAAGGCATAATCTCATGAAGCCTACCTTTCAACTACTCTCTATTCCCCTTGACCTAATGTTACTGTCATGATGAAACAGCTACGTTTCTTATACTACCTACACTTCTAGTTATAAATCTTCCATTATCTTACTCAGAGGGGGTAGTGGTTTGGGTGATGGCAATACTTTTAGTTTCAGGTTGTTATTAAAAAGACGTTATATATATATATATATATATATTCAGAAGTGCGTCAGTGTTAGCGTCAGTATCTGTGTAGTACAGTCTGCAGGTCCTCTGGTAGAGAGCTGATGACAGTCTGGAGGTATCCCTCTAGTTTCTCCAGCACCCCTTCTTTCACCGGGAGCTGCTGCTTTCCAGCCTTCATCTGGAGTGGGGGGCACAGACAGAGACTAGAGTAGGCAATGGTTTGCGGCACAGAATTCATTTCCCAACACTAAATACAGAATGTTACAAATGGCACCCGTTGAGGTGAGTGTAATGGACATATTGATGGGTTTTACTGACCAGTTTCTCTCTCAGTTTCAGAACCAGGTCCACGATCTCCACCTCTGACTTGTCTTTGGTCCAACCCAGCAGGTCCTGGGCGAGCAGACCATTAACAAAACATTAAACTAATCAACTCTTATGGGTAGGGAAAGGACTCCTAACTGAAGTGAAGTCAGTGGAGTCGTGTGGTTGAGTTTATTGGTCACATGATGCTCTGTAAGTAGAGTTAAACTAATGTCTTGAGGTGTGAGTGAAGAAGGCTGTGGGGTCAACTCACAGCATCACAGACGACCTCTAGGTGGAGACATTCTAGTTTCTGGGTCATCTCCCTGTGTCGCAGGCGATACCAGCCATCGAAGTTGGGGGACCTGAAAAATTTCCTACAAGGCCATACATTGAAGTGCAATGCATTTATGGATGATTTGTTTAGAAAAACATATGCCACAACAAGATACAATAGTTAGAAATGACAGATGAGGTGGCAGGTGAACATACCTGTACAGGCCCACCCAATCCCCTTTAAGCACAGAGGTGAGCTGAGGTCCAGCGTGCTCCAGAGTCCCCATGAACTCCTCCTGACTGAAGGGCCGGATCTGAGGAGGGGTCTGAATCACACACACACACACACACACACACACACACACACACACACACACACACACGTTATTACCATATTCAAACAGTATCACCATACTATAGAAACCGGTTTGTTATCAATATCACCCACCTTCCAAGGAGTCACAGACCTCTGCAGAGGCATCAGGCTGGCCAGGTAACGTTCCTGGGGGAGACAACCAGAGAGACAGGTGGGACACACATCAGGACAGATAGACAGTCTATATAGGGGTGGGATGTTAGTGTGATAGGGAAAGCAGTCCCCTCACCAGTGGGATGATGAAGCTCTGGGTGAGTTCTAACAGATGTCTCCTCAAGATGGCGCTCTGCACCTCAGACGGCCTCTTCCTCTGGATCCCTTTTAGGAGTCTTTTGATGAGGGACTTGTCTTTTTGAAGGAACATTTTATGTGCTGTGTAGATACCTACAGGTAGGGAGAACATGTTTTTACACACTAATAACTCACTCTCTCAAACCATATTGGCTCCATACCTCCAGATGTTTTACCTGGTTTAGTGTCCAGTGTTTTCAGCTTGGCTAGTTTCTTCACCTTCACCTGCTTGGGCAGATCACCTGACATCTTGAGTTCTCCAAGGCGTATAATGTGGGGCCAGGACTGGAAGGTCTTTATGAAGAAGGGATTAGTGACTCCCAGAATCACATTGGGACTGGAGAGATAAAGGGAGCAGGGTGAGTTGCCCCCCAGGTATGATAGTGTATAAACAGTGTTTAGAGTAGGCCCTACTCACGGTGCCTGTGTCCTAGTGGTATACTCTTTAAACTCAGTGTCGTGTATGGTGAAGTAGGGCCTGTAATCACAGCAATACCGCAGTGGCGCAATCGAGCTGTAGGATGGGAGAAATAAGAATTTCATTTTACAAACTCCCCGAATTACATTGAGTCACGTTACACACACGAGACGCTAAATGTCATACATCATATGGCATATTTCATGCATTTTCTGTTTACCTCACTAGGGCCAGCACGGTTTCCGAGGAGACAGTGGGAGAGGGTGCCATGACGACCACAGGCTCCCCGAGCAGCATGAGTTCCCAGAGCATCTGCAGGTGGATCAGGAAGGACTGGAAACACCTGGACAGGTCAGAGGGCAAAGGTCAGTTCATATACGATGGATGCTGCTTTCACTAATACAATGCATCCTCAAATTAAACTGAAAATACAGCTTAAAGTTCAAGCCATGTAATTTACATAAACACAAACAGATACATAACTATTTACAGTATATGAAGTTTAGATTTTCACTTACTTGAACAGGTCAAGCTCATGTATGGTCGGTAGCATCATAGGGGCTGGTAGAAGATTCTGATATAACAGAAACATACTTTTTTTTTTTAGATGAACAGTCCTCCAGCGATACCAATCAACTAACATCAACTTTACTAACATCATGGAGAAGTCATATTTTTATGGGCATGTGGCCCATTACATAGAAAGCTACACCAACCTCCTTTTGTGCCTGTTTCTCCGGGCTTCCCCCTGGTTTGTCGTTTTTGGATGGGATCCTGACCTGCATGACCACGCCCATCACAGGCAGGTTGAGTGTCAGCCCTGGCACCGGAGATTGCCATTGGTCAATCTCGTTGCACACTGCATGGTGGGAGAGTGAGAAAGAAAAGGTTAGGAATGTAGAGTCCAGGCTGTACATTAGAGCCCTAGGTAACTATAATGGGAGATTAATTAGAAATAAGATAGACTGGGAAGGGAAAAAAAAGACAAGAAGTTATATCTCCCCACCTGCTTCAAGGCAAGGCTCCAACTTCTCAAAATACTCTGGAGCTATGATCTGCAGCAGGGACTGAAAGAGGTGGACATACGGTAGTCTGGACACCAGTACAAGAGACTAGAGAGAGATAGAGAGTGAAAGAGAAAAGGCAGGAAAGAGAATGAAAGAGAAAACCAAATGTGAATACATTGTGGTTCTGATGACGAATCAGATCTGTAACCTAAGCTTCTCACCTTCTGAAAGTAGCCTCTTTTGACAGCGGCGTCCTTGACTTGTCTGAAGTAGACATAGCCATAGAAATGGGCCAGCTCTCGCTGAGGGAGAAAGGGAAAGATGAGAATAGTCAAGCTATTGCAATGACAGACAATTAGTGGTGGCTGACATTATATTCCACTCCAGTCACTGATTTAAGATTAGCGGTCCCTACCAAAGAACCAACCATAACCCTAAAAGGTAAGCAACCAAACTGTCCCTGGCCTGGACCACTTATTAAGTCAGGCCGATGACAGACGCCCAATCCCAAATCACCCCCTAAGACTAAACCCTACACACTTGTGGCAATGTGAGAGGATTTGGTTGATATAAGCAATATGGTGAAACTTTCACCTAGCCTATCAGAGTGTATTACCCTATTGCTTACACCTGTCAAATCTAATCAGATCTCCAAAAGTGTGATTTGGGATTGGGCCAGACCGAGGGCTCACCTGTAGTGTGACAGGTGCGTCTCTGCTGTAGGCGTCCTCCTCTCCGAACCAGGAGCCCCTGCGGCCCACAGACTGACGCAGTCTGAAGCTGAACTGGGTGTCTCCAAGGCATCCTGGGAAACACATCTCACAGGTCATGTGACTGATATAGATTTTTGGCCCAATCCCAAATCGACCCAACACGTGGAGATCTGAGTGGATTTGACAGTGTAAGCAATTTGGCAGGGATCATCAACTTGATTCAGCCGCGGGCTGATCTTTTCTTGAGCAGATGCTCAGAGGGATGGAACATGATTACAAATCATTTGTAGACTGCAAATTGACCGCACGTAGCCCAAACAGATATAATATTTGACTAAAACCTAATAATTTCAAACCTTGCTTACATTTATATATGATCACATGTATCTCTCTACTATGTGTGGGAATACTTTGGAACAGATTTCCAAAGTTAAAGTCACTTGGAGCTGATTTGCTAGTGTTTTTAACAGTATTTTGTGTCCAGCAATTAAAATAAAAACATTTTTAAACTATTTTTGTTTTTGCTCAGAAAACTTTGGGGGCCAAATAAAATGCCCTGTGGGCAAAATTCGGCTCGCAGGCCGCCAGTTGGGGAACCCTGCAATATGGTAATAGTTCCAACTTCTGATAGGATCGGTGGAAGTTTCACCATATTGCTAAAAACCATCAAATCATGTCAGATCTCCACAAGTGCTTAGGGTCCTGGATCGATTTGGGGTTGGGCCTATGACCGTAATGTATTTTGTGACGATAGTTTGTGTCATCTAATACACTAACCTGAGTAAGAGTCAGGGAAGGACAGGTAGCAAATGCTAGTTTTCTGGAGTTTAAAGGAGAGGAAGCACAATCAAGGACATACACAATTATTGCAACTAGCTTGTTATGTATGGGGGGGAAATCACAAAAAGAGCATACACTAATTTCCTACCTCCTTCTCAGTTAGTTTCACATCGTGTGGGTACACAAGCTGGAATAGAGGAGAAAGTGCCAAAATGTCATGTCACTATTCCACACATGCGCCGGCATGCCAAATTATGAAACACATGAGAGGTTGATGTGGGCCAGGTTACTTGGATCATGTTGATTTCTTTCTGCAAGCAAACAAGACTTTGTACACAGGAACATTAGCACGCTAGCTAGCTAGATCGGATGTCAACAACACCTGCTACAGTACAGTACATTGCAACCCCACAATACCTCTATGGCTTGGCCGAGCTCGAGGTCGAAGGTAACGACGCAGACACACTCCAGCCACGACGAGAAACGGGCCCATGGCAAACTCGATTCTGTATTCTCTGCCGCATTCGCCGACTCAACAAGACGCGATTCGGAGCTGTCTAAAGGGTCCATTACGACTCAGTGGTCCATTTCCTCATTGCCCTTAATTATTGTGCTGCCCTGTTGGCTATTTGCTTCGCTCTCCGGTGAGAAGGGCTTGAAGTGACAGCTGAATCCCCCCGTCCTGTATTAACAGATAGTTGTTCTGATAAAAGCTAAAAATATATATATTAAAAAAACAAGCGAAATACAAAGACTGCTTTGAAATCTACATCACTTTTCATATGATTCAAATGTTTTCCCCACGACGTATTTAATAACGCAAATAAATAGATTGTTGAAAGGGAACGGAAATGTACCAGCTCATTCTGGTACATGTAGTGGTTTGATTATTCATTTAGAAAGAAACTCAACACGTTCAGGTCCAGACTAAACTACAACCCCCACAATGCATGCAGCAGGGTGCTGTCACATGGACGTGCGGTGAGCCGGGTTGTAGTTCATTGCTAATGCAAGTTTTTTGCGCTCACTCTTCATGATCCTGGACCCGAACATGGCTTCAGCTACAGACCCCTGCTCATTTTCCTCCTTCTCCAAGTGCGTTACCAAGCACCTGAATCTCACCTACCATGTGGATTTTGACAGCCATGTCATCAAAGCTAAGGTCGCGCTCACCGTGGAGGTTTTAGTGGATAATTTCACGTCTTTGGTACAGTATTCATCTCATTTCTCAATCTGGTTCGCCAGCAAGCTATTAAACTAGCTAGCCAAGTTCATTAATTCTTCCTAGAAAATGCCTTTATGTTGCTACTAAAGTTGACGTGCCTTGTTTCAGTACACGTTGTTTCAGTTGGAAGCCTTGTTTCAGTTCACTTGTTTCAGTACACCGTTACAAAGCATTTGGTTGAGTTTATCAGACACAACGTATCACACCCTGCTGCAAGACACGTCTGAATATCACTCATTTTAAATCTGATCATTAGTGGGTCAATTCAGGAATGATATCTAGCTAGCCATATGTTCTTTGTGGCTCTGTTCTGCTCAGTGACGGTAAGACTTTGACAGGTCGAGTTGACATGTGATACCAGGCACGTGAACTTTAGAACTGAGTCCATACTGTGTTTCTCAGAGCAGGTGTAGGAAATGTAGTCCGCGACTTGGGGCCAGATAGAGACAGAATTATGTATTTCTTATGGGGACAGCTGTTTTCATTCACAATCTGGGGGTAGATGGGTGATGTGGTTCTTGTAGTTGCTGACACACACAGTTGGTTACCCAAACTTATTTCCCCACTTTTTTTCTTTCCTCTCTCTCTCCATCCTTCCTATGATCAGACCCTTGACACGAAGGACCTGAAGGTCTCTAAGGTAACAGCCAATGGACAGGCAGCAAAGTTCACTCTGGGACCCAAGCACAGCTTCATGGGAACCCCTCTGGAGATCACACTGCCCTTTGACCTCTCCAGGTAACCACACCATAGGGGCCTGTTCAGACGGATGTAATGTTACAGAACGTGAAGATAGAAATGGATTGTGTAGAACATATACGATTGTTTGTCATATAGAGTAGGGGAATAGTGTCTTCTCTATTCACTCCATTTCTATCTGTAACGTTCAGAAGACTGCACATGACTGATTGCACCCCAGGCAACTCAACCCTCAGACATTGAACTGATGGATACTGGTTTAGGGGTAATATTTAGTGTGTGTGTTTGTTTCTCAGGGGCCAGCATGTGATCGTGGAGGTGACTTATGAGACTGCACCTAGTGCTTCTGCGCTGCAGTGGCTCACTCCTGAACAGACTGCTGGGAAGAAACACCCCTACCTCTTCAGCCAGTGCCAGGTAACACACACACACACTGTGTGAGTTTATGGACATGCATAAACATGAAGTCTTATTGTTTTGTTTTTTTTACAAAAGACTGCACCACAAACAGTACTTTTATGGTAAAAGTTGTTGCTGTGGCATCAAAATGGAACGTTTACACAACCTCCTCCGCAACATCTGCCCAGTGTAACTGTAGTCACGCACAGAAACCACTTCTGTAGCTAGAAGTTCTTATCAGAGGAAAAGTGCTGTAAAATGGTTATAACCATGTGAGACAAATAATGCACTTCTACAAGCATAAAAAGTCTTAATTTTTGGTTGGATGCCAGTCTTGCTCAACGGTCATTTTAACTGTCAGAGTAGGTGTAAGACCGCCTCAAAAGACATCACAAAAGAACACTTTCCCAACCCCATCTTCTGCAACATCCGGCCAGTTGTATTGTAGTAAAACACAGAGACCTGTGCTGCTCTTTTGAAGTTCTTAGCCGAAGGAAGATGTAATAATTTGATCGTAACCTGTGCCAGTTGAGGTTGCTTTCGCCCCTGCTTTCTTTCTCCATTATACATCCCTCTTCTCTTTTTCCTGTATCACCTGTGTGTCCAAAGGTGCAGTGTTCCGCTCCGGCACAGATAAGCTTTATGAGAGGACCTTGATCATTGGCTCCTTTGTCGCTGATATTGATAGCAGACTTCTATATTACTGCACTCAATATGTCTTTCAATTAAGTATATTTGTCCCCTCTTGGAGATAAATCCAGATTAGGTGGCTGATGTAGCAATGTGCTAATAACCACCTCAAACCCCTCCAGGCCACCCATTGCAGGAGCATGGTACCCTGCCAGGATACCCCCGCCATGAAACACACCTACTATGCCCAGGTGTCTGTCCCCAAGGAGCTGGTGGCTGTGATGAGCGCTGTACGGGATGGACAGGAGCCTGATCCCCAGGACAGCAGCCGGGCCATCTACCGCTTCAGACAACCAGTCAGTGTCTTTATTCTCTATCACTTTCTATCCATCTCTCCATCCAACCGTCCATTGTCATCCATAGCTTAATGCTGCCAGTCTTGCTTTTTTGGCTTGACTGTTCAAGGTACAGCGCTGCCAAAGTAGCTGCTGACCAAGCAATAAGGAGTTAATTACAAGGAAATTTGAGATGAAACAGCCAGATAACAAAAGGAACCCGTCGTAGCATGCCTGCAATCTGAATGAAGCCCATTCTCAGAGACTGGTGTTGGAGCAGGTACATGGCTGTGTGTGTCTGACCGCTGTTGTTGACCTTTGACACCTCCCAGGTGCCCATGCCCTCTTACCTCATTGCCATCGTGGTGGGAGCTCTGGAGAGCAGGTACACACACACACACACACCCATACATGTAACTATTGCCCTGTTTTCCTACTAATTATTTAAATTAATAAATGATCCGTGAAATATTAGTAATAGATGTTTGCTTGTTGTTTTACAAGAGAGATTGGGCCCAGGTCTCGTGTTTGGTCAGAGAAGGAGTTTGTGGACAAGGCAGCTTTTGAGTTCTCAGAGGTGAGTTTCTCAGTATTTAGTGTATCTGTGAGGTACGTCGGTGATTTGTCTATGTCCCACTCATTCTACATCAGCAGAGTTTAATATTGAAGTGTGTGTGTGTGACCCTCTCAGACAGAGACCATGTTGAAGACAGCTGAGGACCTTGCGGGTCCGTATGTGTGGGGCCAGTATGACATTCTGGTCCTGCCCCCCTCCTTCCCGTATGGAGGCATGGAGAACCCCTGCCTTACCTTTGCCACCCCCACACTGCTGGTGAAACACCTTACACACATCACAATACCAAATCCACCTGCCTGTGTATATATATATATATATATATATATATATATATATAAAACCATTTTTTAACCTTCCTTTGTTCCTATGTTTATCTTCTAGGCTGGAGACAGATCCTTGTCCAATGTAAGTAAACACAGTTCACAGGTGTACTTGTCTTCTCAAGTATGTGTTTTATATCTGTGTAATGGGTGTGTTAACCAGTGTCCTCCTGTTTTCTCTCTCCAGGTCATAGCCCATGAGATCTCTCACAGCTGGACTGGCAACCTGGTGACCAACAAGACCTGGGAGCACTTCTGGTATGGCACAGAAAAAACATTCTATCCATTTTTCTTTTCTCACTTGAATGAACGGGAATGATATCATGTCAATTGGTGAAATGAGCCTTAACTGAGTATCGGACTTATGGGATGGAGAGATAGAAAAGGGCAGATCGCTTTCCGGAGTTAATGAGTTCATAATTAGTGTGTGTGTGACCCTTCCTTCTCCAGGTTGAACGAGGGTCACACGGTGTACCTTGAGAGAATGATTGGCAGGTCTATGGAGAGTGAACAGTTCAGACAGTTCAAGGCCATGGGCGGCTGGAAGGACCTGCAGGAATCGGTGAGAGAACACACACACACACACATGCATGAGTACACTGTAACACTGTTACACACACTAGTACACAAAGCCTTGTTCACGTTTGGCAGTTTGAAGTGACTCAAATCACATTTTTTTTTATATATAATCTGTTCTTTTTCCGGAAGTTTGAACAGCCAAAAACCACATGGAATCGGATATTTCAAGTCACATTTCAAACCAACTTTCGTAGGTGGTTTGAAGTCAGATATACATCTGATTCCTGGCCATGCGACTTGTCTAAACGGTCAAATTGGATGAATTTGCTCTCAAGTGGTTTTTTATTTGGCATATCTTGTTGCTTGCTAGCTACTCTATTGACAGTTTCACAAGAACATGTGGTAGCTAACTAGCTTGTTAATTGTTCACCAACAAATGTGTGAGTCAGCGGTAGAGAGCGAAACAGCTACCTAGCTAGCTAGTTGACTGCTGTGGCTAACCAAAAAGGACTTGTTTCTGAAAGTTAAATCGTCTCGTCATTTGAGGCTTTAAAAGTGTTCAAACGCTGTGATTTTGCTCGTTCAAAGTAACTAGGAAACATCCATGGCAGGCATTGTTGTCCCCTTAGATTGTTACTTAACTTCTGAGTGATAGGAAGAACGAGCACCGCAGCCAATCAGCCTACACCACTGTGGACACACCCTTCGTTACTATAACAATTAACGTAGACATGTCAGCAAATGACTCCTGTCTGAACCCACAGAAATCCGATTCTGTCACTTGTAACTTGCTGTCTGGACAGTCAGTGTTTCAAAACGGATTTGAGCGTTGAGGCCTGCAGTGTGAACAAGGCTTAAGTAATGTCTGACTTCACTGAAAGACAAACCACTTACATGTTCACTTCTACGTGTGTGTGTGTGTGTGTAACTCTGTATGCCCGGCCTTATCTGATCTGTTACCTCTGTCTCCCAGGTGAACACGTTTGGGGCCAACAACCCTCTGACCAACCTGGTTCCCAACATGAATGAGGTGGACCCTGACGATGCCTTCTCCTCTGTCCCCTACGAGAAGGGTTTCGCTCTTCTATACCACCTGGAGGAGCTCATGGGAGGACCTGGTGAGAGAGACACACACACACACACACACATTTCATTCAGTCCATTTTTTTTATTGAAGACACTTGCTTCGTGTTAATTGGCTGTGTCTCTTACAGAGGTGTTTATGGGTTTTGTGAAGTCGTACATCCAGATGTTTGCTTACAGCAGCGTCACTACTGAGGAATGGAAGAAGTACCTCTTCACCTACTTTAAGAACAAGGTACAGTAACCGCCACTCTCCACCTAACCAAGCTGCTATCAAAGCCCTGTAGCTGTGGCTGTTGAACGTGTCTCTGTGTCACCTTTACCGCTCCCTGTCCGATCTCAGGTGGACATCCTGAATAAGGTGGACTGGAACGCCTGGATGCACACCCCTGGGATGCCCCCCGTCAAACCACAGTGGGTTTACCTTACCTAACCATTTCACTCGAGAATCACTCACCGTGGCTGCCTGTTACCCCTTTTGAGCCACACTTCTGTTAGTTTGTGGGTCTGTGTCACCGTTTACCTGTCCACACATTCTGAGGTGTGTGTGTGTGTTAAATCAATGCCACCCTCCCCCCCCAGATATGACACCACCATGGCAGATGCCTGCATCGCGCTGTGTAAGAGATGGGTGAAGGTGAGGGTACATGCTCCACATTGATAATGCGTATGTTCTAGAACCTCATGATGGTAGAACACAGCATTTTTACAGGTTTTACTGTATGTTAATTTCTCTCTCCCTCTCTAGACCAAAGAGGGGGATCTGGGGAATTTCAGTGAAGTGGATATGAAGACTCTCTCCACCCACCAGCTTATAGAGTTCCTGTCTCTGCTCCTGCAAGAGGTAGACACGCCTCACTGTCACTCACCTGGTCATCATAGCAACCTTCCATAAGCCATGTGATCGTTCTATTGGACTCAGCAGACCAATTACCCCTATCTTCTCGCCCTAGGATCCCCTCCCCCTCAGCCATGTGAAGAGGATGCAGGAAGTGTACCGACTCAACGCCCTCAACAACGCAGAGATCCGCTTCAGGTGAGTTCCTGTTCTGGGGTCCCATCGTTCAGTATGTACTGGCAAAGTGTGTGTGTCATTGGCTCTCACGGTTGGCTCCTTTCTTCCAGGTGGCTGCGGCTGTGTGTCAAGTCCAAGTGGGAGGATGCCGTTCCCATGGCGCTGAAGATGGCGACAGAGCAGGGGAGGATGAAGTTCACACGGCCGCTATTCAAGTAACCAGCGGCGCCACTATCTGAGACACGATCTCTGTTATGAGATGCCATTCGTTGTTGTGCTTTCTGGATCAAATTATTTCTAGGCAGCATCTTGTTAAAGACACGAGTCCTATTCTCTTACTTAGAACACACACACAAAGGGTGCCTATCTAATCCCGCTCTTTCTCCCTCCCTTTCTTTTAGAGAGGTGTACAACTTTGATAAGTATCGCGAGGAGGCGGTGCGTGTGTTCATAGCCCACCGGGCAGCCATGCACCCAGTGACGTCTAATCTGGTGGCCAAGGACCTGAAGGTGGACACTGGCAAGAGCACCTGATTCTAATTGGAATCCCCACCGGAAGCACTCCGAGACCGGCATTTTTACCGGGACACACCCCCCACCCCATTGCCCAAAACGACCGGAGAAAGCTCGAGAGAAGCTTTCAGTCACACCCCCACTTTTAATAACTGTCTACTTTGCTCGGCCGCTATTCAGAATTGTCTTTTTTCTGTTTGTTTTACATTAAGGTTTATGATACGTCGAGCAGAGTTGTGGTCAATATTGAATTTAATGCAATTCAAACTAATTTGCCACAGCCCACAGGAAGCAGAATTTGAATTGAAGGAAGTAGAATTGAATTCAAACCAATTATACTAAGACATGGAAGTCTCTTAATTTGACAAATCTTTTTTAAAAAGCATATGCCACATAATACACATAACATTTCAAATACTATGGCTCTATTCAATCAGATCCGCTTTAGCAGACTTCTCCATAGCGGTTGTTTTGACAACGGAGGTGGAACTGTCAAATCAACAAGTGACTCCCAGCATTATACCTAAAGCGGACATTGCCATTGGCTGTTGCATTAACAGAAATCCCGTCAAGCCTTTTTTACGAGTTTGAACACTGATATGTAATCTACACCTCGATTAGGATGATAGAAATCGTCATTATTTTGTTAAATGATTTTTCAAGTATTTCTATATAGCCTACAATTTCTTGTTCTGAATTTCTAATGCAAATGAGACTATCGCCGGTCAACGCTTAATCTGATTGAATATAGGCTTTAGTTTGATTAGAACTCAAACCAGTAT
The DNA here is from genome assembly GCF_013265735.2 of Oncorhynchus mykiss. Lineage (NCBI taxonomy): Eukaryota > Metazoa > Chordata > Actinopteri > Salmoniformes > Salmonidae > Oncorhynchus > Oncorhynchus mykiss. The sequence continues at coordinate 48,782,632 of NC_048579.1, forward strand.
TTTTCTTTGTCATGAGATGTTAGCTTATTCCCTTTCCTACTAGTGTTTGATCTAATGCATTCTGGGAAATGTATTCGGATATGTAAAGACGTTAAGGAAATGATTATAGACAACCCACAACACGATCTTAGAGTATTTCACACCACTGCAATTATTTCAAATAGTTTGAAGAGGATGTGCAACTCAATTCAGAATTGACCCCAACTTTGACATTGAGGTATTCATCTCAGGGCAGAAAAGTAAAGAGAAAAAAAAAGTTACAAGATTTTTTAATTTTTAATTTGGGGAGGGAAACTCATTTTATAATGGTTTACATTTTATCCAGAATCAAATACAGAACCAGTGTGGATTAGTTCCAATATCTCACCCTTTATTTGATGCCATTAAACACCATGATCATAGAGTTGTGAATGTCTTGTGTTTTTTCATGATCATAGAGTTGTGAATGTCTTGTGTTTTTTCATGATCATAGAGTTGTGAATGTCTCGTGTTTTTTCATGATCAGTTGACAGTATTAGGCAGTTTCACCTCCCAGCATTTGCCCTCTAGCAGTAATCCTGAGAATTGAAGAAAGAATCTGAGAGATGGTTACCAGTCAACACTGGACTCTCTACAGACTTCCATCCCATTCTGCTGGCTTCAGACAGAGAGAAAGGCTGGTAGGTAGATGTGCTGGATCTGGGATTTGTGCTGTTTAGGATATAGGGCACCCAGATTGAGGCCAGGGTTCAATCCGATTGTGGGTTATAGGCATATAACTTGCAATTGAGCCAGCATGCAGTTTTTTTTTACTGTGAATGGGATCTCTGGGAACACGGGAACATTGCTTTTAGAAGCTGCAGTGTCTATAACATGTGATCTGATTGAATCCCTACCTGAGTTTGTTGCTCTGGGGTTGCCTTGCAATTGTGGGGTTGTGGGTTCAAATCTCCACTCTGTGTTTTGAATGTAGCCTCGGAAATCCAAGACCTAAGGCAACAGCACTAGTATGCTGGAACACTGTGGGGGGCAACCCATCTGCCTGGACTATTTTGAATGTATTTTCATAGTCTATATGTTAAATATAAATATAGGAAGAGACGTGTTTACAGTGTAAACGAGCTGGTGCCTCAGGTGTAAGGAGCTTACCCTCCAATGACAGGTCATGGGTTCAAGACCTGCGCGCAGCACTGGAATGCTTTGATTCAGAACAAGGGATGCTACTCAGTCAATGAGAAGCGGCCGAGACAATCGGCCAGAAAAAGTGTGCACTTGTGTTTTCAATAGAGACTTCTCTAGATTTAGAAACGAAGGGAGGGCCCTATACATTGCCTTTAAATTACAATTGGGCTTTAGCTCTGTTCTTCCGCGATACACATTGATCGCGATTTAAAAAATGTACCCCCTCCGCCTCAATCAGCCATCATTGTGTGGCAGCCACTCCCTCAGGTGGCCTTGACTCACCGACCAGTGAAGTCCTCAGTATCCAACCATGCTCCAGAGCAGGCCCCTGGTTTCATGCCTAGGACCATGTGCTTTAGGGGCCACAGACTCCTTTACACTTTTAAGACATCCACACAAAACAGGGGTTTGAACCTACAACTCTTTGGCCACAAGGCAGGGATTTAACCCCAGAGCCATATCTTTATACAAGTGGCAGGTTTAGACACGAATCTCAGCAGCTATTTCTGACTGAACACAATAGCCACACCTGTGCAGGAGACGGACTGCTGGAATCCCCATCTCACTGGAATCCCCAGCCCCAGGTCGTCCTCCCTTCCTCTCCCCTACAGGAGTCCCCCTTATCATCTCACATGTTCAAACATGACATCATGATGTCAGAATGTCTTTATTATCCAATGTGTGAAGTAAAACATTATGTCATTTTAAAAAAGGTTTTAAAAAAATCAGTGCTGTTTCTTTTTTTACATAATATACATTTTTCTAAATGGTTAATAAATAACAATACAAATCATTCATACATGCCACATATCGCCATAACAACAGCCTGGGTGAGTATAGTGAGCATAGGGCCATCCATCTCAGAGGCCCGTCAGTCAGGGGTATAGCAAGATGTGTGTAGCAGTGGGGATTGGGGAAACATCTTCAATCCTAAAAACTGATCATCCAGACACTGTCCCGCCTTGATCCTGGTCATAACGTTGTATCAGAGGGGAAGTGACCCTGATCGCAGCTTTAGAGGGGAAGTGACGTGTGTGCTTGGGCCCAGTTCTTCAGGTTCAGGCCCAGTTGTGCAGGCCCAGGCCCCGGGACAGCATGATGGCCTCCAGGTCTCTGTCCTCCTGGCTCTCCTGCAGCCGCTGCTCCTCCAGCAGAGACACCAGAGCATCTCTCTGCTCCACCACCTCCAACATCTCCCCCAGGATTAGCTTCTCCTCAGCCAGCTCTGCCTCACCCTTCAGATGGTCTGAAAGAGAGGGAGAGAGGGAGTGAGAGAAGGCTGAAAACAGAGAATATATTACAAGCGTTATGGTACTGTATGACGTGTGTGTATTTCCTTGCATATGTATGAGTGTACTTACCATCCACGGCCATCCTCTCTCTGAGCTCCTGTTGAAGACGGCTCTGTCTATCCTCCAACTCCAGCTCCCGAGCGCTGAGGGAGAGACAGTTGCCATGGAGACCACATCAGTCCACAGGGTCGAGCACAAAGACACTGACGACTCAGATAATTGCATACTGCGCCCAGGCATACTACATACTGCCATTTCGTCATGAGCGCTCATACTAATCATACATTTGAGTCCAGTGGTGACATATGGGGTCAAAGGTCATATAGATACTCACAATATCATGAGTTCTGACTCATAGCGCATCAGACAGTTCTTCTGCTGGACCAGCTTGAACCACTGCTGCATCAGAGCTGGATCATCCTGCCTGCCCATGACTAAAGGAGAGAGAGGAAGATGGAAAGAGAGGGAGGGGTAGGGGGGAAAGAGAGAGGGAGGGAGGGGTAGGGGGGAAAGAGAGAGCGAGGGAGGGGTAGGGGGAAAGAGAGCGAGGGAGGGGTAGGGGGGGGAAAGAGAGCGAGGGAGGGGTAGGGGGGAAAAAGAGGGAGGGAGGGGTAGGGGGGAGAGAGTGAGGGAGGGGTAGGTGGGAAAGAGAGAGGGAGGGAGGGGCAGGTGGGAAAGAGAGAGGGAGGGAGGGGTAGGTGGGAAAAGAGGGAGGGAGGGGTAGGGGGGGAAAAGATGGAGGGAGGGGTAAATAAGGGAGGGGAAAAGAGGGAGGGAGGGAGGGAGGGGTGGGGGGAAAAGAGGGAGGGAGGGGTGGGGGGAAAAGAGGGAGGGAGGGGTGGGGGTAGGGGGGTAAATAAGGGAGGGGAAAAGAGGGAGGGAGGGAGGGAGGGGTGGGGGGAAAAGAGGGAGGGAGGGGTGGGGGTAAAAGAGGGAGGGAGGGGTGGGGGGTAAAAGAGGGAGGGAGGGGTGGGGGTAAAAGAGGGAGGGAGGGGTGGGGGTAAAAGAGGGAGGGAGGGGTGGGGGTAAAAGAGGGAGGGAGGGTTGGGGGGAAAAGAGGGAGGGAGGGGTGGGGGAAAAGAGGGAGGGAGGGGTGGGGGGAAAAGAGGGAGGGAGGGGTGGGGGGAAAAGAGGGAGGGAGGGGTGGGGGGAAAAGAGGGAGGGAGGGGTGGGGGGAAAAGAGGGAGGGAGGGGTGGGGGGAAAAGAGGGAGGGAGGGGTGGGGGGAAAAGAGGGAGGGAGGGGTGGGGGGAAAAGAGGGAGGGAGGGGTGGGGGGGAAAGAGGGAGGGAGGGGTAGGGGGGGAAAGAGGGAGGGAGGGGTAGGGGGGGAAAGAGGGAGGGAGGGGTAGGGGGGAAAAGAGGGAGGGAGGGGTGGGGGGAAAAGAGGGAGGGAGGGGTGGGGGTAAAAGAGGGAGGGAGGGGTAGGGGGGGAAAGAGGGAGGGAGGGGTAGGGGGGAAAAGAGGGAGGGAGGGGTGGGGGTAAAAGAGGGAGGGAGGGGTAGGGGGGAAAAGAGGGAGGGAGGGGTAGGGGGGAAAAGAGGGAGGGAGGGGTAGGGGGGAAAAGAGGGGGGTAGGGGGGGGAAGAGGGAGGGAGGGGTAGGGGAGAAAGAGAGGGAGGGAGGGGTAGGGGGAAAAGAGAGGGACGGAGGGAGGGGTAGGGGGAAAAGAGAGGGAGGGGTAGGGGGAGGGGGAAAAGAGAGGGAGGGGTAGGGGGGAGGGGGAAAAGAGAGGGAGGGGTAGGGGGAAGGAGAGGGAGGGAGGGGTAGGGGGAAGGAGAGGGAGGGAGGGAGGGGTAGGGGGAAGGAGAGGGGGGGAAGGAGAGGGAGGGAGGGGTAGGGGGAAGGAGAGGGAGGGAGGGGTAGGGGGAAGGAGAGGGAGGGAGGGGTAGGGGGAAGGAGAGGGAGGGAGGGGTAGGGGGAAGGAGAGGGAGGGAGGGGTAGGGGGAAAAGAGAGGGAGGGGTAGGGGGGAGGGGGAAAAGAGAGGGAGGGGTAGGGGGGAGAGAGAAAGAGTGTCAGGAACCATGGGTAAGATTGGAGGATAATTAATAGTTGGAGGGAATCACAGGAGGTGGGTGGCACCTTAATTGGGGAGGACGGGTTCGTGGTAATTACTGGAGCCGGATCAGTGGATTGGTATCAAATACGTCAAACACATGGTTTCCAAGTGTTTGATGCCATTCCATCTGCTCTGTTCCAGCCATTATTATGAGCCGTTCTCCCCTCAGCAGATCCACTGGATGGAATGCAGCATAGTATGAGGTACATACCTCCCAGGTGCAAGTCCAGCTCTTCACTGTCATTCGACTCTCCCCAGTAGTCTAAAATAAGAACATACCAGGCAGATGACCACATGACCACACGTACACTGATCATATGCTCAGTCAAACTAACTAAGAGTAATATAGTTAAAACAAACCATCAAACAGGTCTGTAAATAGTGTGTTTACCTGCTTCCCCTCTCAAGGCCTTCTCCACAGCCACACCCCTCTCCTCCAGCTGCCTCTGCTTCTCCTCCACCTGCTCCAACTGCCTTTGGATCATCTGACAAGGCCCATTTCATACACTCAAGCCCTGCTTATACCTGATTCTTACATGCGTTATTTGTCCTGATCTTGTCCACATTCTGATTGGTGTAGAGGTGCTGACTAAGGGGGGAATAAACTGGAAGCTATAAAAACAAAGAGAGCCGCACACTCGATGTATAAACTCCCAGTAATTTATTGGGTAAACTGACTCTCAGAATGTGGACGGATATGAGAGATTTTAATGCCACGACTAGACATATTTCTGAACATGTGGGCACAATCCGAATGTGGACAAGATCAGGACAACATATGCATGTTAGCGCCACCTATAACATCAATGCGACTTCAAACAAACCATACGCACCGTCACACATACATGAGAAACCTACATCCTACCTGGGCTCTGTGCAGTCTCTTGAGTTGCTCCTGTTTGGCCTGTTTGCGCGCTGCCCTCTGTACCCTGCGTGTTAACCTGGCATCTAGCTCCTCCTCCTCTGGGTCTCGGTCTCTGTGGAACATGGCCTCTGACACATCCAGGCTGGACGGGTCCTTCAGGTCCTTCATGTGCACCAGTACCCCCACCATCTCCGTAGGGCACGATGACTTCCGCTGTGTATCCATATGGGGGGAGCTGTCCAGCTCCCTCTCTTTCCCCACGTGCCTCTTTAGGAGAGAGAGAGAGAGAGAGAGCGTCAGCAGCCTACACACAGACACACACACACACATAGCATGCGCGCACACAGACACACACCATTAAGATTCGACCACAGCAGCTAATTCTGAGTATACACACTACTGGGGTTTAGGGACGATAAGGACACAGCACAGAACAACTTGATGCAACCAATGGGAATGTTCACACTGCCTTAATGGGAATGTTCACACTGCCTTAATGGGAATGTTCACACTGCCTTAATGGGAATGTTCACACTGCCTTAATGGGAATGTTCACACTGCCTTAATGGGAATGTTCACACTGCCTTAATGGGAATGTTCACACTGCCTTAATGGGAATGTTCACACTGCCTTAATGGGAATGTTCACACTGCCTTAATGGTAATGTTCACACTGCCTTAATGGGAATGTTCACACTACCTTAATGGGAATGTTCACACTACCTTAATGGGAATGTTCACACTACCTTAATGGCATACGCCCTCTTAAAGGCCAGGGCATGAGGCACATATGCAGACTTGGAAAGATGAAGACCAAAAAACAAATCAAAATAGGGCACACAATATATAGTATGTCTAGATCACACAAAACATACTCTAAATCGGAATGGGAGAAGTGTAACCTCGCTCAGCAACTCTGCTGTAACTATCTCTAACTAGACTAGGACACAACAGCCCGCATCGTACTGTCGCAAAGTAGTATACCTCCCCTTCCTCATTCTCCTCTTCCTCCTCAATGGTTTCCTTCTGAAGGTCTGACGCTAGGTCAAACAGCTCCAGACGAAGCTGAAAACATTCATCCATTAAGAGATTTACCTGATCCTCTGAAGACAGGAGATGATATGGTAGCCAACAAAGACCAGATATAACACATATGACAACAGCCTCCTATAGTGTGAATGAATTTCCTCCAAACAATGACCGTAAAGATGGCTGGCATCCACAGAGCTGATCAGAGGTCTGTAGTGACATCACTGACTCTCACAGTCAGAGCTGTAGTGTAATGTCAGCCTGCCGCTCTGAGATCAGTGGTAGTGTTAGTAGTGATGTTCTTACGTTGGCCTTGGGGTTCATGGAGCATCTCTCCATCACAACAGAGCAGGTGATGTCTGACTCCTCTGGCTCCGACCAGCTCTGGCGCTCCCTGAACTTCACACCTGCACAAACACAGAGGTTCACCTTAGGAATTCACTATACCAGATCACCAGTGTGTGTGTGTGTGTGTTTGTGTGTGTGTGTGTTACCTCGTCTCTCTGCAGAAGTTTTCCTCCTGCCCTGCTCTTTGGGGGCTGGCGCTGTTGTTGAATTGGGAAGGGAAGTCCTGCCCTTCTTCTTCCTGTCCCTCTTATAGCCAGAGATGACAGCTCTCCACAGGCCCAGGGGTCCACCCTCTCCTATGCCCGCTTCAGACACACTCTGGCTGGGGGGCTGGTTGTCCCTGCGGCACTTACGTGAAGGGAAGATGAAGCCCCCCTGGAGAAGGAGGGGAGGCAGGCTCTCTGTGAGTCTGCGGGGGTCCAGACCTCCTCTGCTCTTCCCTGGGAGAGGCTCCCTTCCTAGGGTGATTTTCATGTCCTCCCAGCCCACCCCCATGGCTGCTCTCTCTATCTCCCTCCTCCTCTCCATCTCCCTCTTCCTCCCGATTTCTCTCTCGTCTCTGGGCACTGCCTTAAGGGGCTTCAGGGGGGACAAGGGGGAGCTGATGTCCTCTAAGGGGTCTATTACTTCACCCTTACACAGCTGCTCCCCAAGAGACCCAGCTCCAACAGACCCCCCCGCGGCAGGCCCGCTTCCGCCACCCATGTCCCACGGATTCAGTTTCTTGCCCCCGACCCCCCGCACAACAGCCGACGCCATGATAGGTGCGGGGACAAATCGAGGGGCAGGGCGAGGGGCGGGGCTCTGCAGTGACTCCGCCTCCACATCAGGGTGGGGCAGGCTATCCCAGCATGCCCTGTGCTGGGCGGGGGGAAGGATGCAGGGAGGGGTGAGAGGGTCCGAGGTAGAGGTGGTGGAGCTCCCGCCCACACCGATCCCCGAACTACTGCTGGGGTCACGCACCCTCTCCCCTCTCTCCCTCTCCTCTTGCTCTTTTCTCTCCTTCCTCTCTTTCTCTTTCCCATCTTCCTCTCCCACTTCCGGACCGGGGAAGCAGCCCAATGTGGTGGAGGAGTTAGGGGAGGAGTAGGTAAAGACAGAGGAGTCTGGAATTGAGACAGAGGACATTGATGTGGGTGCATGTGACGTTAAGGGGGTGAATGGTGTTGAGGCAGTGGCTGGAGTGGAGAAGGTGATATTGGGTACACTGGTGGGTCTGTGTGGACCGTGTGTATCGGGTGCTGTCGAGTCAGGCGTGAGTGTGTCTGGAGAGTGTGTGTTTTGAGAGTGTGCGCTCTGCTGCCACTCGTCCAACGAGGCTACCTCCTGAGCAGTGAGGGGGGATGATCCTTCCTCTGAGAGAGAGAGAGAGAGAGAGAGAGAGAGAGAGAGAGAGAGAGAGAGAGAGAGAGAGAGAGAGAGAGAGAGAGAGAGAGAGAGGGGGAAAAAAGAGAGGGATGAGGAGAGTAAGGGAGACAGAAGGGAGAGAGAGAGTAAAGGAGAGGAAGTAAAGAGAAAGTCAGAATCTCTACAGAGACTCTAGATAGCAACCTCCTGTGTCTTACAGGAAATGTTGCTTGTGAGCCACAGTTGGTATTGAGCTAGAGTAGGTTTTAGGTATTTTTGCCATTGGTTGGCAACACTGTAGACTTGATGAGGCAAATTATTGCATTCGTTTTCCACCTGGGAGGGCCCCTGTCGGCCGGCCTTTAGCCGGTGTTCAGACGGACGATTCCTCCTGCCCCATGTGGAATTGCCTCTATCGGGGGAGCCCCTGTCGGAGCCGGTTATCCCCGTTTTAATGACAAGCTCCAGCCGTGCCCCGTCCGTGCGAGACCCAGCCGACCAGCCTGACCCAGTGGCCCTACATTGGTGTTCCGGTGCGGGGAGTGAAGTACCCAGGCAGCGATGCCTTTGGTGATGTTCACCCATGCTGTACCGGCGCCAGAGACACGTATTCTCAAACACTGTCTTTAATAAGTACCAAACCCGGCTGACCCAGTGGTCGCTGCTGGCCGGGTCTGGTGCACAAAACCACAAATATCTCGGAAATGAAACCAGATAGAGACATCCCGTCCCTTTCGGTCCGACCCAGTGCCCCTACACTGGGAGTGGCTCACCCAGGCAGCGACCCAGTGGCCGGTTCTGGTATACAGAACCAAATATCACCTGTGTAAGTCCATGGGGTGCAATAGGTGAGGAAGTTACTGTAATTTCTGCCCGCTAGTGTGTCATTATTCTCAATGACACAACAAAACATGCTAAATGGTTAGTAACAAAACAATTACCATAATAAAAAGGATAAACATGTTTTGTTAGCTTTCTCTCCTGTGGCGGTGCTATCTGTCTCCTCCACCTCTTCTAGAGGGAGGAGCCACAGACCTGAGTGACGCTCCCTCTCCCACGGAGAGTACTCCCCTTCTACCAGCAGGGGGAGACACACCAGATAGAGAGACGGACAGGGAGGGAGGACACATACACAGACACAGAGAGAAAGAGGGTTGAGAGACCAGAATAGAGAACAAAAGAGAGGAAAGGAAACTAGTCTAGAAATAAATCTTTCTGACTGACAGCATATAGAGACGCACACACAGGAAAACAGAGAAAAAGGCACGATTACCATCACTAGATAACTCCTCCTCCTCCTCATCAACCTCTCCTTCCTCCTCTCCTTCTTCTGTCTCTTCTTCGTCGTCTCCTCTCTCTCCTCGGAGGCGTGCGTGTAGTTCCATGGCCTTCCTCCAGGAGTCTCTAGCCAGGTCATTGGTTTGAGCCCGCTGCCTCTCCCCCTCCTCCTCCGTCTCTGATTCCGAACTATGAGGAGAGAGGAAGGCAATTAGTGTGTGTGTGTTCGTGTGTGTAAGTGTGTGTGCAAGAGAAAAGGGGGGAGAAAGAGGGAAAGAGAAAGAGAGGGAGAGACAGCGAGAGAGAAAGAGGGGGAGGGAAAGAGACGGAGAGGGAGAGATAGCGGGAGAGACAGAGGGAGAGATAGCGAGAGAGAAAGAGGGGGAGAGAAAGAGGACACGCTAGATAGAAATAAAGATACATTTTTGTTTTTGTAATGCTGACCTGGAGCCCTCGTTGCTCTTGTCCCACAACGGGCTGCGCTTGTGATTGGCCTTCTTCTCCTCTGTCACCAGCAGACTGAGGTTGTAATTGGCCAGCGTCTCCTCTGGCACCTCCTCCGGCTCATCTGTTAGCTGTTCAGTCTCCAGGCTCCCCAGGCTCACATGGTAGTTCTCCAGCTCTATACGTTCTGGCGTGCCGTGCACGCGCTTAGCCAAGCCACACTCCTCCTCAATCAGAGACGCCACTGAGACACACACACCAGCCACACACACACATACATACACTTAGCCAAAGTCAAACTCAGGACATTCTTTACACACTCAGTGGCGTCACTAAGACACACATTCTGTGCACAAACACACACACACACGTCACACGCATTACGACTGAAAACACACACATGACACAGATACATGAACCTCTTGGCTTACCTGAGGACTTGCGATCTGCTGTCACCACAGTCACTGAGGAGCGAGGGTTAGTGGACAGAGCAGCTTGGGACTCCTGGAAGGAGGGGTCAAAGAAAGAAAAAAATAAGCATTTTACCAAACATTTTACCAAACATTTTCCCAAGGACCAGTGTATTGATCTACAGAAAACCTCATACATACGTGATGTGTTCTCCTCAAAACAATATAATATACAGAGAGAGAGAGCTCGTCATTAACTGAAACCTTAATTGCTATGTCTATACAAATATCAGGAGTTAAAACCCCAGATCAGCCAAGAGCTTCTATTTCGCCAGAGTACGAGGTGAAAGGCAGAAGTCCTTACCAGGAGGGTCCGCTGAGAGGGGGTCCGTTCGTAGGGGGTTGGGGGCTGATCGGAGGTCGGGGGGGCTGCCCTCTTCCTCTGGACCGGCCCAACCAGACGGACGTCATAGTGCGGCTTACAGTAAAACTTCCCTACACACAGAACCGATGAGTTAGAACACGAGACACCGAACCGCCCGACACACAGCAGCAGTTTAAGGACCTCGCTACAGAGATCTGCATCTTACAGAAGAACTTTAAGCAAAAAACAAAATGTTATCTAACTACAGTAGAAGTACAGAGAAAACCGTGTTAAATATCGCACACGTCTCCTCCTCAGCTAAATCTCATTCACATTTCCACACAAAGAAAACAGTGTCCCTCGACACTTGAGGAACAGCTACATCTCTCAGCCTCCCGGGAAAAGAACGGGGAGAATGAAATAGAGTTGTGTCTTACAGTGGGACTCCTCCATAGAAAACAGCGCCGGTCGACAGACCGACAGGAAGACACACTCGATCTGGTCCCTACACTGACGGACCACTTCATATATAGTCTACCCTACACACACTTCTCTCCCGCCTCACACTCAAACGGCTATCATGTGACACCTCATCCCTGATTGGTTGAAGGGTTTGAATTAAACTTAAAAATCAACTCCTGACATGACAGACATCTTTTGTATCTGCCCCCCCCCCTCCCCCTCCCCTCCATTTACAAACACACAGCACATCTCTAAGAAGTACAATACACACACACACACACAGTTACGCAAGCAAGCAGGCATGCACACACACACCATAGCTTTTTGTGGGCCCTAAGTGAGATTTGTTTGGGGGGCCACCCCTACCTCGTGGGCAAAACATTTTGGTGGCCCTCCTATTCACAGCCAAAATAAACATTTAAGTTTTACATTTAATTTCCTGCAGTTCCACATATTTTGCCATGGGGCCAAAAGAAAATTGTGCAATTTTTACAGCAAATTTCCTGCAATTCTACCCAATTAGGGGGCCCCGTAATTGGGGCCCCCTAATCTAAAGAAATGTTAGCTGACATGGCTAATTTAGTGACTGTCAGTGACTGACAATAAGAAGAGAAAAACTGCTAATGTACAACCACATTTTCTTCTTGCACCTTGTGTATTCTACAGTAATCAAAGATAAACAACCACGCAGTCGGTCCAGGGAGCCCCAGGCCCCAACGGTGCAGTAAGCAACACACTGAGTTTGTGTTCATCATGTGTTAACTGAGTTGGTCTCTGGTCTGCTGATAACCTGGAAGCTTTACAAAGTGATCATGCGGTGTAACATCAACCCAGCCCAGTGCAGATTGGAAAAATCTGTATAAAAACAGCGTGATTGAGTGTCACTAACCCTCATTAACTGCAGGTCAGAGCTGCATTCAAGATAACACAAGTTGTGGTAGAGCATATAAAAAGTTGTAGCAGTGTTTCGATGCCAAGGCCATGCTGGTCGTGGTATTTTCAGTGTGTGTGTGTGTGTGGTAGGGCAGCCCTTGTCATTCATCGGAGTTACCCATTTTTACCATTACTCTCCAACTCCATGGAGTTCAGTGACACCCTCTCCCTGCCCTCACCCCTCCCAGGTCTCTCCCCTTTCCCCATCCTTAGACCTGGTCTCACTCTCCTCCCTCCTCAGGGGCTCACCGTTAGGTCGGTCGTAGGCGTAGGAGGCCAGGCGGATGGTGGAGCTGCAGTGGTCACACTGGAAGCAGCTCCGGTGGAAGAACAGTCCCTCAACACTGAGTCTCTCCATCACGTACACCCGCTTACTGCAGAAGAAACACACATCACTGGCCCCTCCTGACCCTGCCAACACAGAGCGAACGGCAGCCTGAGAGAGAGAGAGATGGGGGGGGGGGAGAATGAGCTGTAATAGATGGACTGTAATAACTAGCCTACAGCTAGACCCCAATGCGCATCCAATCCATCCAATAAGTAGGCCTATAGTTGACTCTTTCGGTTAAAAGCATTCGATTTTGCAATGGTATAGGACTACATTATTTGGGATTTGTATGCCCATGAAAACTGTTTTCACAGCAAAACATAATGAAATGTTATGTAGCCATAGTTACACATACAGTGCATTTTCCGAGATCTCCAAGATCCATGATTTGTACAGGGTTGAAGATCACCGTTCTAATTCAAATGTTAACTGCTTAATAATGACAAATAACACGGTCATTAATGTAAGGAAATAAAGGTTGTGTTTCGTGTCACACGATCTGTGAGGACTCAAAGCATTAATAACTCATGAATTATGGACACCTCAAAACATTTTTTGATTCATCTCATGTATTATATTGAATGTAGGCTACCTATTCTGAGTGTGTTCATGTGTTTAAAATTGCCATGGCTGAGAGGGTAGGCTACCGGGTAGTAGAGTAGGCTTAGTGGAGGGTAAACGCAAGTCAACGTTGTTAACCCACCTTAAAAAATAATGCATTGAAAGTATAGGGTGCGTTTCTTTTTCCACTACGACAGGTGTTTTGCCGAAAATCTCCCCTCACAGAATCCCCCCCCCCCCCCCCCTTCGCGTGAACGCGCACACGCTCAATTCTTTATTGCTGTGAGTTGAGATTTCTGCTGTCAATTTATCCTACATTTCACTGATTTTAGTAGCAGAATTTAGGCTGCGTTTCATTAGATTTTTTTTAATGGCTGTTTTATCGCCGGGGAGGCACTAGTAATGTCTGCAGTTTCCGGTTTGGCTATTTGTTTCAAGTGTATCAAGTCTATAAATAAATATCTTTGCCAAAATTCGACATCTCTCCCATGTCGTATTCGACTAGTAGTTGTTCTGAAATGTTTATTGCTTGCCTACATTTTACGCCATCCTCTATGTTTAATTTAACACGCATAATTTCGGTTGCCTGAAGTTTGTACTTTCTATAGAACAATCATCCCCCTTCTAAATTCCTTAATTTTGTTGCTAGAGTCAACCCATCAGAGTCAAATACTTTATTTTTAGCTCGGGGATTCGATCTTGCAACCTTTCAGTTACTAGTCCAACGCTCTAACCACTAGGCTACGCTGCCGCTGATCATTGGCAGTTGCCTTGAAGGACACAAATAGAAAATGCTTTCTGCTACTAAAATCAGTTAAATGTATGCTAAACTGACAACGTAGTGAAGAGCAGAAATCTCAACTAGCAAGCAAGTCACAGCAATGAAGAATGGAGTGTGTGCGCGTGATTCTGGTAGGGGGGGGGGGGGGATTTTCTGGTAGGGGGGGGGTTTCAGCACAACACCTGCAATCAGAATTTACTCACCTATTTTTTTTTTTACCACTACAGACTGGTTACGGGTCAGCCTATTTGATGTTCATGATAATACACCCTCCCGTTTTCGTCTGTTCTTATGCACGACGCGACACTGGAGGAAACCGCCCTTAGCCGTGGTATATTGGCCATATATATCGCAAACCTTTGAGGTGCCTTATTGCTATTATAAACTGGTTACCAACACAATTAGAGCAGTAAAAATAAATATGTTGTCATACCAATGGTATGATATACCACGGCTTTCAGCCAATTAGCATTCAACTTTATCTCCAATATAAAAAAAAAACATCTAGACATTATCTCTCATTTCTTTTAGACTAAATTTGGTTTTTAACAGAGAAGATTTGTATAAACCTTGCTGTCTGTCTCTCCGACATTTGCAACATTGTTTCAATATTAAAATCCGATCTCCAGCGGTCCCATCGTAATGAACGTGTGGGGTTCGGGAGTCGGGACGAGAGAGGGAGGCAGGCAGCGTTTCTCAGCCAGTCGAAATCATGAATCAGCTGGCATCATTTTTATGGATATATACAAAGAAATGTCAATTGAACAAAAAGGTCAAACGAAACGAAGTGCAGCTAGTTTACAGTCTTTCCAGCGTCAGTTTGAAGTTATTGTGTTAGCCGTGTTGTTGTCTAGCTCCCCTGGACAACAGTGTCCCAACGAGAGAGCACATGTTCTATGCCAGGCGAAATCGTGCCTCATTAGCACATTTTTATGGATGTATCCAAATAAATGTCACTAGAAAACAGCTTAAACAAATGCAGCTACTATTATTCTGTCTGGCTGCACTGTTTGACGTGACTGTACGTTAGTCGTAGTTGGCTAGCCAGCAAGCATGGGATAACAACGTTGCCAGCCAGTATGGCAATGGAACATTTAGAACGAACGACTGGGTCGCGTCCGTAGATACAGAACAAAAACACTGGCAACCGAACCAATAGAACGAACGATCAGTCGGCTCGGGTAGCATCCTTAGATTTGTGCCGGGACTATATATTGTGGAATGATGACATAGTATGAATAAATTCATCAAAATAACGTTTTTTAATTAAAACATGTCAATCATAATATGAATATGTACGTAACCCGTTGTATAAAAGTGATAATGCCCTCGAAGCCGGTGTTTGGAGGATAATATTGGCACGGTTTGCCGTAACAACACCCGTGCAAATACAGTGCCTTGCGAAAGTATTCGGCGACCTTTTGCCACATTTCAGGCTTCAAACAAAGATATAAAACTGTATTTTTTTGTGAAGAATCAACAACAAGTGGGACACAATCATGAAGTGGAACGACATTTATTGGATATTTCAAACTTTTTTAACAAATCAAAAACTGAAAAATTGGGAGTGCAAAATTATTCAGCCCCCTTAATTAAGTTAATACTTTGTAGCGCCACCTTTTGCTGCGATTACAGCTGTAAATCGCTTGGGGTATGTCTCTATCAGTTTTGCACATCGAGAGACTGACATTTTTTCCCATTCCTCCTTGCAAAACAGCTCGAGCTCAGTGAGGTTGGATGGAGAGCATTTGTGAACAGCAGTTTTCAGTTCTTTCCACAGATTCTCGATTGGATTCAGGTCTGGACTTTGACTTGGCCATTCTAACACCTGGATATGTTTATTTTTGAACCATTCCATTGTAGATTTTGCTTTATGTTTTGGATCATTGTATTGTTGCAAGACAAATCTCCGTCCCAGTCTCAGGTCTTTTGCAGACTCCATCAGGTTTTCTTCCAGAATGGTCCTGTATTTGGCTCCATCCATCTTCCCATCAATTTGAACCATCTTCCCTGTCCCTGCTGAAGAAAAGCAGGCCCAAACCATGATGCTGCCACCACCATGTTTGACAGTGGGGATGGTGTGTTCAGGGTGTTGCTTTTACGCCAAACATAACGTTTTGCATTGTTGCCAAAAAGTTCAATTTTGGTTTCATCTGACCAGAGCACCTTCTTCCACATGTTTGGTGTGTCTCCCAGGTGGCTTGTGGCAAACTTTAAACGACACTTTTTATGGATATCTTTAAGAAATGGCTTTCTTCTTGCCACTCTTCCATAAAGGCCAGATTTGTGCAATATACGACCGATTGTTGTCCTATGGACAGAGTCTCCCACCTCAGCTGTAGATCTCTGCAGTTCATCCAGAGTGATCATGGGCCTCTTGGCTGCATCTCTGATCAGTCTTCTCCTTGTATGAGCTGAAAGTTTAGAGGGACGGCCAGGTCTTGGTAGATTTGCAGTGGTCTGATACTCCTTCCATTTCAATATTATCGCTTGCACAGTGATCCTTGGGATGTTTAAAGCTTGGGAAATGTTTTATTATCCAAATCCGGCTTTAAACTTCTTCACAACAGTATCTCGGACCTGCCTGGTGTGTTCCTTGTTCTTCTTGATGCTCTCTGCGCTTTTAACGGACCTCTGAGACTATCACAGTGCAGGTGCATTTATACGGAGACTTGATTACACACAGGTGGATTGTATTTATCATCATTAGTCATTTAGGTCAACATTGGATCATTCAGAGATCCTCACTGAACTTCTGGAGAGAGTTTGCTGCACTGAAAGTAAAGGGGCTGAATAATTTTGCACGCCCAATTATTCAGTTTTTGATTTGTTAAAAAAGTTTGAAATATCCAATAAATGTCGTTCCACTTCATGATTGTGTCCCACTTGTTGTTGATTCTTCACAAAAAAATACAGTTTTATATCTTTATGTTTGAAGCCTGAAATGTGGCAAAAGGTCGCAAAGTTCAAGGGGGCCGAATACTTTCGCAAGGCACTGTATATCCTCCAAACACCCGGTTTCTGGGGCATTATCCTTTAATCATCAAATGGCACGAGTAGGCCTATACATGCCGTTTGGATGCTGGAATTATTTTGGAGTGGAGGCACATACACAGTTAGACTACTTTTTGAATTGATTTGTTTGACAATCAGATGAAAATACAATTTCTGTTAATGTCAAATTAAAAGCTAATACAATTTTACTGTTTAAATTGGCTTTATTATTAGGGCCATAAAAACGCTCAAGCGTGTGCACTCAATACAGAGTAGACCCGAATGTCATGGAGTAATTAAACATGCAATATCCTCCTTTAGATATTTGGGTATTATTGTATTATTTAAATGAGCGCTGCCCCCAAACAAGAACAAATTTGGTGGGTCTGGACCCGACCAAATTTGATCCAATCATCATCGATGTCTATGTTTCACAAGTTTGGATATCAAAGCACAGCCCAGTAGAGCACAGTGGAGTACAGCACAGTAGAGTGCAGTACAGTACAATAGAGTACATTATAGTGCAGTACAATACATTATAGTGTACTCAACTCTAGTGTGCTCTTCGAGATGGGGAAAGGTCTGCCCATAATAAAGAGATTGTCTGCTTTTTTGACACCACACTCAACAAATCAAGTCCTGCCAGCTCTAGTTTTGTCTTATCTTGATTATTGTACAAGTCCTGTGGTTGAGTCCTGCAAGGAAATACCTAGTTAAGCTGCAGCTGGCCCAGAACAGAGAGGCAAGTCTTGCTCTTCATTATAATCAGAGGGCTGATATAAATACTATACATGCCAGTCTCTCTTGGCTAAGAGTTGAGGAGAGACTGACTGCATCACTTCTTCTTTTTATAAGAAACAATGTGTTGAAAATCCCAAATTGGTTGCATAGTCAACTTACACACAGCTCTGACACACACACTTACCAGACCAGACATGTCACCAGGGGTCTTTTCACAGTCCACAAATCCAGAACAAATTCAAAAAAGTGTACTGTATTATATAGAGCCATTATTGCATGGAACTCCCTTCCATCTCATATTGCTCAAATGAACAGCAAACCTGGTTTAAAAAAACAGATAAAGCAACACCTCACAACGCCTCTCCCCTATTTGACCTAGATAATGTGTGTGCATGTATTGATATGTAGGCTACGTGTGCCATTTTTAAATTGATGTAGTTCTGTCTTTGAGCTGTTCTAGTCTATTAATGTTCTGTATTATGTAATGTTTGATGTTTTGTGTGGACCCCCAGGAAGAGTAGCTGCTTTGTTTGCAAAAGCTAAATGGGGAGCCTAATAAAATACCAAATACATACTGTGTACTGTACTGAACTCTACCGTACAGTACACAACTATACACTACTTTTCTTTACTGTACTGAACCATACTTTACTTTCCTGTACTCTAATGTGCTGTATTGTACTTTACTGTGCTGTGCAAACTTGTGGGGCTGTAGGTAGCCTAACTATTAAGAGAGCTGGACCAGTAACCAAAAGGGCGTTGGTTCGAATTTCTGAGAATGCTAGGTGAACATCTGCCAATGTGTCCTTGAGCAAGGCACTTAAACCTAATTGCTCCTTTAAGTCGCTCTGGATAAGAGTGTCTGTCTAAATGACTGAAATGTAATTGTGAACCCAACTGTGGTTTGTGACCACTATGGTTTCCATTGTAGCCAACTCAATTGCAGAAATTCCGTTACCGATTGATTTACTGGTACCGAATTGATATCAGTAAAAACCAGTGGTGGAAAAAGTAACCGATTATCACACTTGTGTAAAACTAAAAGATACCTTATTAGAAAATGACTTAAGTGAAAGTCACCCAGTAAAATTCTACTTGAGTAAAAGTCTAAATGTATTTGGTTTTAAATATACTTAAGTATCAAAAGTAAAAGTATAAATCATTTAAAATTCCTTATATTAAGCAAACCAGATCACACCATTATTTTAGCCAGGGGCAAACTCCAACACTCAGTCATAATTTTACAAATGAAGCATTTGTGTTTAGCCCACCAGATCAGAGGGCGTGGGGATGACAAGAGATGTTCTCTTTATAAGTGTGTGAATTGGCCCATTGTACTGTCCTGCTAAGCATTCAAAATGTAACGAGTACTTTTGGGTGTCAGGGAAAATGTATGAAGTAAAAGTACATACTTTTCTTTAGGAATGTAGTTAAGTAAAAGTTTTCAAAAATATAAATAGTAAAGTAATGTACAGATACCCCCCAAAATGACTTAAGTAGTACTTTAAAAGTATTTCTACTTAAATATTTTACACCACTCGTAAAAACACTATAACTAATTGATAGGTATACCTTTACTTGTCACTTCTGTGAACTTTCATTATCCTCCCTCCTCATGAGGGAGAGAAATGAGAAAATATCTTCTAGATATGTGGGTTTTTGGTACAGAATTTCACAGCACAAGGCAATGTTTCTTAAAACTAAATATAAGTGTTGATATTAGTTGGCAGCGGTCTTTACTTCAACATGATTGTGTTTTGATACATTGAAAATACATTTAAGACTTTTTCTGGTAGATGTTTTCTAAAGATAAATATATACAGTGCCTTGCGAAAGTATTCGGCCCCCTTGAACTTTGCGACCTTTTGCCACATTTCAGGCTTCAAACATAAAGATATAAAACTGTATTTTTTTGTGAAGAATCAACAACAAATGGGACACAATCATGAAGTGGAACAACATTTATTGGATATTTCAAACTTTTTTAACAAATCAAAAACTGAAAAATTGGGCGTGCAAAATGATTCAGCCCCTTTACTTTCAGTGCAGCAAACTCTCTCCAGAAGTTCAGTGAGGATCTCTGAATGATCCAATGTTGACCTAAATGACTAATGATGATAAATACAATCCACCTGTGTGTAATCAAGTCTCCGTATAAATGCACCTGCACTGTGATAGTCTCAGAGGTCCGTCAAAAGCGCAGAGAGCATCATGAAGAGCAAGGAACACACCAGGCAGGTCCGAGATACTGTTGTGAAGAAGTTTAAAGCCGGATTTGGATACAAAAAGATTTCCCAAGCTTTAAACATCCCAAGGAGCACTGTGCAAGCGATAATATTGAAATGGAAGGAGTATCAGACCACTGCAAATCTACCAAGACCTGGCCGTCCCTCTAAACTTTCAGCTCATACAAGGAGAAGACTGATCAGAGATGCAGCCAAGAGGCCCATGATCACTCTGGATGAACTGCAGAGATCTACAGCTGAGGTGGGAGACTCTGTCCATAGGACAACAATCAGTCGTATATTGCACAAATCTGGCCTTTATGGAAGAGTGGCAAGAAGAAAGCCATTTCTTAAAGATATCCATAAAAAGTGTCGTTTAAAGTTTGCCACAAGCCACCTGGGAGACACACCAAACATGTGGAAGAAGGTGCTCTGGTCAGATGAAACCAAAATTGAACTTTTTGGCAACAATGCAAAACGTTATGTTCGGCGTAAAAGCAACACAGCTCATCACACTGAACACACCATCCCCACTGTCAAACATGACGGTGGCAGCATCATGATTTGGGCCTGCTTTTCTTCAGCAGGGACAGGGAAGATGGTTAAAATTGATGGGAAGATGGATGGAGCCAAATACAGGACCATTCTGGAAGAAAACCTGATGGAGTCTGCAAAAGACCTGAGACTGGGGCGGAGATTTGTCTTCCAACAAGACAATGATCCAAAACATAAAGCAAAATCTACAATGGAATGGTTCAAAAATAAACATATCCAGGTGTTAGAATGGCCAAGTCAAAGTCCAGACCTGAATCCAATCGAGAATCTGTGGAAAGAACTGAAAACTGCTGTTCACAAATGCTCTCCATCCAACCTCACTGAGCTCGAGCTGTTTTGCAAGGAGGAATGGGAAAAAATGTCAGTCTCTCGATGTGCAAAACTGATAGAGACATACCCCAAGCGACTTACAGCTGTAATCGCAGCAAAAGGTGGCGCTACAAAGTATTAACTTAAGGGGGCTGAATAATTTTGCACGCCCAATTTTTCAGTTTTTGATTTGTTAAAAAAGTTTGAAATATCCAATAAATGTCGTTCCACTTCATGATTGTGTCCCACTTGTTGTTGATTCTTCACAAAAAAATACAGTTTTATATCTTTATGTTTGAAGCCTGAAATGTGGCAAAAGGTCGCAAAGTTCAAGGGGGCCGAATACTTTCGCAAGGCACTGTATATATTTTTAAATGGACTCCTAGCTTTAATTTGACATGTTCCTATGAACTTCACATGTTGGTGCTCATGGGTACTTTTACATGGAAATGACCTACTTCAGAACAAGCCTAGATAGGGTATAATCCAATGCTGGATGAGTTTCGGCCTATCGACAGTATTAGTATGGGTGAGTCGACTCACTCAAATCAATTCTTACCGTTTCCTTCCTATCAGGAGTGTGCTGGGATGAAGGTGACTCTTGACTTTGAAGCTGATTGGATATCTGTTCAGCCAATGAGCTCACTCCCCCTGTGTACATCTGAACATATTTCTAAAAGACAACAGGAGAAAAGACAGACGGGATGAGGACGAAGGACAGAACAAACAGTAAACACACAAGTAAACAGACACAGACACACTCACTAGGGATGACACAATCGGAGCCATAAACAGAGCGTTTTGATGTGGTGTTATGAATGTGGAAATGGACCACAAAGCTAGAAGCATCAAACCCCTATTGGATTCTATCATTATACTCATTTAACCCTCTTTCTGTTGCAGTGTAATCATTGTCCAACATAATAAATATAAATGTTATCACTAGGCCCTTATCTCACACCAATCAAACTGAATTTGTAGGCAAATAAGAGATGAGTCCGAGGAAAGAAGGCTGTGCAAACATTAACAAAAACCATTCACAGGCCTCTGATTTTTTTTAATCTTAAAAAGGAACATTTCAGTGGCAGTGTTGTCACATGCCACATGCCCTGCGGTAAATTATACAAATATACTTTCTTAAAAGACCAAACAAGATGTACTCTGACTCCAGTTCAGTCCAGTTTAATCCTCTTTCTCTGAAACAACAGTTGTTAATATGATTTACAGTATAATTTAACCCTCTGGCACTGCCCTGAGGCCCATAGATTGAACTCAATGACTATAGGTCAAGTTGGAGCCCACTTATGGTCCACACTAGCCCAGTAATGGACAAATGGAGCCCCACGTTACTCCTTATAGTCCAAGGATCTTACATATTCTGATTAAAGGTTGAATTGGTTCTGGAAGCCAAAACAGCCAAATAATCCATCTAAATGTGAATCAATTCTCAATTGCGGTACGGTTCTAGAAAAACAAATCCCTTTCAATGTCACATCAAAATAATTTCCAAAATACAAAATCCAGTTGCAGCCGACTGCATTTTTCAGTGACAACACACTTGAGGCGTCTGTCTTCAGTTTACACAGAGGTGTACGGGGACACAGATAGTTAATTAGCACAGGTAGTCCACGCTGTTTTCCACAAACAAACACTGCCACATGGAAATGGCTGTGTGAGAACACTAAACCCTAAAAAGGTGTGTAAGAAATTTAACAAATGTGATTTTTGAAAATTGATTTATTGCTTATATGAAAGACGGGTTTCCGTATGTTTCCAAAAGCGTACCGCAAGCGATGCGTGTTAATGTTCAGCGCGAGCCTCGGGGCTTTTCTATCGTCAATTGGCGCTAAAAAGTAGTTTGCGTCTATGAATGGGGTAAGTCCACACTAGGGGTATGGTTAAAGCTTTGACCGCGGGCAACGCTTACTGCCAACGTTCACCATGCATCTGTCAAGATCTAAACGTGGATTTGATGTGTTCTCTCAGTCTATTGTTTTCACTACACTGCTAGAACAATTCATTGTCTTACGCCAGATATAGCAGCAACATTCGTCTGTTGGTTGACGGACTGCGAGTCGCGTAGGATTGACGCCACCCGTCGAAAGACAATTCTGACTCTTCTGTCCTGGAGATATATCAGGGAACCACTGATGTAGCCGAGAAGAGACCTCAAAAGTCATCACACCAATGACACACAGTCTACAGATGGCTACTGGGAACTTGGGGAGTCTAGGAACATTTATGGGTGGCATGGGACGTCATCACTAGTCTTACATGCCATCTGGTCTACACACAACTACATTACCCAGAATCCTCTGGGGTGGCCTACCTGCTCCCCCCTGCTGGGCAGAGTGTGACATTTGACCTTTTCCTTGTACTTGAAACTCATCTGCTCCTGCTGCTGCGTGCGCTTCTTCTGGGGTTAGATGGGTTTAGGCGGCATCATGTGAGTGGGTGGTTGACGTAGCAAAATAGTGAAATACTGGAATATCTAGGGAACTCTAAGGCTAAGAAAGGGCTATGACAAAATGCCACGCGACTGAACTACACAGCATACATCATGCACCCCCATGTGGTGACACAGAGAGATACAGCTATGTAACTCTACAGTCCTCTAAGAACCACAGGTGAAGCAGGAGGGGGACTTACTATTTTGACCTGTTTCCAGGTGGCAGCGGAGGCCACAAGGGCTGGCTGGGCCTGGGGGTCAGGGGATGCTGGAGGAGGTGGAAGCGTGGGCATGGAGTCCCCCTGGTGGTCCGTTAGTAGAGGGATTGAGGGCTGTGGAGCCGGGGACGGCCATGGCTACCTTTATACCATACTACAACCACAGCCTTAAGAATCTAGGGCCTAGGCCAAGAGCTACCGCTGTTAACCCTAACTACCGGTTAATCTTAACCCATATTGCTGCAACCACAGCTGCTCAGTTCAACCAAATCAACCCTTACTTACTGCTCCAAGGCTCAGTGAGTCCCATTGGCCCTGACCCAGAATGCCCATCACAGTGCAGCTAATCTGTCTTATCCTCTGAAACCTCAAGAGGAAGTCACACCTGGAGGATCTAAACTACCAACAGCTGTTGATGACAGACCGTGCTGCAGAAGTTCCTTTATTCAGATTAAAAGCACAGATTTTCAATAAGAGTGTTTTTAAAAAAAACTTTGACGCTTTGAGCGAGGGAAACCACTCTTAGAAACACCTGAAAACTTATAGCAGCTAGGAGTTCTGAATTCCATCCCCTCTCACCTGTCTGCGTAGAGCTGCAGCTGGCGTGGAGGAGGGGCAAGGGGCATTCTCCTCAAACTTGGCCAGCAGCTGATTGGCCATCGAGCGCACTCTGCTCTGGCTTGCTCCACCCACAGAGCACAGGGCAGTCTCTTCCTGTGGAAGGCAGAATGGCGGAGAGTTTGACCAGTGTCACTGAAAGGCCAAAGGTGTTGTATTGCTGTTCTAACTTCTAAAATACTTCATATTATTGCAGGTCATCTCATTCATTTAGTCACAGAACTACCAGCAGTTTCAATTTCTGTTACCTAGGGGTAAAGGTTACACCCTCTCACCTCATAACTGTCCTGAGATCTTAATCGGACATCTTGTTTCACGTCCTCCAGACATGGCCGACTGGTCTTTCTCCTCTTCCCCACCGCATCCTTCTCCTTCTGCTCCTGGTGGGAGGGACACAGACAAATACATGTAAAACACACATGCACCTATACACCTACACAAAGACAAACAGAGTCCCTGCTTAAACAAATAGGGGTGTGTACCTTGGGGTTGCGCTTGCGGGATGGGCTGTGGCCAAGGCGGCTGAGGAGAGAGGCAGGACCAATCACAGCAGCCCTCCCATCTGGGCTCTCAGTCTGGGATTCTACAGAAAAGAATAGAGGAGAAGAACAGTCATGCACAGCCATTCCTCACCTCCTTTCCTTCACAACCACTGACAGGCAATAGGAATAGAAACAGTTTCACCACTTTGCTTTTGCTTAGTAAGGCATTGAAGATACGTGGTTATGAAGGAGAGGGCTGGAGATGAGAGAGGGTAGGATAAGAATATAGGGTGATGAGGAGAATTGAGCATTGACAGCTCTTAAGCTGACTACTGTGGTTGAGAAACTCACCACTTGGGGGCAGTGCGTCCTTGAAGAGCTGGTGAAACTGGCTGAGGTACATGACCATACAGAGAGTGTCCGTTTCACTGACAGACGCCATCTCCTCGACAGTCATCACAGGAGAGATGCCAAACTCCTTCTCTGCCACCTCCAACCCCAACCTCATATTCACCTCCCCCTCATCCTCCCCCAGAGAGGCAAAGTCACTGCAAAGAGATGGGACGAAAGAGTCAAAGTAAGAGAGTCACACACACACACACACACACACACACACACACACACGTGCAAATAGACACACTTTACGCACGCATGCACGCACACACACACACACCAGAGCAAGAGGACAAAGAGAGGCACTGATCCAATCAGGTAATTAAAAGGACACTAATCAGGACCATGGTCTTCTGACTCATCAGCCCCACCTCTCTCACACACAAACACACACACATACACCTGAGCTTGCGTGAAAAGGAAGTGAGACTAAGGTTCGAAAGGTGAGAGGTGGGCTGAGAAGTGAGGCATTGGTAACGTTCCAGTCCAACTACATTGCGCCTGAATGCCACCTTTGGGATGAGCTGTATGAGGCGAGAGGCGAGGTGATTTGTGACGAGCAGGAGGCTAGAGGTCAGATGTGACTCACATGAGGTCAGGGCGGTAGTGGTGGATGACGGCACACAAAGCTAGGCCACTCTTCCAGGATGTAGTGAGGTCGCTAACAGCAACGCCACGGTAACCCTGCGTCTGCTGCTGGCACCACGACAAAAGCTTACTGGAGCGAGAGAAGGACTCTGGGGAACCAGATGGAAAGAAAATAAATATGAGTGAAGATAGTATTCAAGCCAATGGTTAGAGTTATGTTAGTGTACCGTTCAATACTCAGAGGGTCAGACTCACCCTGTCGTAGTAGCTTCGGCAAGGGGGATCGGGGTTGCGGTTCCTGGACCACACCCGAACCTCCATTCTCTCCTGTGTATATTAGATGGCCCACCTACAGAGATTGTCATCATCATCATCATCATCATCATCAGACCTGTGTGTGTGTATGTGTGTGTGCCTGTGTATACCTGTGCGGGGCTGATGAGTTGAGGGTTGATGTTAGGGTAGCGGGTAGCTGGGTCTACGGTGTATTGACCAAAGTTTTTGTTGACATTTTCTGGAGTGGTCTGAGGAAGGAGACGATACAGACTCTCTCTGAAAGAAAGAAAAAAAAGAGAGGAGAGAGAGAGAGAGAGGATTATTTAGTTATGGAATCAGGTGAATGATCATTTAGTTTCCTAGCCGAGGTGCCTGTGTGTGTTTATCAATGATTTTGGCATGTCACGTATGTTTGTGTGGGTTTGGCAGTGTGTGCTTGTCTAGAGGTTTTACAATGTGTATTTTGACAGTGTGCCCATTCCCTGTTTGCTGGTGCGCGTGCTCTCCTAACTGCAGACCTGCCATCTCACCTTTCAGCAAGTAAGTCCAGAGGGGCAAGGCCTTGAGCCCAGCTCCGTACCATCCAGGCAGAATCCAGTGCTGCCAGGAACCCCCGTGCTATACCTGTCCCCATGGGCCAGAATGGCTAACACACACGCAAGCAGACACATACACATTACAACCATATGCTACTTACAACAGAATACCTTTCAGAGTACATTAGGATTGCTGACGTTAACATTCTTCTACTCTCCCTCAACTCTGCTCCTCTCTTACTCTCCCTCGCTCCTCACCTCCAGAAGGCTGTCTCCCACCAGCGTGACCAGTAGATGGTGTCCATGTCTCTGTCTGACCAGTGCAGCGTTCTCTGACGCGTACATACAGGTGAAGTCAAACAAGGCAACATCAGGCTGCCCGTAGTGGTTCATGGCAAAGTCCAGGGACGGCAGCTGGTGATTGGTGGAGAAGTCCGCCGCCTCGCGGGCATAGGCCAGCAGTGCATTCTGGTCCACGTTTCCCCGTGAGAGAAGTGTTTCTGTGTCTGCATTGTCCTGATAGGTATGACACAGTAAACATCAGTACAATAGAATGCAATCACTGTTTGAACAATAACACAGTTATACAGTCAAAATCAGGGCATTAACACAGCAGTGAGACCAACATGAGCAAAATAATGACACAGTCAATCAGTGCGTCATACAGTATTTGTGTGTGTATGTGTGCGTTGCTTTATATATATTTTACTCCCCAATTTTGTGATATCCAATTGGTAGTTACAGTCTTGTCCTATCACTGCAACTCCCCGTATGGACTCGGGAGAGGCAAAGGTCGAGAGCCGCGCGTCCTCCGAAACACGACCCTGCCAAGCCGCACTGCTTCTTGACACACTGCTCGCTTAACCCGGAAGCCAGCCGCACCAATGTGTCGGAGGAAACCGAGTCAGCATGCATTCGCCCGTGCCTGCCACAAGGAGTCGCTAGAGCGCGATGGGACAAGAACATCCCGGTCGGCCAAACCCTCCCCTAACCCGGACGACGTTGGGCCAATTGTGCGCCACCTCATGGGTCTCCCGATGCAGTGACTTAGACCGCTGCACCACTCGGGAGGCCCGTCTGTGTGCGTTGTTACCCGCAGAATGACTCCTTTCTCCAGCAGACTCTGCTTCTTAGCCGTCATCACAAAGTAGTGCGTGTCGTCCTTGTAGTACACTATATTCTCCAGGTCCACTCCCGTGGCATCCCGTAGCTCCTGAAAGAACCTCTGGTTGAAGATGAAGGCCACTCCACTGATCTCCTCCACCTTGGCCTCGGCCGTGGTGTTACGGTTCATGAAGTTAGCTGTGATAGCAATGGCCAGCTTGCCTCGGAACTCCTTACGCCTGAACCCTGATTGGACACATGGGAGACAGGATGTGATGGCAAACAGGAAGTCTGGGATCAGAGGGCTAGAAGAATTCCCTTCCTATAAAGGCATTTACTAAGAAATCTGCATCTGACTGGTGCTGCATGAGATCTGTTGCTGTTTCAGTTCAGTGTTTCAGTAGGTGCTACTAGAGGATTTACCTGGCAGTGTGTTCCGTCGTCCATCAGCTCCGATCACCACGTCACACTGCAGTGTGTTAATAGGGTGAGACTTGGGTTTCACCTCCACCCTCCAGCCTACCTCTGAGGTACACACACACACAAAGGCATTAAATACACACACACACACACACCCACCCACACGGCAGGTCTTACTCTGTTGTTCCTGGTCCGCAGGTGGCTCCACCAGTCCCTTGAACTCTACGTTGACATGGACTTCCACCCCCAACAACAGAGCCACCTTTAATAACACCAACTGTAGCTGCCGTATACCTACAGAGAGAAGGAGGGAGAGCGAGAGAGGAGGGAGGGAGGGAGAGAGAGAGAGAGGGCGAGAGAAATAGAGAGAGGATTCTCTAATGAACATTGAAGCCCCATAGCTGTAACCATGGAGACAAGGGTCAGGGATGATTCCATACTCACTGATGTGGTCAATGGCTCCAGCACAGAACTTTCCGTAGAACTTCTTGGCCCCGAGGCCCCTGAGGTCATGGATGGTGAAAGGCCAGAGGTGGAGGACGTTGTTCCTGGAGAAGGCATCCCTCTTCTCCAGCAGCACCACTCTGGCCCCCAGGAACCCCAGCTCTACTGCTGTACGCAGACCACATGGCCCCGCCCCAATGATCACACACTGGGAGAGAGGATAGCTGGGATGAGAAGCTAGAAACGTACACACTTAAACATACACACACTTGACATCCATATACTATACATATCAGACCTGGGTTCAAATACTATTTCTAATATCTCAATTAATTTCACGTACTTTGAATGTAAGTATTCAGATATCTTTTAATCGAAAAGACAAGCAGTTGAATATTTTAATGTATTAGGTAATACACTTGGAAAGTATTTGAAAATACTGACTCAAACTCCCATGCATTTAACACAGGCATTACAAAATAATATTTGAAAATTCTATTTGGTAGACTATTTCATTTTGACAAATAACCATTCAAATGCTCAAATAAATGTACTTGTTTTGGGCTATGTATTTGAACATTTGAAATACCAGATAGTAAATGACTAATAAGTACCGTTGTGTTGGCACAAACACGGCCCTTCCCGTATTCGTGGTGGGCCGCCCGTTTGTCCAGTTTGGCCCACAGTGCGTTGGCCTTCCAGTAGCTGAGGCGTTCTTTGAGGGTGTGGTAGAAAGGCCTCTGCGGCTGCGTCGGGGGGTATGTCTGTGGCTGTGTGTGTGTGTGTGTGAGCTGAAGGTGCTCACACAGCAGGTTGAAGGCACGGAGTGTCGTTCTGCAGGTGGACGCCTGGACAAACTCATCAAATAGAACCTGGGCGTGGCCCTCCTTCTCCGCCTGCTCCGCCTCCTGGGCCTCGTCGGCAACACCGGCAGCAGCAGGGCACCCTGAGAACTCCATCTCAGCTTCCTGTTCCGGGCTCTTTCATCGGCTGCCTGGAGAGAGAGAAAAGGCAGAGACTACGTTCCAGTGTTCCACACTGACTTCCCATGTAGAATCCATGCCTAATAGCCAGTCTGTGTTATCGTTCCAACTCCTTGCCACGCCAATGACAGCAATGAAGTTGGCATTTGCAAAAGCACAAACAGATATGTGATCAGGCTACATGCGTAATAAATTGCTTTTAAAACATCTAAGTACATTTCTAAGTTTGCAAGTAGCTGTGTGTGTGTGAGGTGTTCTCGGTCTGAGCTGGCTGCATATCAGATGTTAGGTCCCCTGCTAGGAGGTAGGGCTAGAGAGGTTCTTATACTGTTTAGATCCCAGATAAACCAGCTCTCCATGCTGTGCACTGGGCTTATGGGTAATGTAGTATATCTGCTGCTGAGACACAATCAAAGCCCTCAGAAAAGTGTTCTATATCCTGCTATCGCATTATACAGTATATTCTGTATGGTATAAATCAGGCAACATTATCTCATATAATTTGAATACAGGATCAACATATTCCCTTTTTACACAATAAAAATATAGGGTACATAAGGACTTGGGGGGGGGGGGGGGGGAGATAGAATATGGGCACACATCCCAAGACTGGGACAATAACCAAAGCATTCACCAGACAATACAAAAGAGAAAGAGGGAGGGAATGTGTGTGGTTGGGGGGGGGGGGGGGGGGGTTGGAGACACAATGCACCTCATACATAGTGGAGCCATCCGTACCATGCACCGAGAGAAACCCACACACATACTCCAGCACCCACACACACTGTCAGCATAGCAGGGGGAGATGTACAGTATGGTAGTTTATTAGATTGAATTAGAACATTTGACAGATAGTCTGTTAATCCACCGAAGGGAGAGAAACAGCAGCATATGACCCCACAAGACTAACAACCTTACAGAAGTAAGACACTCATCTAAAATGGATCGTATAAGTGTCTAAGACATGCTACATAATTACCTTCAACATCGACAAGCTTTCCTTCATTCATTCAGTATTGCCCGTCCGCTATGTCCACACGATATACGTTCCAGATAACACATTGAAGTACACACACAAACACACATTGACAGAAAAACGCACACAAACTGCTGTGTGGGACTTACTGAATGCTGTGTTGTCTTCTGGCCTGTACAGACATCGTCACTCCTCGGCTCAGCCACGGGTTGCCAGGTGTCCCTCAGAATCCTAATGCAAATCTCTCTTCAGCCACAGAAACAACACCCCACAAACCTGCACTGCAGTAGTCTATACTGCAGCCCCCATGGTCTCGGTCTGTCCCCCTCCCTTCCTTATAGCTTGATGTGCATTATGTTGATGCCAAACTCTCCCAAGTCTGTCTTTCTCGCTCTCTCACACCCAAACACTTTTCTCATCCAAGGTCAGGGAACAGTACAGACTCCTCCCACACAGCATGTTCACATAGGCTACACACTCAAACGGGCACGCCTGCACACACACACCTAATCTCATGGTGTCCCTGGGAAACAGACTGGGATCTAACAAGCTTAAAGAGGAGAGGGATCAGAACAGAGAGATCATTCTGTAAGAACGTGGCGCTGAGGGAGAGAGATCCCGCTCATAGCCACACAAAAAGAGTGGGGTATGTGTGAACAGAACACACAGACCGAGGCCTATTTGTGCATATGGCCAAGACCCAAACCCACTAGTGTTGTCAGAGAGAAACGGTTGGGTTACACATTCGGTCTGTGTAGAGGTACCTACACATCACAGAGGAAATGCACGTTTATAGGCCTACCCACAATGTTCAACTTACGGTCATTTGAATCTTTGCTAACCCAAAATGATCCATGTTTTCCAAAGCTGAAGACCCAAGACTAATGAGAGGGTGGGTGAAAAAGTCACACAGGGCTGAATCTATGGCTGGACACTGTGGCTAACCCCTGCCCCCATGGCTTAAGCTGCAGCTAATACCTGATCACATTCACTGATCCATACTATATTCCCAGTAACTACTTCAGTATAATGCCCGCTCCCCACCACACACACACTCGCACACACACACCACTAAGCTGCGGGTGGTGTTAAAGTCTAATTTTAACATGAACCTCTCCATGACTGGGCTTCTCAACCTTTCCAATGAAACCCAACCAAGTCTCCCACTGTTTGCGTAAGATTTCACATAACCCCATTGGATTAGAACTTTGTCTTATAATTTATATAGATGACAGCGACATCTCCCTACAGGGTAATGTCATCATCTAGTGATGGGAAGTGAGACTGAATTCCCCTGCCTGACTAGTTATTTTCACTCAAGTGTACATGCACACTTTCTGAAATATCAATATTTAGATCATTTAAAACACAAAAAGACAGTGGTCAAAGTATACAACTTTTAATGGGTAAATATGCAATGACATGAATGTGTTGATAATCACATGCACACAGTCAGGAACTTTGCTGTGAAGAGAAGAAAGTGAATCGAATGAAATAAAGTAACACAACCATGACTTGTAGATCACATACAGAGTATTGTCTTAATGTCACACAATAACACAGACAGTGTCGTACCAGTAGTGCTCGTCCCTTTGTCTCGATAGGCAGTAGAAAGGCTCCAACGGCACAAAGCACACAGGCCACAGTAAATGGCAGCAAAGCTAAAATCACTGAGTGTGACATCAACACCTACAACACACAAAGTCAAACATTAAACAGACACCCACATTGAAGGATAAACACTTGTAACACACATTCACATGTTAATACAAACACACACAACCATCAGCCAACATGAACAACACACAGTCACAGACCTGTGCTATGAAGGGGGCGATCATGCCTCCGATGCGGCTGAAAGAAGTGCAGAAACCCATCCCGAGAGAACGCACCTCAGTCGGGTACACCTGAGAGACCCGAAGGAGTCATCAGACACACACACGGTATACACCTGAGAGAGGTCTGTACAACACATTGTTATACACTCACAGTAAATCTACGCCTGGAATGTAAAAGTTGTGTCCACATACCTCCGCAGTATAAATATAAACCACATTGAAATTCATGGAGACCAGAGACCTGATCAGGAACAGCAAAATGGTAAAACCAAACCTGGAAAGAGAGCGAGCGAGAGAGTGAGTGACAGAGAGAGAATCTGATGAACAAAAGTATTGATACTGTATTTGAAATTATTGACTAAATAAAACAGTCAAATAACCTCGCCCCCACCCCAAGTGTTTACAGTGCATACATAGTAGAGCAAATGTTGACCAGCATGAAGAACAGAGCTGCCATGAGCTCCAGCAGAACCATGCTCAACTTCCTCCCAAACACGTTCAACAGGAAAATATTCAGAGGGATGACTGGAGACAGACAGAGAGAGAAAGAGACAGAGAGCAAGCACAAAAACAAATCAGACTTACACACAAATAGTACTATTATTCAGACAGCAAAACAAAAAGAGAGTTAATCTGACCACAGCTGTACACACACATACAGGGTTTCCACCTGACACTGCAGAAATATGTATTTCTACTGGTTGGTTAAATTTACATATCAATAAGGTGCTAATGCCATTGGTTACGCTTGCAGAGATAGTGAAAGTAAATACCTTCCCGTCTGATATTTACATGCAAGCGGTAGGTTATGTTCTGAAATTCTATATTCTATTTTCATATTTACAATGTGTACGAGTTCACTATGTCCTGATGTGTGTGTGATATACAGTGGGGAGAAGAAGTATTTGATACACTGCCGATTTTGCAGGTTTTACTACTTACAAAGCATGTAGAGGTCTGTAATT
This sequence comes from Oncorhynchus mykiss, assembly GCF_013265735.2. NCBI lineage: Eukaryota > Metazoa > Chordata > Actinopteri > Salmoniformes > Salmonidae > Oncorhynchus > Oncorhynchus mykiss. The sequence goes on from NC_048579.1 coordinate 48,815,404, forward strand.
TTTATCATAGGTACACTTCAACTGTGAGAGACGGAATCTAAAACAAAAATCCAGAAAATCACATTGTACGATTTTTAAGTAATTAATTTGCATTTTATTGCATGACATAAGTATTTGATACATCAGAAAAGCAGAACTTAATATTTGGTACAGAAACCTTTGTTTGCAATTACAGAGATCATACGTTTCCTGTAGTTCTTGACCAGGTTTGCACACACTGCAGCAGGGATTTTGGCCCACTCCTCCATACAGACCTTCTCCAGATCCTTCAGGTTTCGGGGCTGGGCAATACGGACTTTCAGCTCCCTCCAAAGATTTTCTATTGGGTTCAGGTCTGGAGACTGGCTAGGCCACTCCAGGACCTTGAGATGCTTTTTACAGAGCCACTCCTTAGTTGCCCTGGCTGTGTGTTTCGGGTCATTGTAATGCTGGAAGACCCAGCCACGACCCATCTTCCATGCTCTTGCTGAGGGAAGGAGGTTGTTGGCCAAGATCTTGCGATACATGGCCGAATCCATCCTACCCTCAATACTCGTCCTGTCCCCTTTGCAGAAAAGCATGCCCAAAGAATGTTTCCACCTCCATGCTTCACGGTTGGGATGGTGTTCTTGGGGTTGTACTCATCCTCCTTCTTCTTCCAAACACGGCAAGTGGAGTTTAGATCAAAAAGCTCTATTTTTGTCTCATCAGACCACATGACCTTCTCCCACTCCTCCTCTGTATCATCCAGATGATCATTGGCAAACTTTAGACAGGCCTGGACATGCACTGGCTTGAGCAGGGGGACCTTGTGTGCGCTGCAGGATTTTAATCCATGACGGCGTAGTGTGTTACTAATGGTTTTCTTTGAGACTGTGGTCCCAGCTCTCTTCAGGTCATTGACCAGTCCTGCCGTGTAGTTCTGGGCTGATCCCTCACCTTCCTCATGATCATTGATGCCCCACGAGGTGAGATCTTGCATGGAGCCCCAGACCGAGGGTGATTGACCGTCATCTTGAACTTCTTCCATTTTCTAATAATTGCGCCAACAGTTGTTGCCTTCTCACCAAGCTGCTTGCCTATTGTCATGTACCCCATTCCAGCCTTGTGCAGGTCTACAATTTTATCCCCGATGTCCTTACACAGCTCTCTGGTCTTGGCCATTGTGGAGAGGTTGGAGTCTGTTTGATTGAGTGTGTGGACAGGTGTCTTTTATACAGGTAACGAGTTCAAACAGGTGCAGTTAATACAGGTAATGAGTGGAGAACAGGAGGGCTTCTTAAAGAAAAACTAACAGGTCTGTGAGAGCCGGAATTCTTACTGGTTGGTAGGTGATCAAATACTTATGTCATGCAATAAAATGCTAATTAATTACTTAAAAATCATACAATGGGATTTTCTGGATTTTTGTCTCTCACAGTTGAAGTGTACCTATGATAAAAATGACAGACCTCTACATGCTTTGTAAGTAGGAAAACCTGCAAAATCGGCAGTGTATCAAATACTTGTTCTCACCACTGTATATATACAGTTGAAGTCGGAAGTTTACATACATTAGCCAAATACATTTAAACTCAGTTATTCACAATTCCTGACATTTAATCCTAGTAAAAATTCCCTCTCTTAGGTCAGTTAGGTTCACCACTTTATTTTAAGAATGTCAAATGTCAGAATAATAGTAGAGAGAATGATTTATTTCAGCTATTATTTCTTTCATCACATTCCCAGTGGGTCAGAAGTTTACCTACACTCAATTAGTATTTGGTAGCATTGCCTTTAAATTGTTTCACTTGGGTCAAACGTTTTGGGTAGCCTTCCACAAACTTCCCACAATAAGTTGGGTGAATTTTGGCCCATTTCTCCTGACAGAGCTGGTGTAACTGAGTCAGGTTTGTAGGCCTCCTTGAACACACGCTTTTTCAGTTCTGCCCACAAATGTTCTATAGGATTGAGGTCAGGGCTTTGTGATGGCCACTCCAATACCTTGACTTTGTTGTCCTTAAGCCATTTTGCCACAACTTTGGAAGTATGCTTGGGGTCATTATCCATTTGGAAGACCCATTTGCGACTAAGCTTTTACTACCTGACTGATGTCTTGAGATGTTGCTTCAATATATCCACATAATTTTCCATCCTCACGATGCCATCTATTTTGTGAAGTGCACTAGTCCCTCCTGCAGCAAAGCACCCCCACAACATGATGCTGCCACCCCCGAGCTTCACGGTTGGGATGGTGTTCTTCGGCTTGCAAGCCTCCCCTTTTTCCTCCAAACATAACGATGGTCATTATGGCCAAACAGTTATATTTTTGTTTCATCAGACCAGAGGACATTTCTCCAAAAAGTACAATATTTGTCCCCATGTACAGTTGAAAACCGTAGTCTGGCTTTTTATGACAGTTTTGGAGCAGTGTCTTCTTCCTTGCTGAGCGGCCTTTCAGGTTATGTCGATGTAGGACTCGTTTTACTGTGGACATAGATACTTTTGTACCCGTTTCCTCCAGCATCTTCACAAGGTCCTTTGCTGTTGTTCTGGGATTGATTTGCATTTTTCGTACAAAAGTACATTAATCTCTACAAGACAGAATGCGTTTCTTTCCTGAGCGGTATGACGGCTGCGTGGTCCCATGGTGATTATACTTGTGTACTATTGTTTGTAGAGATGAACGTGTTACCTTCAGGCATTTGGAAATTGTTCCCAAGGATGAACCAGACTTGTGGAGGTCTATGATTTTGTTTCTGAAGTCTTGGCTGATTTCTTTTGCTTTTCCCATGATGTCAAGCAAGGAGGCACTGAGTTTGAAGGTAGGCCTTGAAATACATCCACAGGTACACCTCCAATTGACTAAAATGAGGCGCTTCTGAAGCCATGACATAATTTTCTGGAATTTTCCAAACTGTTTAAAGGCACAGTCAACTTAATGTATGTAAACTTTTGACCCACTGGAATTGTGATAAAGTGAATTATAAGTGAAATAATCTATCTGTAAACAATTGTTGGAAAAATTATGTGTCATGCACAAAGTACTTTTCCCACAATACATACTACCTCAATAAGCCTGACTAACAGGTGTCTGTATATAGCCTTGCTACTCTTTTTTCAAATGTCTTTCTACTGTTGTTTTATTTCTTTACTTACCCACACACACACCTTTTTTTGGCACCATTGGTTAGAGCCTGTAAGTAAGCATTTCACTGTAAGGTTTACACCTGTTGTATTCTGGCGCATGTGACAAATAAACTTTGATTTGAAGTAATGTCCTAACCGACTTGCCAAAACTAGAAATGTGTGGAGTGGTTGAAAAACGAGTTTTAATGACTCCAACCTAAGTGTATGTAAACTTCCGACTTCAACTGTATATATAGTGCCTGTTAGATATTTGGGATATCCTGGGATGTGCTTTTGTATGTTATTGCTGTTTCAAGAGCGAGTTAGCTAGCATGCTCTAATTGTATGTTATTGCTGTGATAGTTAGCTAGCATGCTCTAATTGTATGTCATTGCTGTAAGAGCGAGTTAGCTAGCATGCTCTAATTGTAATGGTTGCATTAGCTCCCTGCTAATTCAGTTTTTTCCATTCTAACAGACGAATCATGAATCTACAGCCATCAACATACTGTTGTCCTGCACATCTAATGTGATTCCTTAATGTCTATTGTCAGAATAAACACCAATCAACTGGGACCGCAGGCTGGGTATTCCTTTCTTTAAAAACAATGCAAGACAGTTACTAAGAACGATCTGTTACACTGGTACCGAGACCAATCTTCTTGTCTTCACTGGACATGTGTTACACATGCACGCGCACACCCATAGTTCTCCACCTCCAACCCCTCACTCACGGGCAACCTCCCCTAGACAGCTGATGAGGAGGGTCTGGTAGTCGCTAAAGCCGAAGGGAATGCAGTAGCACAGCCCGTCCTCTGGGTGGCTGTGTTTCTGCTGGTGCTCTGCATCAGCGTCTGTCACACACAGCAGGTTCTTCTCCAGCAGCTCAGAGCTGCTCAACACAGAGCCATAGTAGGAGAAGGACGCCACAAACCTAGACACACATAAATCATTAAACAACCACACACACACACACACACACAGTTAGAGCTTCACAGCGCAGAGCTGCAGTAAGAAAAAGACAAACCTAGAGCACACGTATAGATGTTGAAAAATAGAATGTCATTCACCCTACCACACCACACCATCCTCACATACTCAAATACAAACAGGGAAGTAGGAGGAGAAGGAAAAGTGTATGGGGCATTACCATGAGTACCACAGTAGTAGGGAGGTCCTCCTGAATGCTGGACTGACCAGGAGGCGCCAACTGCCCCTGTCTTTCTGAAACACATACACCACAGAGACTTCAATAAACACACACACACACACACACACACACACACACACACACACAACTCACCACCACAGGTTCCACGAGGCTCCCTGGTGGCATGGAGGCCCTGTTCATCCTGGCGATACGCTGGAGTGTTTCCACGGCAGCCTGCACGTTCCCTGCTGACACGTTGTAGCGAGCCGACTCCGGGATAAGCTACAGACACATGGGCACGCCAGGAAAGTTAACCAGGATGAGAGTGTCAGAGAGGCTAGCTAGTCTCAACACTATTCTGAAGTTGGGGAGTCATGGGGAGAGAAGGGGGGTGGAGGGGATAGAGAAGGAGTAGGGAAGGAGAGTCCCAGAGTGTGAGGGGCGTGTCAAAGAGAGATGCTGCTGAGACTCAGAGGAGGCGGGACTCCTACCTGGAAGAGAAGGAGGAGGATGACACTGGGGATGACGGACAGGCGGATCATCCAACGCCAGCCCAGCGTTGGAACCACAGTCATACCCAGCAGGATGATGAGCATGGAGCCTACCATCCAGAAGATCTAAAGGGGAAGACAAAACTAAAGCTGAAACTGTGATGATGATGGCTAAGTGAGGCTATGGTGACTTACTGAGGCGAGAGGTAGCAGGTAGGATCTGTAGCTTGCAGGGATAAACTCTGTCTTTAGGACAAACCTAGGAGAAAGGAGAGTGACATCAGTAACAATGTGTCACAGAACAGGGAACTAGGTGTGTGTGTTGATTGTGTGTGTGTGTTGATGTGTGTGTGTGTGTGTGTGTCAGTCTTACCCCTGGGAGCACCCGGCCACGCCACAGCCCACCATTAGGCGAAGGAAGATGAACCATCCGTAGGACGGAGAGAAGGAGGTGAGCAGGGAGAAATATGCTGCCCACAAAGAACCTCCAAACACCACCTAGATAGATTGATAGACTGTCAGACACATCTACACATTCACTCCGACACAGATGGTTAAAACCGATAAAAACAGTTTCCGGAAGATTTCATCTTTAGTTCATCACATAAATCTGTAAAAGGGACATACCTTCCAGCGCCCATATCTATCGGCCACGTATCCACTCAGCACTCCACACACCATGAACCCTGCAAACACCATCTGAGACAGAGACAGGCAGGAAGTTATATCATATACATGTTTAATAGGTACGACCACATATTTAAATGTATCTGCATGCTCATTGGTGTATTTCCCCACCGTGGAGACCAGAGCCACCTCCCAGTCGTCCAGATGCCATTCACAGCGGATCTCAGGAGACACCACGGCCAGCAACATGATCTCCATGGCCTCCGCTATCTACAATAAATACATGCACGCTTATATGCTTGTGTAGATCCTTTATCAAGAGTCTTTTTCACTTACATACTGACAGACAAATAGACAGACAGCTAGACACACACACAGACACTCACGCTGGCACTGCCCATGATGATGAACAACAGAATATGGAAGCGACCAAAGCCGATGGTCTCCACCGCTTCCTCCACACTGTACGTCTGCGGCTCTGAAACACAAGGTCAAAGTTCAAATCCCACACACTTCGCCCCCACATTATCCATTCCCAGCACATGACCAAACACTCTACCCACTGGGTGGTTTATGAGCGGCACTCACCTTTGACCTCTTGGTGTGGTTTGTTGACCTCTTGGTAAAGGCCGTTGACCTCTTGGTGAGGGTTATTGACCTCCATCTCCACTTCCTCTAGCTGGATGGCACTAACCAGCTGAGTCTTCATGGAGGACCTCCTCTGTCTCCCTACACTGCCCATAGACACTGCAGTCTACACCATTACCAAACTATTAATATAAAATCTTATGCACAGACAGAGCTATGGATGCAAGGACCCATGAGATCAAAATTATAGCTTTAATTATGTTTTGAGGCTATAAAGTTTGTTAACAATTAAATTGTTTACAAACAACGGAGTTAAAACAAGCTTATTTTGAGTTCTGAGGGGGTCAGTTGAATTTAGCTCATGAAGCATGTCAAAGTTATTTTGTTTAAGAATCAATTAGTTTTACTGTGCAAAAATAGATGTAGAAATCGCAAATTGTCCCTTTAATATTATTACAGATACGATGCCCTGCCAAAAACCTACCACAACATATAACATCGTCAGCTGGCCATAATGTAACATAACCAACAACATTAAGTCTACCTGTCAACTAGCTCTCAATAACACAAGGGGGCCCAAGCGGGTTTACAGCTTCCCTCTCTTGTATTTTCAGAACATAATGGACCACAGCTGACTCCATGTTAACTACAATCCCGACACTCTGTAATAACGTTTAGAAACGCTAAAATAAAACTACAAATATTCGGCAAAGTTTTCAATTAAAAAAAATATATATACTGAACGTTATCATACATTGAACAGCGCAGACTTATTATGCGACGTTAACCGCACATCAATAATAATGCACTAAGTAAACTATGCGGTAAATCACAGCACCGCGGGAAATCACTGTTACCTGCTCTTTGTGATGAATTCGCAACTTTATTGAAGACGGCTCTTTGTCCTGATGAATAACTTTTCATATATTAGCCATCTTGAGAATCAATGTCAACGCAGAAACTCGGCGAGTTCTGCCCACCTTGGGACAGGTAAATCAGGAAGTTGATGACAACACCCCTAAAAAAGTCAGACGACACGTTTTCAGGTTCCGCCTAACGACGTCTGTAACTACATATGATAATTAGTATTCAAATATTGTAAAAGTTCATAAACAACCCTATTCAAACCGATCTCGGTTTTCCCATAAGTAAAATGATCGCGAAAGTTTGCCACTTCCTTTTCTGTCCACGATAAATTATATTCAAACAGGACTACCCAACGAGAATTACAACTTGCCTTGGACATTAATATATTTTAGCCTACCTGGTATTGTTGAGATAGATAGATATCTGCCGGTGTGTGTTGGTGAGAGCAAAGCAACAGGAGAGAGGTTGGGTTGCAGGTTATGGGTTGACAATAGTTGAGGCATTATTCAGTCAGGTTTATCCTGTTGTTTCTCCCCCCTCTGTGTGTGTGTGTGTGTTGGAAGGGACAGAAGGGTTAGGTATCAGTTATCAGAATTGGGAAGGAGGTGCAAAACTAAACAGAAAGACTTCTGTTCCACAGCTGCACTCACCTGTAAACCTTAGCCAATCTCTACAACAACAAAAAGGTACCAGCAACTAAAATACTATCATTTTTTTTACACTTTTGTAGAGAAAAAAAAGATGAAGACAGCAAAGGCTGAGTTTAAACACATTTCTTTAATGTTTGATTGACACATCATTTAGACTCAATACACCATGGGGATGCAGCTCAGAAGGAGAGAGGTACGAAGAGTGGGAAGGTGAGAGAGCTGTAAAAACTGGTATTGGTGGTCCTGCCTGACAACATTGCAGACATGCCAGACCTCACAACAGCTGGATAGGTGTTTAACATACCAGTTAACCACAACATGTGATTTTTGACTGAGCAGTCGATGCGGTGGCATGCGACCATTGGTTGACGCAATGCAGTGTCTGTGAATCTAGTCGGGCAGGAACCCCACCCTGGTCTGACATTTAATACACCCGAGAGTCTACTACAAAGACACGCCCCATGGTGTGGCCTATAGATGAGCCCGCCCCAGTCTCAAAGGTAAACAAAACACATACCCTCTGGAGGCAGAGTATAGGCATATGATATCAGGGCCAACAACACACCTGCTCCGACACTCTGGAGACACACACAGAGAATCACAGATCTAGAAAACACAGAACTATGAAACGCAGATCTAGAAAACACAGATCTATGAAACATTCATGAGACGCCCGCAGCTACTCAAAGTCCAGAGCTTGAAGTGACAAGAGAATCCTATCTTTTTAGATAGGAATATCAATCAACATCAGTGTGTCTGTGCTCCCCATGTCGGTATAGGCTGTGTGAGAGATGCTGTTAGACTGAGCAGACAACACACTCCAACCCCCAGTACAGAGGGAGAGAGGGGTCTGTTATTGTAAGTTACTTAGTAGCACCAGGTGAATCGGTTTGTCGTCCGTGCACACACACTCTCCGTGACTCCACTCTCCGTATAATCCCACAGCCTTATTGACATGTACTAGGTCCAATCAGGAAGGTTATAAGTCCCAGCAGATGAAGAGTTCTGAATCAGGATTGGTCCACAGGGAAGATGATGTGTTAGTCCTTCTGTTGGAAGGCTGTCCATATAATTGAGCAATCACAGATAAAATAGTTTGACATATTTTACGCTTATATTCATTTTCTTTTATATTCTATATTTATTGTTATCAATTTTCATTTAGGTTCAAAAATATTATTAGAAAAAGCAAAACAAGAGAATAACACCAACATATTGTATATTTTCTATTGCTTGATTATTATGATGTGTTATGTGCTTGGATGGATCATGTTCGGATGGCACTTCTCACCTCTTTACTTGTGTTACAACTCTTCAGTTGAACTTTTGTTTAAAAAAAAAGTTCTTATTTTAGCAGCATGCCTGAGAGAAGACAACAATTAACGGTCACATCACTAATAGCTAGCTAGCCGAAGCCTCAAATGTAGTCAACATGCTGTAGATTGCTAGAGCACAGAGCTGTATGGGCAAACCTTCTCTCGCCTGCACAAACCCACACATTACTGACCATTGACCAAACCCAATAAGACCACAGAGAAAACAGCCTGAAGCAGAGATGGAAGCCAGCCATGCAGCCATACCACCAGCAGATGGAGACAAAGAGCACTTCCTAACCACCACCAAACCCACCAACTACTACAGTATAGTATATGTCGATTTGTCCTAAATAGCATTGTTTCCTAGATCCACCTCCTTCGAGAGGTTCACCTTTACATCCATTTGGATAAGAGCTGACCAAGAAAAGGAGATGAAGAAAGGAAGCCATTTGGGTTAAATTAGACAGTGTTTTTCACTCGCTATAAACCACCCCATCAAAATCCCTAAATTCAAAATCACCTTTGCAACACGTTTGTCGATGTTCATACCATTGTATACAATCATTCCTATTCCAATCTTGAATCAATTTGACAGAGTCAATCATCACCCCAGAAGGTCACATTGGTGGTGGATGCGATAGGTTAGCCCCATGTCAAGTCTTTTGACACCTACTGAAAAGAGCTATATATATATACACATTATATCTGCAAATCCATGGTTTTTCCTTCTTCATTTTTGTACCGGCAACACATGAACACACGGGCAGGGAGCGACTATGCTAAGCGACGTCTCCACTGCGATAAACAACGTTATGATCAGCTCCACGGCAACAGTGAGCGCCAACACAGGGAGAATACAGCCATAGAACATCCAAACAGTATTGGTCTTTTTTCATCTTCTTTTGAACAAAATAAAAGGATTTAAAAGTATACTTTCAGAGCAATAAAAAATAAATACAATTTCAATACTCCATTGGTCACCCTTATTAATTCATATTGTGCTAATTTGGGATTTTTATATCTACTAATATTTTCATTTTTCATATACTTTTTTCACCTGTATATTCAAGTCCCCCGTGCCCAAAGTATACTATACTCCAAATCTCTCTACAGTGCAAGACCTCACCAATATGGCTGATGAATGGAGAAGACCTCACCAATATGGCTGATGAATGGAGAAGACCTCACCAATATGGCTGATGAATGGAGAAGACCTCACCAATATGGCTGATGAATGGAGAAGACCTCACCAATATGGCTGATGAATGGAGAAGACCTCACCAATATGGCTGATGAATGGAGAAGACCTCACCAATATGGCTGATGAATGGAGAAGACCTCACCAATATGGCTGATGAATGGAGAAGACCTCACCAATATGGCTGATGAATGGAGAAGACCTCACCAATATGGCTGATGAATGGAGAAGACCTCACCAATATGGCTGATGAATGGAGAAGACCTCACCAATATGGCTGATGAATGGAGAAGACCTCACCAATATGGCTGATGATGAATGTGTGTTGAAGGCAATGCGTGGTTAACTTAATGACAGGAGACATGAGGCTGAGGTTTAGCACCACATACACGAGGTCAGGAAGGGTAGAGACGACCCCTCTCAAGGAAGCATTTCTATGGAACTGAAGAAAACAAACTCGATCCTCCTGTCCAGTGGAAACACTGTGCTGTTGAACGGGGAACCTTTACAGAGAGAAGAACCCTGTAAAGAACCGTGATGTTATTGTTGTAAGGAAATCGTATCTGTTGCAGACTGGTTCAGTCTTGTTCAGACCAGCTTATGAATAGTAGTATGAGCCTCTTTACACCAGTTTAGGGAAAGTGGTTCTGACTGTTTCAAACTAGTTTGGGGTAGTGGTTCCGTCCAATCCATACCTGCTTAGGATGAGTAGTTCAAACTGGTTCGGACCAGTTTAGAGTCAGTAGTTTTGACCAGTTATGGGGTAGGGGCTCACACTGGTCTAGGAGTAACTGCTGGCCACAGCAACCTGTTTCTGGGCGAGCCGTCGTAGCTCCTCCCTGATGGCCTTGATCAGGGAGGCGGAGCTTTGGGCTGAGGGGGAGGACTCGTCTAGGGAGAACTCTGGAGTGGGAGGGGCCAGGAGCATTGGGGGGACAGAATGGTCTCCCAGAGAGGAGCTGGGCATCTGAAACACACCGGAGGAGGAGAACTCAGGGAACGACAGCACCTAAAGAGAGGGAGATAGATCCGAGACAGGGGTAAGAGAGATCAAATTACTCCTCTGGAAAACAAATGTTTCTCTTCATCTCTGACATATGGTCCGCCCAATACAGTCTCATGCTGTCCCTGTTGGTCATCATGTAGTCTGGACTCACAGTCTCCCTGCTGGCTCCGGGTCTGGAGAGGTCCTGGTCTAAAGGCTGCTGGTTCCAGCTGGAGCCTGTTGGCCCAGAGACGCTGCGGCCCACCCCAGGGTACGCACTGATCCGGCTCGACAAGCCCACCTGAGTCAGGTGATGCAGCTGAGCACCTGAGAACACAAACACACCATATGTAACTAATCATTAGCTACACACATTAATCCCAATTAACACACACCCATGGTGCCTTTACCTGTGCTTCCCCCAACAGGCCGAGGTCTGGAGGAGGAGGGAGGCTCTTCATACTGCCCCCTGTTGGCGTAGACAGAATCCTGCAACTGCTCCTCTTCAGTAACATAGGCCTCTGAACCCAGGCCCTGCCTGAAACACACACATACACCAGATTTTAGAAAGGCTGACATTCACCGAATGTACTTCAGCTTGGGTAGTATAGTAACATCTGTCTCACCTCTGCGACAGGCCTTGTATTGACGAGGGAGACATCCCCAACTCTGCATACCTCTGGACAGGAAGAGGGGAGAGAACATTATATATATATATATATATATATAGAGAGAGAGAGAGAAAGAGAGAGAGAGAGAGAGAGAGAGAGAGAGAGGAGAAACATGTAGATGCAAAGTAGTAAAGAGGGAGAGAGAGAAGCTGAGAGGTTGAGAGAGAGAGACAGCACGATTCATACTTCACAGAAGAGACCCTGGGAGTACACACAAACACACACTCTTACCGCAGAGAAGGGGCTGTGTGTGGGGGCTGCGGGGTAGGAGCCCCACTGGCGTGATGGGTGTGTCTGTGGGGAGGGAGAGGGGCTTGGCAGGGCGGGGCTGACCTGCGTGACCCCGACACTGACGCTGCCCTGGGAGGAGGGCGACACCAGGGCGAAGGCATCGTCCAATAGGGAGTGCATCTGTTGCCGCGCCTCCTCGATGGACGGCTGGGGGGGCACATAGGGGGGCGGGGGAGGGGCGTGGTCAAACACCTCGTCGTTAGGGGAGGGGCTGCCATGGTCTGGAGGTAGGTCTGGGTCGGACTGGAAGAGAGAGAAGAGGAGGAAGTGTGAGTGAGCATGTATATGGTGTGTGTGTGTGGCCTACATGGTGAGACACACATACTATGCGCACCTACACACACACAGTATGCGCATAGTATGTGTGTCTCACCATGTAGGCCACATTGTTGAGTCCAGGGTATTTCCTGTAGGTGGCGCTGTTGTCTGTGAGTAGGCGGTCTCTGTCCGTCAGTCTGTCTGTGTCTGGCAGACTGCCGTTCCCCTGCTTCCTCCGCCGGCCCCGAGGAGAGCGCCTCCCCCTGGCAGGGCAGGGAAAGACATCGGCACAGATTAGTCACAGACACATTTATACAACGGAGTCACACAGAACCATCCAATTCAGTCACAGACACTAATACAGATCGGTCACACATATTCAGCGTGACTATTCTTTGGGATCTACAGGGAAACCGTGTTCAAGGGATGCAAATATCTTCTATCGAGAGGTCGATGCAGAAGAACGAAAAGGAGAATCTTGATACAAAGAATGAAAACCACCTGATGCTAGTGGGAGGTATTTATGAAACAAGTTGACCATGGAGGAAAGACGAAGAGTTTGAGTATGTACGACCATCTCACCTCTTCCTGGATTCCCCTGGGGTGGGGGGCGAGGGGTGGTCGGGGTGCAGGATGCTGTCCATGTGGTCATGGGCTGAGCTGTAGAGGCGCTGGGGACACCCTCCCTGCCCCGCCTCCTCCTGCGCCTGCCCAAAGGCATCCAGGATGTCATCCATAGAGGGGAACTCACACTGGCCCCGCCTCTTAGCCCGCTGACGCAGCTTGTTCCTGTGGTGCTCGATCTCTGACTTATGTCTCAGAGCCACCTAGATACACACACACACACCAAGATTTTAAGGAGTTTTAAGGTGTGTGTGTGTGTGTAATAGTGTGTATTCTCACCTCTGCGCTGACCCTCTCTGTGATGGTGGGGCTGTGTGAGCGTTGTGGTGGGCTGGGCCGGGGCTGCATGGCAATCAGCTGGACCTTGTTGGCCTGGCGACCCCTGCCGTCAGACGAGCCTCGGGACAGACGGTCCACGTGGTCAAAGATGGAGGAAGAGGAGAGCAGCTCATCTGGACCACTGCCTGCGGGAGGGACTGGGGAGTGGGAAAGAGGGAGAGGAGAGAGGGAGAGGAGAGAGGAGAGAGGGGAGGGGGAGAGAGGGGAGAGGGAGAGGAGAGAGGGGAGGGGGAGAGAGGGAGAGGAGAGAGGGGAGGGGGAGAGAGGGAGAGGAGAGAGGGGAGAGGGAGAGGAGAGAGGGAGAGGAGAGAGGGAGAAAGAGAGTAAGGTAAACTGTAGTAATATTGTAGCACTAAACTGGGTTCTTCCTGGCAAGCTGCAGCTTTACTGAACCACTCAACATGAAGCGAGGACATTCCCATCTTATTCCTCCCTATGATCCAGGCCAGAACAAAAAGAAAGGAGGCCAGAGAGAGAGAGAGAGACAGAGAGAGAGACAGAGAGAGGGGGAGGGGGCAAGAAGCATTATCACTTGGTGGGAGAGCGATTCAGGACATGTTCACATTGCAAGCTTCTTCCTCCCCTCCGTTTCTGCTCCCTCCCCCTCCTCCACTCGCTCTCCATCCTGCATGCTTTCCTGCACTCCTCTTTCCCCTCTCCCTCTCCCTCGCTCTCCATCCTGCGTGCTTTCCTGCACTCCTCTTTCCCCTCTCCCTCTCTCTCCCCCTCCTCCACTCGCTCTCCATCCTGCGTGCTTTCCTGCACTCCTCTTTCCCCTCTCCCTCTCTCTCCCCCTCCTCCACTCGCTCTCCATCCTGTGTGCTTTCCTGCACTTCTTTCCCCTCTCCCTCGCTCTCCCTCTCCTCCACTCGCTCTCCATCCTGTGTGCTTTCCTGCACTCCTCTTTCCCCTCTCCCTCGCTCTCCCTCTCCTCCACTCGCTCTCCATCCTGTGTGCTTTCCTGCACTCCTCTTTCCCCTCTCCCTCGCTCTCCCTCTCCTCCACTCGCTCTCCATCCTGTGTGCTTTCCTGCACTCCTCTTTCCCCTCTCCCTCTCCACTCGCTCTCCATCCTGTGTGCTTTCCTGCACTCCTCTTTCCCCTCTCCCTCTCCACTCGCTCTCCATCCTGTGTGCTTTCCTGCACTCCTCATTCCCCTCTCCCTCGCTCTCCCTCTCTTTTTCCCTCTGATGCATCTCCTTTAATCAGTTGTTCTCCTGCTGATTCAGCGCATAGCTCCCTCTAGGACACGCGCACGTACGTACACACACATTCACACACACACAAATATATACACACTTGCACTCTCTCATTCACACAATCTCTCCCTCTACCACTTCTTCTCCTCTGTGTTTCAGCATGGGCATTGTAGATAGAATAGTATACATGTAGAGATGACCTGATTCCTCATTGTAATCTACCTGACAAAGAATCCAGTTTGTTCTATTATGGTACATTTCTATCAGAATGTTCTGAATAAGGCCTCAGGGTAAAGAGAAATGGCCGTGTCTCTTGCCATTCTTGGGCGTTTTGTTTCGGTGCGGTTTCCCCTCGTGGGGCGTGCCCACATGTCTGGTGGTCTCCTCTGCAGACTCCCTGCCACTCGATTGGTCGCTACCTAACGAGTCACCATCTGACGGGGACAGTCTGGCCAATCAGAGAAAAACAGCGGTTAGTGTGGGTTTGTGGATTAGTGTGGATGTATCCCTGCTTGTGGATCTGTTACCAACCTCCCCCTACGGCGGTTAGCGCGGGCACCCTTGGTGGAGGAGCCCTTGGATTTGGGAGTGTTGAGATCCCCTCCCTCAGAGGGGGTGGACTCTTTGATGGGCACAGGGAGGGCACCAGGCTCCTGGATCACCATGATGTCATCCTTACTGTGCTGCCCCAGGTGGAGCTTGGCAAAGTCAAACCCTTTCACACTGGAAGCCTGCAGCTGGAGAGAGAGGGGGGGGGGGGTATAGAAAGGGAGACAGAAAGAGGGGAGAAAGAGAGATGGGGAGAGAGAAAAGGGTGGAACAAGTAGAGATCCAAGCACATCAAGACCTGTATGTATGCATGACTACAGCCTTATGCCCTTCTTATTTTGATGCAATTCCAGTCAGATAACAAATCCAGTCCCTCATCTAGGTCGACCCTCGACCCCTAACCCTTCACCCCTGCCCCTGACCTTCTGTCTCTGCTGGATGGTGTTGATGGCGTCAGGCTGGAACTCCAGCTTCTCCGAGCCGCACAGTTTCCAGTAGAGGATGATGATGATAAAGATAGCCAGCAGGACAGGCACCACCACCCCCACAATCAGCCAGACACTGCTGCTCTGAGTCTCAGACGGGGGCACCGTCAGGGTCTCCACAGCTACAGAAGACAAGTACAGTATGTACATATACAATCAGCTTACACTTTTATCTAAGCAATATGCTACTGTACATTAGGAAATGAGTGCAGCCAACCTAAATGGGCATACAATTGCGAATCACTGGATACAACTTATCGAAATCCCACATACACAAGCCACCCGCTGGTGCACGGACACACACTCGAACACGCACGCTCGCATGCATAGACTCACGCTGGGCAAGGGGTCTCTGGACGCGGTGCCCCAGTACGATGGCAGCCCGTTGCAGCTCCAGGCGGTTGAGGGTGGCAGCGGTGGCATCAGCAGGGACTCTCTCCCCCTCTGGTCCCTCCACGAAATACACCACTTCCAGTGAACGCCCTGAACCTGCCAGCCTCGACACACGCACCACCTGGAGATAACGCCGTGGAGTCAGAGTGTGTGTGTGTGTGGTGTAGTGTGTGGGGGAGTACAGCATGTGCATGTGGTAAGGATGCTACAAACAGCACCAGTAGTGGGTGCGAGAGTGGATAAGTGTGTTGAGTACCTGTAAGCTGTTGTTGCCCACGGCCGTGGATCTTTTCCAGCGGGGTCGTTGACTCCCGTCCCCCAGCCCCTCCTCCAGCAGCAGGGCCAGACGGCGCTCCAGACGAGCCTTGAAGCTCCGCTCAGTCACCGTCTGCTCCTGGACACCCAGTAACACTGCAATACACACACTCAACACTAATGCACTTCTCAAAAACGGCCGTCGTGACTGCAACACATGCATGCAGCTCTAGCGCGGTAATTCTCTCCACATTCGTACCGGTGCGGACCCAGGAGGAGCGTAGATGGTGAGAAACGTTCAGCTCGGGGTAGTGGAAGGCTGGAGAGACAAACACAGGACAGCAGGTTACTTCACTGATGTCCGTGGGGCACGCAACTAATTTAGAATGGGTATGTGTGGGAGTACAGTACATGCATATGGTCAGGATGCTATAAACGGCACCCAGGTGTGAGAGTGTATAAGTGTGTGCACATGCATGTGTGGGATAGTAACTGGTGTATAGATGGGGTGTGCGTGTAGTGTCAGTGAGGGGTAGATGAGATGTGTGTGTGGTGTGTGTGAGACTTACGTTCAGCGATCTGCAGCACGGGGAAGCCCAGGTAGAAGCTGAACTCCACCGTGCTTAGGTGTCTCAGGTGACCGCTGACCTCTGACCCCAACAGGTATCCCCGCCCATCACGCAACGCAAACGTGATGTCCACCGGAACCTTCTGGTCACCCTGCGGCTTGGCCTGACCCATGGTGATGTTCAGAAGCTGGAGGTAAACACACACACACACGTTACAGATTGACAAACTTTTTGATTGATCTGAATCTCTTTCCTCAGCTCCGCTGAACCTGCCCTAGTAAATGGCTAGTACACACACATTCACGGCTACGACTCTTACCTGTACAGTAACGTTGCCAAATTCATGTGCACGTCTGCGTGTCTCTGTGTAGGCCATCAGCAGTCCTCTCTCCACTCGCTGACTGAAGTTACACACACGCACATCCACGTGACCGGGCACAAACTGCAGCACTAGAAAACACACACATTATAGATTATCACACTGACAGTACACACACATTATAGATTATCACACTGACAGTACACACACATTATAGATTATCACACTGACAGTACACACACATTATAGATTATCACACTGACAGTACACACACATTATAGATTATCACACTGACAGTACACACACATTGTCCAATGCAGCACTAAAACGCACACACACACACACACACACACTAGTGATGGGAAGTTCGGCTCAGAACTTTGACTCGTTCAGTCAAAAGAACAAATCTTTTGACTAATTCAGTTCATTTGTTATAGTAATGCCCAGAGCATGAAGGACCGCCTACCAGCCAACGATGAACTGAAAACTCAAGTCATGATTCTACTACAAGCCTCTAGTTCACCATAGCTTATTGGAGCTGCATTTTGTGACAGACTTGTAAAAGTTTGATTTAAACTATGTCTATTTAGTAGATTGCTAGGCATACGACTCCTGGGGGAATGCATTGCTTGACTGCCACAATATCGTTCAAACTGCCCCCCCCCTAAACAAATTTGTTGAGCAGAGGCGGTGTATGTTTTGGTTCTACAAAGCTGTGTCATCACAACATTCAGTTCATTCAGGAGATCAATGATCAGTTCTGAACATGTATTTTTCTTCTCTATGCTGCCTGCATCATGATCTACTTCCTTGTGCCAATATATGACAGACAAGTGGTCTGACCACCATGTCTCTGGAGCCTCTGAGCCGGAGGAGCGTGAATCAATCCTGCTATAGGGCTCATTGCGACCAGCAGGTCAAACGAATGATGTAAATTAACGACTCACTCAATCTCTTTCACTTCTGAGTGACTCGTTCATTTTAGTCGTTCGAGACCTGCTGGTCTCAATGAGTCCTATAGCAGGATCGATTCATATATACACAGTGCCTTGCGAAAGTATTCGGCCCCCTTGAACTTTGCGACCTTTTGCCACATTTCAGGCTTCAAACATAAAGATATAAAACTGTATTTTTTTGTGAAGAATCAACAACAAGTGGGACACAATCATGAAGTGGAACGACATTTATTGGATATTTCAAACTTTTTTAACAAATCAAAAACTGAAAAATTGGGCGTTATTGCCTGAAATGTGGCAAAAGGTCGCAAAGTTCAAGGGGGCCGAATACTTTCGCAAGGCACTGTATATATATATATATATATATATATATGTGTGTGTGAGAGTGAGAGAGAGAGTGAGAGCAAGAGAGGAGAGAGAGGTTCCTACCAGAGTGTATCTGGTACTTGTGATCAGGTATGCCGTAGAGAGGTGAGACAGTGGGGAACAAGGAGGAGCTTCGTGTTGATTGGCGCAGAGCGTTGACGACAGACATGGCGGTGAAGATCAGAGGTCCCGCCACAACACGGAACGCAAGGCTAGACGGAGTTCTCAGGAACTGGCAGAAGGAGAGAGAGGAGAGGGGGGGGGGGGGGAAGAGAAGAGAGCAGAGGGAGAGAGTGGAGGAGAGGAGGTTGTGAGGGAGAAGAGAGCAGAGCAGAGGGAGAGAGTGGAGAAGGAAGCCAGGCATGATTGGCTTTCAAGACATTTGTGAAGGGCAAATTTGCACATTCCTGCAATGCATCTCATGATTACAATCATGCTCTTTCCCCAAAGCTTCCCCAGTGAGTATTGATAGTAGGCCTACCTGCAACTCCACTGAGCGGTTGAATTCCCTCTTCAAGATGTCCCTGACCTGGCCAAAGCCCACAGTGGAGCCAGACTTTGGCAGGACTAGGAAGAGACAGGTTTAACCTCAAACAACCTGCATTCAACTATTGCCAACGCATTCCCTGAAAACACACTCCTAAGCTATATGTTAACCAAGGGATGTGCTCCCTTTAAAACAGGTGACCATGAGATCCTAGCACAACACAATTGACAGGCCAGAACAGTGCAATGCATCCCCATCTACAATATTGGCATACAATTGCCTCTCATATGTACCTCCATCTCTAGTCTACTTTGAGTTCTACTGGTGTTGTCTTACCCACTCTGACCAGGTACATGTCAGGCTTGGTGACGTTACACAGATACTGGCGTCCTGGAGGGGCTGGGGGAGTCCGGGTGATGCTCGCCAGGGTACCAGGGGTTGTCGTGGTAACAGTGGTTGCCTTGGTAGTGGTCGTCGGTCGGTTGCTGGGGACCTCGGTCACAGGTGGTGGTGGTGGTGGTTTTATGGGTTCCCTCCCTGGAGGTCGCAGCATGGGGGGGCGAGCCAGGCTGGTTGTGTTAGATGGGGGCAGTGGAGGGTGTCTGCCAGGGGTAGCTGGGGGGACTCTGGGCCGAACAGGAGGCTGAGGGGGTACTCTGGAGGTGGGTCTAACTCCAGGGGTGGAGGTACCCTGACCCTCCCAGAGAGTGGGTGAGAGGGTCAGGGGAGGGGTGGGACCTGCTGAGGGGACAAGAGGGTGCTTGTGGTCCCGGGCAGGAGGGGGCCCTGTGCTAGGGGAGGGGGATGGGGGCTGAGTGTGTATGTGTGTTTTTGTGGTAGTGGTGGGTGTGATGCCAAGTTTGGGGGTGGTCTTTGGGGGTGGGATGACAATTTCTCTATCTCTGTCTCTTTCTCCATCTCGATCCCTCTCCCTTTCCCTGTCTCTCTCCCATTCTCGCTCCCTTTCCCTCTCTCTCTCCTGTTCTCGCTCCCTTTCCCTCTCTCTCTCCCGTTCCCTCTCCTCGTCTCGCTCTCTGGCCAGCAGATTAGTGTAGTACTCCAGACTGTTCATATCCGGCAGCAGCAGCTCCGTGGGCTCCAGAGGAAAAATGTCCCCCAGGTCATAGTCTTCTTCATCCCAGTGAGGGTATCCCTCAGGCTGGGCAGGGTGAGTAAAGGGGAGACCCTCCCGGAGGGGGGAGGTGGGGGACGTATAGGGTCGGAGGAGGCTGGAGGACAGGGGGAGGGTTGGGCGGGAGGGGAAGGAGGTGTCATAGGAGGCCACGTCGTCAGGGTCGTATGTGTGACTGGGTAAGGGTGTGGCCAGGGCCAGTTCCTCCCCCTCTGGGCCCATGAAGGAGAGCGTTTCCAGGTAGTCACCGGACCCCCAGGCCTCCTCTAGGGAGGGGGCGTGTTCCCAGGGCGGGGGCGGGGTGAGGGTGGGCTGGCTGTGGGGGGGCAGAGGAGGGGGGTGGCTGGGGGACAGCAGGTCCGGGGGTCTCAGTAGGAGATGTATGCCCTGAGCTTCATCGTCCACTGAGGCAGCGTCAGTGTTACCATGGGGACTAGTGTCTTTGGGTGGGGTGGCGCCTGGCCATCTGGAAGAGGGTGACGATGACGACCGCGATGAGGACCGTTTTGCTGTCGTTCCGTTGGAGTCCACACCGCCTGTGGAGAGATAAACTACCGTCACAACACGTGTGACTGTCCAGGCCAGAGTGGCCCATAGTGCAGGAGCCTCTCCTGTTTCTGTAGCGCGAGGCAGCTTGATGTACAAGTACACACCCTGGACAGGACGCTAGTTTTTCGCAGGGCCGTGTGCATGGTTAAAATTCATGTATGAACATAGCAGACTGAGCAGAATCCCTGCTGGTGGCTGAGAGACCTAGTTAAAGCTGAGCTCCATCTAGAGAATACAATGAGCAGAGGATAGAGGCCAGCACTGAGCTCTCTCTCACTCACACACACACACACACACACACACACACACACACACACACACACACACAGAGTCGACCCTAGCCTTTTAGGGGCCCTAAGCGAGATTTGCTTGTGTGACTTCTATCTCATGGGCAAAACATCTGTGTCTCCCCCTCTTGGCTCATAACAAATTGTAAAAAGTACTGCAATTTTACACATTTTGTCATGGGGCAGAGAGAAATGTTGCAGTTTTAAAATCCAATTTCCTGCAATTTATACACATTTTGATAAAAGGTGAATATTTTCTGTTTTAATGCCAATTTCCAGCAATTCCACATATTTTGCCATATGACTTATGCCATGTTAATACAATATCTGGGTGAGTGACTAACAAATCAATGGGGGCCCCCTGGAGGTCAGGGCCCCTGGGCACGTGCCCTGCATGATTACTACATCAAATTTTTAGATAGCTGGCTAAAATGTTAGCCGACATGGGATAATTGAGTGACTGACATAAGAGGGAAACTGCTGATGCAGTACCAAATTTCAAAATGCCACCTTGTGTATTCTATCATTCTAACTCTCAGCACTAAGTTGAGACCCCGACTGTCGCTTATTTGGAGGGTCGGCCCTGCGCACACAATCGTCACTCAACAGGACACTGAGGAGTCTTACACGCACACATAGGCATTGAAAAACACCCAGTGCCACAGTGCATTTATCATGATTTTATGCACAATATACTGTATCACAATACAGATTTATCACAGTACAGATGTATGATAATCACTCTGGGATGGTTACCTTGACTCAAACAGAATAAATGAACAATCTCCTAGCTCTCCCTGCTCCTCCATCCCCTCCCTCTCCCACACACACACACACACAGCAGTATAGTAAGTTACATTATGGCGAGGACCCTGCCTCCTCCTCCTAGCCTCGACTAGGCTCTGCCGTGCATTGCGGCAGCATCACGTGCTGTGTGGCGGCAAGCTCATTGGTATGCTGCAGACACGGCACACAGCTCAAGAGGCGTCCCAGCCAACAGCAGGATCAAATCGCACGCACGCATTACATTGATACAGAGAGGGAGTTAGTGATGGAGAGAGCAGAAAAAAATACAGAGAAACAGAATTAGAGAGGGGAAGAGTAATTGAGAGAGAGAGAGAGAGGAGAAAGAAAGAGAGCGAGACCGCAGGAATGAAGATGGGTGAGAGAAAAGACTTGTGTTTCTAAGAATAGCATGCAGCACCCTACTGTCGATCCACATGGCTGTGATGACAATGATCCAATCAGCAGTGCTAAACATCCTTCATCACCGGGCAGCAGGCCGTCTGCCCCTGTCGCACAGCCGCCCACATATTTCTTTATTTTAAGTCAGGATATATTTTGACTTTGAGGGGGTGCTTGTATGCGCCGTATGTGTGTGTGTGTGTGATGCCTCAAGGCCGGTGAGTGGGACAGACTGAGGGATG